>NC_067400.1:602992535-603592535 GCF_016432865.1 Antechinus flavipes
TCATTAAAGAGATGATGGGTGATCAAGTAGAAAAGGAAGTAATAATTACAAGGAGTTAAATCATGGCTTCCTCACGAACAAGTCATAGCAGACTCACTTCACTTCCTTTTGTGAGGCAAGCCATGAATATAGACCAAAAAAAAAAAAACAACAAAAAAAAAAAAAACTAACTTTCACCTTGTAAGATGGAAAAAAAAAAAGTTAACCATTGTCTTCGAAGTCAAAAGTACTTAACTGATCTTGTGCATGATAAGCCCCTTGGGCAGTCTGCTGATCCCTATTATCCTGTTATTCAGTTACTTTTTAATTGCCTAAATCAAAATGCAAAGGATTACAAAGAAAACCACTTGTATTGAGTTATTTAATTATCTCTCATTTATCTCTCTAGCAATATTATTCTACTATTTATCTACCTATCTATATACTATATATACTCCATATACTATATATATATGTGTATATATATATATATATATATATATATATATATATATATATATATTAATAGATGATGGAAGATAAATGCTATAAATGATAGATATTAATATATCTAGATATATTGATATATAGTAGATATAGATGATTTTAATATATAGGAATTCATGAAACCCAGATTAAGACAAGTGGTACTAGTATTATTAGAATGTTATCCCCAGTTTTTTTTTTCTTCCCTTTGTAAGGCAATTGGTTATAAGTGATTTGTCTAGGGTCACACAGATGGAAAATCATAAATGTCTAAGGTTGTATTTGAACTCAGGTTCTCCTGATTCTATGACCAGTGCTCTACACACTGTGCCTACTTCGTACCCCTATTCCTATTTCTAAATGAGGAAACTGAGACTTAGAGCTATTGTCTTTTGCCTAGGCAGTTAGGTGGTGAGATGGATAGATTGTCATGTCAAGAAACAAGAAGTTCTGAATTCAAATCTAGCCAGAGACATTTACTATCTGTGTAACCCTGGACAAGTCACTTAATTTCTGTTTGTGTCAGTTTCCTCAACTATAAAATGGGGTTAATAATAATAACTAACTGGAAGGCTGGTGGTGAGAATCAAATGAGATAACAGCATGGTAACTGAATAGGTGCTATAAATATTTGCTGCTGTCATCATCATCATCACCACCATAATAATCATCAGTGCCATCCATTATCATCATCATCATCATCATTATCATCATCATCATCATCATCATTACCTATGTTCACACAACCAGAAAGTATCTGAATCATGACTCTCATAAGTTCAGCCCCATTCAAGAAATTTTTCTTAGAGATTGCTCACTGTAGCAAAGTAAGCCCTGAATTTGGATTTGAGAAGATTTGAGTTTAAATCAACTCAGTTGCTTAACTGTGGGACCCAGGCAAGCCTCTTAACTTCTCTGGGCTTCAGTTTCCCCATGTGTAAAATAAACTAAAAGAGTCTTAGATCTTTCATAATTCTAAATCTAGAGTGCTCTTAAGGACCCACTATGTGCCAGATGTTCTGCCAGGCAATGGGAATACTGCTCAATACAAATATCCTAATTGAGTACCTTTTCCCACCCATTTTTGTAAACCATTCAGCCATTATTTCAGTCATGATTGGAGGAAGAGTAGAAGGTAAAAAGATGAATATAGGTATAATCTCATGAGAGGAAGTGTTACTTTCTTTGCTGCTGTTGTTTTTGCCCAAATATCACTTGATCTCTCAGATCCACCTGCAAATTCCCACATGAAAAGTGAATGGGACTCTTGTAACAGCTCAGCTGTGTTGTCTTTTCATTGCAGACTCACTGACTATTACTCCGATTTTCACTCATTTGCCTAACTAGGAACATGGCTTCATTTTTGTGACTTTTGTCTGGGGAGGGGGATTGACTATGCAAAAGAAGGGGAGGGGACAGGTGAGGGATTTCCTAGAAATCCAAACTTGTATGTTGCTTTCTTGGCAAACATTTTGCTGGCAAAATTGCTACTCTAAGAAGGAAAACTTTGTTCTTCTGTTATTGCTACTTACCATTTTTTTTTGCCACAGATTGCATGAAGACATGATACACAGTACCTATCCAATACTATATAAATGACTTCTATTCTCTGGTCTTCCCTTATCTCCTCTGAAAAATGAGAAAGTTGGAGCAGAGAGTATCTGAAGTTACTTCCAAAACTAATTATGCCCAGCATTTACATAGCACTTTTAAGTTTTGCAAAACTCTTCATCCATTGTCCAAACACACACACACACACACACACACACACACACACTCCTGTAAGGTTGGTATTATTATTATTTTTATTGTTATTATTATTTCATTTTACAAAAATTGAAACTGACACTGAAAGCCATTAAGTGACTTTCCTTGGATCTCACAGATGATAAGTGTATGCGGCCAGATTTGAAATCATGGCCATCCTGATGCCAAATGCAGAAGTCAGTCTCCTGAGCCAACCAGCTGCCTAAACTTCCAATCTTATGAAGGGCAAACACTATAATTTTTGATTTGATGTATAATCACGTTGAAATAAACACATGCGAGAAATAGTCCAAAGCATTAATAATGATAGAAATTCAAATAAAAGCAAATCTGAAATTCTATTTTATGCCTGTCAAGTTGGATAACTATCATTTTAAAAAGAGCCAAAATTGGAAGGACTGTGAAAAATCAGACATGGTAATACATTGTCAGTGGACCTGCAAATGAGCCTAACTAGTCTGGAAAAGAAAAATTTCAATAAGATTATAAAAGTAACTAAAATGCTTCTGGTCTTTGAATTCATGATCTCATTATTGGCTTATTTCCAAAGAAGATGAAAGTTAGAAAGAAACAATTTATATTTCTAGTGATATTCATTTAGGGAAAAAAAAAACTAGAAACTAAGTAGGTATGCAGTGGTTAGGGAACAGCTGAACAAATGTTGGAGTGTAGATATAATGAAGAAATAATGGAGTGTTGTACTATAAGAATGATCATAGGAAAAAATCAGAGAAATCTTCAGAGAACTATAAGAATTGAAACACAGTAAAGTAAGCAGAACCAGGAGAACAATAAATGCCATAACTGCATTAATGCAAAGGAAAACAACTCTGGAAAGCAGCCAGACTCTGATTAATCATGAGCCAGCCTTGGCTCTTGACTAACCCTATTCTATGAGTTTTTCCAGTGCCTGAGGGACTCATGATTCTAATGTTATCCTTAAGAATGATTTTGAAATATAGAAGTTTGAAAGATAAAATCTTCCTTATTTCGAAAGTTTACAAACATGGAAGCAAACAGGCCAGGAAGCCCTGAGAAAAACTGGCAAGAAAAGAAGGGTTATTGGGAGAATTGAGCCTATCTTCTTACATCTGGGTAAGGAAGCAGGCTTTGTCATGAACTTCCAAAGCATCATAGTTAGACTTGGAAGGGAGCTGAGAGGCCATCACATCCACTTTACCAAGAAGGATACTGAAGTGGGAGATGGAATTTAAAGAGTCATGGATCAAGAAGGGGAAAAGACCATAGAGACCATCTAATCCAAACACCTCACTTTAAATATGAGGGAACAGAAGCTAGGAAAGTCTGTGACTTGGCCAAAGTCACAGAGATAGTATTTGAGGCTAGATTTGAACTCAGGACTTGTGACTACAAAGTCAGTGTTTTATTTTTTCCACTCTAATCATTCTAATATCTTCATGAATCTATAGTTACACACACACACACACACACACACACACACACACACACACACCACAACCACCACCACCACCACCACTACCAGCAACACCACATCTGACTCAAAAAAAAAAAAATGAGGGGGTTGAAGTCACAAAGTTTAGAATAATGAGTTGGAAGAAAGAATATTTGTAAAGGGGAGAAAAGGAAGATTTCTCGTTAAAGGACTCAGTAATTTCATAAGATTTCTTGTATTTATTTATTCGCTTGTGAGAACTATTTTGAAGGCTTGGTTGTTCCTTTATACATCAAAGGAATCAAATCTTCTTCACTGGACATCTTCAAGTGAAGGTTGAAGGAATACTCAGGGAGTGTGTAAGGCACAGAAAATGTACATGCTATGATTTCCATGAACTTTATCATTAAATAACTTAAAGTCATTCCCTTTGGAATCGATTAGAAAATCCTACTCAGTCTCAGAGGGGAGAACCAAGAAAGATCCTACCTCAGACACTTAATGTTACATGACTCTGGCCAATTCATTTAAATTCTGTTGGCTTTGATCTCTTCTGCTTTAAAATGTACTGGGCCAAACTGCATGGCCTCTAAAAGTCCAGGTCTGGAATCAGAAAGATTCATATTCCTAAATTTAAATCTAGCCTCAGATACTAACTAGTTGTGTGATCTAGTGTTAATCACTTAACTCTGTTTGCCTCAATTTTCTTATATGTAAAATAAGCTAGAAAAGGCACTGGCAAACCACCCCAGTGTCTCTACCAAGAAAATCTCAAATGAGATCACAAAGATTTGGACATGGCCAAAAATGACTGAACAATAACAAAAAAAATTCATTCAATTAAAAATATTGAGTAGAGGGTAATAAGGACCCTTTCTGGGAGACTTTGGGACAAGTGCTCACTAGACTAAATAGCTTTAGAGAACCCCTCCAACTGTGAGATTCAGTGAGTTGGTGAACCAATCATACAGAATGTACAGAGTCTCTTATATTGATTTTTATTCTGGGAAAAAGAGTCAAAAGTGTGTGTGTGTGTGTGTGTGTGTGTGTGTGTGTGTGTGTGTGTGTATGTAACTATAGATTCATGAAGATATTAGAATGATTAGAGTGGAAAAAAGAAAACACTGACTTTGTAGTCACAAGTCCTGAGTTCAAATCTAGCCTCAGATACTATCTCTGTGACTTTGGCCAAGTCACAGACCTTCCTAGCTTCTGTTCCCTCATATTTAAAGTGAGGTGTTTGGACTAGATGGTCTCTATGATCTTTTCCCCTTCTTGATCCATGACTCTGTAATTGGTCCAGTACAATTTTTTTTCTTGGACATTTACCATCTATGTGACCCTAATTAAGTAAGTAACCACTTTTCTATTCACCAGTATCTGGATCTTTCTTAAGCCAAGTTTTCAGTAATGTGGATACTAGTCTCACTATCTAGTACCTTGAGATATAGCTTCATAAATGTCTGGGAACATAACCAAATTTAATAACTAGTGACAAAATTTTATGATGTTTCTCATAGATTTATCTAATGAAAGTACATGGAACTTGGTGTTCAACTTTGAAACCTTTCTTTGATGTTAATTTATACCTATAGCCATGTGTCACTTAGTCTTTTTGACACAAATCTCCATTTTGTCATATATAACATGAGAATGATAGGCTCCTACCCAAAGACATTGTTTTCGAGAAGAAATCCTTACAGTGCTCTATAGACAATAGCCCTCATTATCATTGACTTGATTGGTAAAAGGGACCATATATGAAAATTTTTCAAGTTGGACATAATGATCAGATCTTTGTTGTGTCTTCAATCAATCAGCCAACCAGTCAATAAACATTAACTGACGTTTGTACACTAGGTATTCTGCTAGAAATTGGGGGCACAAAACCAAAAAATTGTCCTCCAAGAACTTTTAGTTATTTAGCAGAATGATGTTATAAATTGAAGATATATTCCTATGATTCAATCAATCATTTAACCAAAATTTACTTAGTGTCTACTATATACCAAGTAGTGTAGTCAGTGTTAGGAATACAAAAGAATAATAGTAGCAATATGTATATATGTAATTCAATACCATATACATTAATATGTACATTCAATAATATATTTAGTAACAAATGTCTTTATAATGAGCCACTAATTTTAAGAACTTCACAGTCTATCAAAGTAATAATATTATAAATTGGAAATACATTCCTGGGAATCCATCAATTAATTGATAAGAATTTATTAAATGTAGATTACATGCCAGGCACTAAGCTAGATGCAGACAAAAATGAATAATCTCTTTCTTTAGTTGGTTTATATTTCATTTATTTAAAAAAATAGACTCATATAGGCATGTACAAGACATACACATATTAAGTAATAGATAATTTTGCTTGGGGCAAGGACAGATATGAACAGCTAAATGGATCAGAAATGCCTTTCTAAATGTAGATGGTATAGACGAAGAAGCTAGAGGTTTAAAAACTTCAATAAAACAAGCAGGCATTAGAGAATGACTTAAGTTTGAAAAAACAGGAGTGAGATCAAGGGCAGAAAAGGAACTTGAAGCACTTAGTGTGACCTTTTTCCCTAGAGAGAGAAAGCATGAATTGGTCAAGACAATGTCAACATTAAACACCAGGACCAGCTTATTAATCCTTAGTGTTTTGACTTCAAATTTAGGGCATTTTCCTGGGCTAGATTAGTGTTTCTTAACCATTTTGTGGGCTCTCTTTGGTAGCTTGGCTGAAAGAAATTGTGATTCTGAGACTAATTCCTCTCTCTCTTTTTTCTTTTTTAGAATGAAAAATGTTGTTTAGATCATCATCCTCTGGCAACCTCAGTTTCTTCCTATGTCAAACGAGCATAATAATAGCACCTAACACAGTTATTATGAGGATGAAATGAAATCATATTTGTAAAAATGTTTAGCCCAATATCTGATACATGGTAGGGCTTGCAAAATGTTTGTGCTAATATTGGAAAGTCTAAGAAGGATTGGGAATGAGCAGAGCTTTTGTATATGAATTTTGCCATTTTAAGTCAGTTCTAGGTATCCATATATACTTTGTTGCTTTCATCCATATTAATAATCTTAAAGATTTTCAAAAGATAGTTGGTTTGCTTTGAAAATCTTCTAGCTTAAAAAAAAAGGCTAGGGGCTAGGTAGCACAGGGGATGGAAAACTGGACTTGGAATCAGGAAGCCTCATCTTTGAGTTCAAATACATTCTCAGACTCTGTCTAGCTATGTAACCTTAGGCAAATCATTTAACCTTGTTTGCCTCAGTGACCTTATTTGTAAAATGAACTGGAGAAAGAAATGGCAAACCTTTCCAGTAACTTTGTGAAAAAACCCTATGTGAGATTTTGAAGAGTCAGGCATGACTTAAATGATTGAAGAAAAAAAAAAAAAGCATGTTTCCCTCTAAGCTAATATCCAGTAACATAATTAAACAGAATTCAACTTTTGGATTGCCATCTAATCCTAAGATAGGAAGTAGAAGGAACCCCTCTAGTTGTTTCACCTGTTAATGATTTTTTCTCACCTTTCAATTAAATTTCATCTTTCTCCAACTTACTGGTCTATCAGCCTTTACCTTTTGTGATTTCATGCATACATTTCAAAAGGGATACTGAAGACCTCTGGGTAACAAGGGCAAATTCACTTGAGAAATCATGTTTGAAAAAACTTGAATGACAAGGCAGGGAGGGATCTGGCTTGAGCTGAACCATCTTATCTTTCAGCTATGGCATGTGGTTAATACAGTAATGTGATGTGTCAGCCAAAAAGCTAATGCAATCTGGGACTGTGCAGAAAAAAAGCCCAACTTCCAGGAATGAGTGGAGAGTACCTCTGTCCTAGGTCCTGATCGCACCACATTTGTAGTATCGTGTTCAGGTCTGGACAGCAGTTTAAGAAGGACACTGACAGACTGGAATGTGCCTATGCAGGACAAATGAAATGGTGAAGGGACTTGACCTCATGCTATATGAATACTGTTCAAAGAAGTCAGGATATAAAAATATAAAAATACTTGGGAATAGAGGTTCAAGTATTGTGTTGATGCATTCCAAGACTTACCATGTGGGAGGATGATTATAGAATCATAGCATTAGAACTATAAAGAACTTTATAGTCCAACCAACTCCATTTACAGAAGGGGGAAGTGAGGCTTAAAATAATTTGCTCAGGAACACTCAGCTAGTAAGTGTCAGAGGAGGGTCAGATTTTCATGGATTCCAAGTCAAACAGAGCCAGGAGTGAATGGATAGGGGATTCAAGGAAGAAAATTTAGACTTGACGTAAGGGAAAAGGGGGGAAATGTTATAATGATTAGATTGAATTGAATGGAATGCCTTGAAAGATAATAGGTCCCTGCTGAAAGCCTTCATTAAGTGGGGAGTAGATGAAAATTTGTTGGATCTTTTGTATCAGAATTTCTTTAGGGTGCATATTGAACTATATATTAAATGCAATCCCTTTCAGTTCTAGCTCTATGAATATCCTATGATCCTTCCATCTGGAATCCTGATGAATGGATCTGTACTAATGAACAACACTTGAATATCTACAAAGATGTAAGGTGTTCTTATTGGGATCTCCATATTTTTTTTAGTATTCTCTCACTAAGATGACAAGATATAATAATGAGGTAAAGCATGACTTGTGTTCCATAAACCTAGAAAGTCTCCAGGTTCCAAGTGGGAAGAAACACTGTGTTATGGGTGAATGAGCCTCCTGGATGTTGGCTCAAATTCATCAGAAACATACATTCCTTCTTTAATTTGCAAGAAAAAAACTCATTTCCTTTGGTTTCTTTTGTGTGTTTTTTCCTGTTTCTAGGAATGTCTGTCATTCAAAATTCTGAATACAATTGGGGAGTGTATCAAAGAGAGGAGGTGATTTGTTTTGGGAAATTTCTCCATCTGGACCTAAAAAGAGGAACTCTGACCTGTTTGACATTCACCTGCTGCCAATACACATCTGAAATTTAATCTAAATGACTTGAGTGAATCAGCGCCAATCCAGAATGACTTTTCCATGGCATGCTGTTGTTGGCTGGTGCCATAGAAGCTATCGTGCTGTTAGGCAAGGTCAGCAACAAGACCTGGGTGGCCAATACAGAAAGGAAGTCAATGATGAGTTTTTATACTTCCTGCTTTGAACTCTAAACAACTGATCAGCCCAGTAGCAGAGAAGGGTATTGTAAAATATTCAAGAATAGTCTTCCCAGGGACTCACTGCATGAAAAGAAATCTACAAGTGTCTATTTAGACAGGGAGTATGGAGAAAGAGACCAGTTGATGAATTGAGCAGGAATTCATTTCAACATGATTTGCTCAGAGAGATTCTCACTTGTCACAAATCATTAGCAAGCTGCCAGAATTAGTTTCTGGCCAATATGTAAATACTAAGTGTCATCTGCTGAAACTACCTTGGCTACTGTATCAATTCAATTCTCTGGACGTGGTACTAGAAAAACCTGGGTGCAAATCCCAGCTCAGACACTTACTAGCTTTTGTGATGAATGGATAATTCTAAAAGACAGAGTTTCTAGCTAATTAATAATGAATTTATTGTTTGAGGTAGCTAATAATTAACAAATTAGTGATCAGTGGTTTACCTTTATAATCAAAAACAAAATCACGGGGAACCTGAAAACCTTAAACACTTTTTTTTAAATAAAAGGGAATGCTTCTGACAAGTGGAATCAACCTGGATTCATACACATTTAATGAGGAGGTGGGCTAGAAGTTCAGCTCCTCCTGCTGAGAACATGGCTTGCTCATGAAGACCCAGCTGCCTCCAACAATCTGGACTAGATCATTCTGGTTGGTTTTCTCCTTCATGAGCTGAGTCAACCTAAATAATTCTAATATAAGAGTACAAGGATAAGGGTACTTTTTCTCTGGGCAGAAGCTTACATAGGCTGGATACTACTTACATTTTAAGCAGAAACAAGGATGGTCTCCTACTTGGAATGAATCCCACTCAATACTGAAAGATATGTTTCTTTTCCTGAGGACTAGGACAAACTCACCAATCAGCCATGTCCTTCAGAAACTAATTTTTACAGGGACTAGACCTTAATTTAGGAAGAAAAAGGAGGATAAACTTGGAATCCAAACTAATAATTGGCTATTAAGGTGATATTGAAATGAATTCTTTTACTTCTAACTATGGGCAAGTAATTTGAACTATCACATCCCCTATTTCTTCATCTGGACAGCAAAGATATTAATAAATATGGGCTTCTGTGCAGATCAGAAAAAAATAAAGGAAAACAAGCATTTATGAAGCCCCTACTGTGTCCCTAGAAATGTACTACACTATTTATACATATCTCATTTGATTCTTCAGTTAAACTGGTTTGTAACATTAAGCTGCTATATAAATAGGGAGGTTGTTTTTATTTTGTTTCATTTTGTTTGTTCCAGACCAGTGATTTCATCAGTGTACAGAATCCCCATAAAGGGAATTCTTTCCACTAATACAGGCCAGCAACTGTTTTGCAATTCCAAGTTATAACGAATTGCCCAGGGTCTTGAGAGGTTGTGATTTGTCCTTTGGGATCACATAGACATTAGATATCGGAAGCGGGACTTCAACCCCCTTTTTTCTGACTTTAAGGACAGCTTTTGATTTATATATGTTTTGCATATTAAATAATATATACATATGGATTTTGTGTATGTGTGTCTTTGAAGAGATAGATATTCTCTTGCTATTTGCTTGCATTTTTTCTTTCTCAGTTTTTCTTTTTCTTCCTTCTTGATCTTATTTTTCTTGTAAAACAAGATAACTGTATAAATATGTAAACATATATTGGATCTAATCTGTATTTTAACATATATAACATGTATTGGACTACGTGACTGCTGGGGAAGGGAGTGGGAGGAAGGAGAGGAAAATTTGGAACAAAACGCAAGGATCAATGTTGGAAAAATTACCCATGCATATGCTTTGCAAATAAAAAGCTTTAATAATAATTTAAAAATAAAACTAAAAAAAATTAAGAGACACAGAGAGAGATATAGGGAAAAGCAGCAAGAGACAGAGAGGGAAAGTGGGGAGTAAAAGGGGAGAAGAGAAGAGAGGGAGAGGGAGGAATGAAGACAAAGAGAAAAAGCATGTTCTTTCAATAATAGAATGATAAACTCTCTGGGATGGGGGGCAGTTTAATATCTGTCTTTTGTATGTCAGGTATCTAATGATTCTTATTATATAGTAGTTGCTTAATAAACCCTTGTTCTTTGCTGTATTGCTCTTCAAATTTTATTTCTCATTTTGATCATTAGTCCTTCAAGCCATCTGGTGAAAAAATTAATTCCAAATTCTTTGAGATCACCTAATCTTCAGAGCAAGCTGATGTTGGAATTTTTAATAATGAGACTCCACAGAGACAACCCATGTCTCAAGACCCATATCTCCAATCTAATGTTCACAAAGTTCTCTTCTGACTCATGTCAAAATTTCAGATAAAGATCTTCTGATGAGCAAACTTCCTACCCGGAGGTAGTTATTAAGTTCAATTTCCTTGAGTTATCCTAAACAATATGGTCAGAAGTATTTTGAGGAAGAAACAACACTAAGAATCATAGCATCTCATGTACAAAGACTATCAAAGAAACCAAGTCAAATTAATGCTACTGGACAAGAGTCTTGTCCATCATAAAAATTTTCTCTACAATATATATATATATATAATTTCTGTGTTTTTTATTTATTTTAATAATAGCTTTTTATTTTTAAAATACATGCAAAGATAGTTTTCAACATTCTCCCTTGAAAAAGCGTGTATGTTTCATATTTTTCTTCCTTTCTTTTCACCTCCCACCTCTGCTAGACAGCTAGCAATCCAGTTCAGACTACATCACTTATCAGATCAAAAAGCTTCAGTGTCTACACATTGCCTCCTAAGGAAAATACAAATTCATCTGAGCCAGTTAAAGTCACGTGCAGTCTAAATTGAGCATTTCTTTCTAGACAGATTTCAAATTACTCCCCTACAATAACTCTATTTTTGATACAAAGTGTTCTGCTAAATGTTTTCAATAAATATAACTTCCATTTATATGTTTTTACATAGGCTGTAGCCCATAACTGAAAAATCCTATCTCCTTAACAGCATCCTTTGGGAATCTTGAGCTCCCTCAAGGATCAACTCAGGTACTGCTACCTATATCTTGCCTGTTAGGAAGCCCCTTCTCAAATTGTAAGGGCTCTTCTGCATGAATAATCTTGGTGGGACATGAAGTAGCACTGGCAGACACCAGTAGTGAACTCAAAGCCTTTTTCCTGAGAGAAGTTTTCCAAAGAGACCTTGTTAGAGGATGGAGAAGGGAGGGGCTTGAAGCCCTGAGTGCATCTCCCCACTTAATCTTCTTATATGTGGTTATTTGTAGGTATAATGTATATAGCTATGGAGATATATATATGTATATATAGATATAGATATAGATAGATAGATAGATGTATATGTATGTATATATACACAAAACCATTATGTGTATACATATATTTATGAATAAATTTTCATATACATATGTATGTAAACACACATATACAATGAATGTTTAATATGTGTCCTGTCCTACATAAAATTTTCCCCAATGATCCTAAACCAAGGTGTCAGAAATAAGCCTGGAAAAGGCCTGATCTGTTCTCAGTTTTCCCCAGAAACCATATTAAATCAAGACTTTAAAGGAATTCTGGGGCAACAGAATCCACAAAAAGATTTGAGTGAAACAATTGTCCAATCCAACATAACTTAGAATTCTGTCTCACTTGGGTAAAAGGGAAGCACAGTTCAGTATAGGTAGTATCTGGGAAAGCCATCAGTAGGCCTAATCGTAGCACTGGTCAGAAACAGAGGGTCTTCTATTCAGGCTCAGCAGATCAATGGCATGGCAGGCCAGCTATGAAGCCTCCAGCCCTAATGAAGAAAGTAAAATTACAGGCTTGGAACTTAGGACACAAAAGGCACAATTAGAGTGAGACACCCTGGCAAGTGAACAAGCCACCTGCTGCCTAGGCCCTAACACAGAAAGCCAATGATTGCCTCCCATCCTGAGATCGCAGGAAAAGAAGCTTAGAATAATGCATCCTATGCTATAGGAGTAAAGATCAACTTTTTAAAATGAATTAAAAACAAAGAGGCCTGAACCATAAAAAGCTACTGTAGTGATAGGGAAGATCAAAACACAAACTCAGAAGAGGACAACAATATCAAAATATTTACATGAGAAGTCCAAAGGGAAATGTGAATAGGTCTCAAGTCTAAAACATTTTCTTTTGAAGAATTAAAGAAAAGAAGAACTAAAAATAAGAAATGTAAAAGAAAAATGGGAAAAGAAATCAGAGTGATGTAGGAGAATTATGAAAAAAAAAAGAATCAATAGTTTGGAGAAGAATGAACAAAAACTGACTGAAAAAAACAACTCCTTAAAAATAAAATTGACAAAATTGAAAAAAAAAAAAAAAAGAATTCACTGAAGAAAACAACTCCTTTAAAAGTAGAACTGGCCAAGTAAAAAGAAGGTAAAAATCTTTTCAAAAATTATTCTGGTATCTTAGGATCAAAGAGTAAAATAGTCAGATTTAAAGAATCCATCAATCACCTATTGAAAGAGATCCCAAAATGAAAATTCCAAGGAATAGTGTAGCCAAATCCCAGAATTATCAGATCAAGAAGAAAATCCTACAAGTATCCAGGAAAAAATCAAATATCAAGAAGGAGCAGCCAGGATTACACAGCGATTAAAAAGTCACAGGGTTTGGAATATGATATTCTGGGAGGCAAAAGATCTTAAATTACAACCAAGAATCAACTACCCAGGAAAAAATGAGCATAATCTTTCAGAGAAAAAGATGAATCAGTATGGGAAGAAATGAACAGTGAAATATATGCTCTATTATCAGTCCTGTCAAACCATTGCTGATTATTACATGCATCAAAATTCTTAAGATTTTTAAAGGGTTTTTTGATATTGTTAAATAAATTACTATCCTTGTTCTGCTATTTTACTATGTATTAGTTTATACAAGTCTCCTCAAATTGCAATAGAAGCATTATTTTCATCATTTCTTTTAAAACAATACGTTTCCTCTCTCATATGCACTAATTTCTACTGTCATTTCTCATTTATGGACATCTTTTTTATAATCCAATTCTTAAATACTTTAAGAAGAGTTTGTTGTTTGCTTGCATTTTGTTTTCTTTCTTATTTTTTTTTCCTTTTTGAACTGATTTTTCTTGTAAAGCATGATAATTTTGGAAATATGTATAGAAGAATTGTATATGTTTAACCTATATTGGATTATTTGCTGTCTAGGGGAGAGGGTGGACGGAAGGGAGGGGAAAAAAATTGGAACACAAGGTTTTGCAATGATGAATGTTGAAAATTATCCATGTACATGTTTTGAAAATGAAATGATTTAATTTTTTAAAAAAGAGTTATTGCAACTCTTTGGAACATATGGATCCTTTTCCTGTTTATTTGATATCTTTGTGTATGACTCTAGTTGTGCATTGTTTATCAAAAAGGTAAGCACAGGATAATAACTTTTTAAACACAGTTCAAAATGATTTTCAAGAATAGTTGGACCAATTCAGTGTTCTAATGTGCATGTTTTTCTCTAGGTCCTTACAAAATTTTTCATTTTCCGTTTTTGTCAATGTTGCCATTTAAATTCTGTGAAGGTAGAATTTCAGAGGTATTTCATTTCTCTTTTTCTACTTACTACTAACTTTTTTTTTAATAGAGGGTTGGATAAATTGGATTTCTTCCCTTGATTACTGTCTGTTCATATCTTTGGTTATCAGTCAGGGGATTTCTTTTTTTTTTTCTTATAAATTTCAATCAATTCCTTTTATATCTTAGAAATAAGACAAATATCAGTGTTATCGTTTAGTTGTTTCAGTCTATGTCTGTCCTTTTGTGATTACACATGGGATTTTCTGGACAAAGATACTGCCATACATGCTTGTCATTTCCTTCTCTAGCTCAAAGAACCCTGACCAGGGTTACACAGATAATAACACAGATAATACACAGAGTTACACAGGGATACACAGAAAGTCTTCCTGACTCTAGGCTCTATACTTTACCCACTATGCCACCTAGCTGCCCCAACCTGATGAGATAAGGAAAATGCATTTTGCTCTTTTCTCAGGGCTCTTTATTCTTTCTTTTATTTTCAAAAATTTATTTTGTACTTAATTTTGCCCCAGTTTTATGTAAAAAATTTACTACTTTTTAAAAATTGAATTCCAAATTTTCTTTCTTTCTTTCTCTGTTCCTGCCCACCCATCTCTTTGAGAAGGTCAGCAGTTTTATCTATTATACATGTATAATAATAAAAAGTATTTAAAAATTATTTATGTTGTAAAAGAAAACAAAGAGAAAAAACTCAATTTTTTTAAAGCATGTTTCAATCTGTATTTAGAAACCATCAATTCTTTCTCTGGGGATGATAGCATTTTTCACCATAAATTCTTCAGAGTAATTTTGAATCATTGCATTACTGAGAATACTGTCATTCATAGCTGATCATCTTACAATTTTGCTTTTACTTTGTGCACAGTATAGTGCACTTTGCTTCAGCTCATATGTCTTTTCAATTTTTTTATAGCATCCTGCACATCGTTTCTATAGCACAATAGTATTCCATCATAATTACCTATCACACTTTGTTAGCCATTCCCCAATTTGTGGGCATCCACACAATTTCCAATTCTTTGTCCCCAGAAAATAATAACTATAAATATTGTTTGTACATATATGTGTCTTTTCTCTTTTTAAAATTTCTTTTAGGATGTAGACTTAATACTGGTATTCTACCAGTATATGCAGTGTATGCATACAAAATGTATGGTTTTATTGCATGGTTTCATCACCCTTTGTGATATACCCAAATACATTTCAAAATTCCTCTGTAGGATGGTTGAATCAGTTTACAACTCCACCAACAATGCATTAATGTCTCATTTTCCCCCATACCCCCTCCATCATTTGCCTTTTTCCTTTTCTGACCTATTACTCAATCTAATTTACTAATTCAGAATTGCTTTGATTTTCATTTATCCAATCAATGTTCTAAATCACCTTTCTTTTTCATAGGCTTATAGATATCTTTGATTACTCTGTCTGAAAATTGTTCATATATTTTCATGAATGGATCTTATTTTTATAAATTTAGCTCAGTTCTCTAGATGTTTGAGATCCTTATTAGAGAAACTTGTTTAATTTTTTTCAGTTACTTTTGCTATTTCTCTCTATTCTAGTCTACCACCTCTTTTATTCTATTCTCTTTCTCATTTCATCCTGCCTCTTCTCAAAAATGTTTTCCTTCTGACTACCTGCACCTCCAATCTGCCCCTCCCTTTTATCAACCTTCACCATTTTTATCCCTTTCCCCCCCATTTTCCTGTAATACCAAATAGACTTCTATACCCAACTAATTGTGTATGTAATCCCTGATTTCAGCCAATTCTGATGAGAATAATGTTCATTTATTCCCTCTCACCTTCTTATATTCCCTTGAAGAGTGCTTTTCTTGCCTCTTTTATGTGAAGTAATTTACTACCATTCTACCTCTTCTTCTCTTTCTCCCAAGCTATCCCTCTCTTACCTCTTAATTTTATTTTTTTAAAAAAATATTATCCCTTCATATTCAACTCATACATGTGCCCTCCATATAAACTCCATCTATCATAATAATGAGAAAATTCTTCTGAATCATATGTATTATTTCCCAAATAGGAATTTAAACAGTTTAACTTGTTAAGTTCCTTATGAGTTCCATTTCTTGTTTAACTTTTAATGCTTCTATTTAATCATGTATTTGAAAGTCAAAATTTATATTAAGCCTAAACTTTTCATCAAGAATATTGAAAATCTCCTATTACATCGAATGTCAATTACCTTCCCCAGAAAAGATTATATTTGGTTGTTATTTTTTCCCTTGGGAAGGTGATTGTTGGTTGTAATTTTAGCTCCTTTACTATCCAGAATATCATAGTTTAAGTATTCTGATATTTTAATGAAAAAGATACTAAATGTTATGTTATCCTTATAGTGGCTTCACAATACCTCATTGCAATATATTCTCCTTGCTATGGGTGAAATTTGACTAAAATATTCCTGGGAGAATTATTAAAATAGTTTTAAAAATAGAAAAATTAGCAAAGTTTCAGAAATATAAAATAAATACATGTATATCATCAGCATTTCTAAATATTATCAACAAAACCAAGCATCAAAAGATAGAAGAAAAATTCCATTGAAAATATCTGTAGACAATATAAAATATTTGGGATTCTACTTGACAAGACTGACCCAAGAACTATATGAATACAATTATAAAACACTTTTCACATAAAAAGTCAAATCTAAACAATTGGAAAATTAAATTTTTCATAGATAATCTGATCTAACATAATAAGACTGACAATTCTATCTATATTAATTTATTTATTAAGTAACATACCAAAATGTATAGTGCTAGAAAAGTGATGAATTATATTCACAATATAATTCATAATAATATTAATAATTTAGCTGGCCGAACAAAAAGTCAAGAATACTAAAGAAATTAATGAAAAAATGGGCCTAGCAATACCAGATCTAAAACTATATTTCAACCAATAATTAGCAAAACTATTTAGTATTGGCTAAGAAATAAAATGGTAGATTGGTGGGGGACATAAGACACAGTAGTAAATGACTATAGCAATCTCCTGTTTTATTAAACCCAAAGACTCCAACTTCTTGGATAAGAAGTCACTATATGAAAAAAAAAATGAGAAAACTGGAAAATAATATGGCAGAAACTAGGTACTCCAGCTTACTCCTTGACACCAAGATAAAGTTGAAATGGGTACACCATTTAGATAAAGAGTTATAATCATAAGAAAATTAGGCAAACAAGGAATAGTTTACCTATGAATAGTTTATCTATGAAGAACGAAAGAATTTACAACAACAAGAAATAAAGAACATTATGAAATGCAAAAAGATAGGTTTTATTATTAAATTAAAAAAGATTTTGCAAAAAACAAACCAATTCTACCAACTTTAGAAGGAAAAAAGAAAGCTGGGGAAAAAAATTTACACTCAGTATTTTTGATAAAAACCTATTGTTTCCACTGTAAAAAGAACTAAATCAAATTTATAAGAATACAAGTAATAGTGTGATTGATATAAACTATGTCTGTTTTCCAAAGAGATTATTTAAAAAGTACCTCCTTGTTCACAAATATAGTAGTTTTCTTTATAGTAATGAAGAATTGGAAATCAAGACGATACTCATCAGTTGGAGAGTGGCTGAACAAGTTGTGATATATGAATGTAATGGAATGCCATTGTTTGGTAAGACATGATGAGCAAGCAGATTTCAGTAAAAAACCTTGAAAGACTTACATGAACTGATGCTGAAAAAAATTAAACAGAATCAGAGAAGAACACTATACACAGTAACAGTAACACTGTGTGATGATCAACTAAAATTGACTTCTCAATAGTAGTACAATGATCCAATATAATTACAAAAGACTCATGAAAGAAAATGTAAGTATGAATGAAGTGTGAGTGCAGATTGAAGCATTCTATTTTCACTTTTTTTTCTTTTTTGAACCTTTTTCCATTTTCTTCTGTTTCTTCTTTCATAATATATAATGAGGAAATATGTTTACAGGATTGCATATGTGTATTTGTATGCATGTTTATCTTGGAAAGGAGAAATAGGAGGAAGAAAAAATTAGAATTCAAAATCTAAATAAAAATGAATGTTGACAATGTTCTTTACATATAATTGGGAAAAAATATATTTACAAAAAGAATTAAACTAAACTAAACAAACTTTCCTGAGTCTCTTCCTCTACCCTACTCTCTCAAAGAGTCCAAAAGACTTCATTATACTCTCTTTGTTTCTCTCTGTGTCTTTTTCTCTCTGTCTCTGTCTCTATCTCTGTCTTTGTCTCTCAGTCTCTCTCTCTCTCACTCACTCACTCCGTATTTGTGTTTGTGTCTCTCTCTGTGTGTCTCTCTCTATGTGTGTGTGTGTGTGTGTGTTTATACATATGTATTTATTTTTTTATTTCTATAAATTTTTTCCTTGGGAAAAAAAAATGAGTGCTTTGAAGGCACAGAGCACAGACTATACATCTATATCTATATGTGTGTTTATATACACATCAATAAAATTCTTGCTGATTGTCTAATTGAATGAACTGATTAAATCACTGTCACAATTTTTTTAGTGTCTTACTTAAAACACTTTTGATGTCAAAGTGACAGTGCTAAGGTTCTAATTTCCATAAGCAATGCCCAGAAGCAGGTGAAGGGTATGGATTTTGGGCAAGAGTAAAGGATGTTTTGGTCTGTTTTGATCTATTTGGTCTCTGCAAATTGTGTTGTCAATTTTTGAGATTTCTTACCCTAAAATGATTTATTCCTCATTCTACCAGCACCCTTTAATGAGGCTCACCGTCAGGAGCTTTTTACCTGATCCCCAGGATGCTATCTTTTTGGCCTATTAAAATTTCTTTCCATTGGCAGCAAACATATATATTTCCTCCTCTTTGAATTCATCTCGCTAAACAAATTAATCTGAAACCAGATTATTTTATGAAGAACCATAAATCTTTTTTCCAAGATAAGCATCTGTCTTGTCGGATTAGTAACATCCAATGTTCTGTGAATTAATTTGCTAAGCCCTCTAATACTGCCCTGGCAGTTTAACTTTAGTAATAACAAATCTAATTTGGAATAAGTGGGAAATTGTTTTCTCATCCGTGTCCCTATAGTAAATGACATATATGGAAGAGATGACATTAAATGGATACTGTACTTAATTCTATTTTGATGACAGCTTGGGAGTTTATTGAGGGGGTTGGGGAGAGGGAAGATGTTTTGAATGCTCCTCCAGGAGGTCTGACACAGATGATGGATTGCAGACTTTGTTTGTATCCAGATTCCTCAATCTCAACTAGACTCCCTTGCTGAGAATCTACAATATACAAGAAGACAAATCCATGGATGTCTTTTCAACATCTCTCCTGGAAAATGCTTTCTCTCTTTGATTTTTCTCTCCTTTTATAGCTGTAATGCTGAGCACCATGTCTGTGACATAGTAGGTGCTTTAAAACTGATATAATCCTGACTATGGAGTCATTAAATGAATACAGTAAGTAGCAGGAAATGGATTAGAAAGAACATTAAATGAATGTTCTTTCTAATCCATTTCCTGCTACTTACTGTATCTATGAACTTGGGTAAGCTTGTTAATTTTTTTAAGCTTCAGATTATTCATCTATAAATTAGACCAGAGGATCTCTGTTACATTTATGATTATGTTGCCAGATAGGTGACAACTTTCTGCTGAGATACCCTGGTCCTTCCCTTTGGAAGGAAACCAGTCATCAGATAGGAGAGTTGATGATATGGAAACCAGAAGCATCCTTTCTCTACTGATTTAAAGAACCAGAAGGAAGGGCAGGTGTTGGAATTTGAGAACAATACACAGGGATATGGGGCCAAGGCAGGGATTTATGCTAACCAAGGTGAGAAAATAGACTAAAAGAAAAAGAATCTCTTGGTTTCCTAGTGTAGAATATGGATCTCAGGGCCCAGACACCCCCAACTGTAAAAAAAAAACCTGAACATTTTAAAGAGAGTATAAGATCTTCAGGCTCTCATTTCATGGTAGCATTCTGTAATTCTTACATTTTATGGGACTGGCAAAATGTTGTTATTTACATAGAATGCATTTGGGCTGTGCCCATCCAGGAACTCCCAAGCTGTTACACTGCATATGACTGATGCTGGCTAACAAAGGCAGACAAAATTGAATGTGAATTGTAAATAGCCAAAGTGTGCCCTGCTGGGATTGGAAGCTCAGAGATATTTCTAAGCTTCATCTGAGCCCCTTCTCTGTGCAGAATAGTTATGGATCCTGTAGAAAGAGCTTTTATCCCAGGGGAATTGAGGGTATTTCTGCATCTTCTGGAGCAAGGAAAGAGGCCAGAATAGCCCAGTAGAAAGCAAATAAATAAATAAATAAATGCAAGGAGATGGAACAAGGGCTGGGGGCAGAGGAAAAAAGGAAAGAAAATTGCACAAATAGTCATTTAAAAACCCTGAGCCATAAGTATTAATCATGATCACTACAGCACAAATAGGAGGCCAGTGTCTGAAAGAGCCACCTCCACCAAAGTCTAGTCTGTCCCCCTCCTAATAAGTACGTTTTACCTGTTATTCATCTCCTGACAATATTTTAATGTACTTTTAAAAGACTCCTAGAGGGAAAAAAGACTCCACAACTTCAGTCATTGTTGTTCAAGTGATTAATTTGCTCTCAACAGAATGGAAGGCTTGAATTGGGTAGTTATTGGATGTTTGCATGACCATTTTTTTTTCAAGAAGGAAACCATCCCTTTCCCTGATTCTATGAGACCCTATGGCATGATATAGTTGATTTTGCCCTTGCAGTGGATGCAAGAAGACTCCATAATTAAGTTTTGTTTGTTTGTTATTTAAGTTATGTTTTTAACCTACCCTCAGGATTTTCTGGTATTGTGGACATTCCTTGAATCAGGGTACAGCTGGATGCTGCAAATCCATTAGAAGCATGACTCTGGGAATCGGAAGAAAATCTTTATAGCTCCAAAGCAAAGTATCATCAGATGACTAGGTTTGGATTTTTCTGACTCTTCTTAAAGTAGAATACTAGAAGATTGGAAAACCTTCACTTCCTTCCTTCCTCACCCATCTCCCAGAACTGAACCCAGGACTCTAATCTTTTACTATCTCCTGTAAAAACACAAAGTGGGCCAAATGCACATTGTCTAAACTTCCAGCTGTCAACCCAGGAAGACAGGATCTGTTATTGACTTTGGGCCAAATCATGCATCAACTGATGGACAAATGCATGTGCATGCACAAATGTTATGAAATCACACACTTTTATGCTGTTTATAGAATCAGAGTCACACCAGGTTGGCTTGCTTATGCTAATCAGACTCACACTGGTCATGAGTTGATATAAAAAAAGAGCCACCTTCCACTAAAGAAAAAAAAAAGCAATTCATTGTCCCACAAACCAAGTCCAGAGCCCACCCCCATGTAGAGACCAAAGTACCTGAGGGCTCCACAATCCGTGGCGGCGTGATTTCTTTGCCATTGCTGTTGGAGACAGTGGAGGGTTCTGTTGTGCTAATCCTACCCGGATAGTTAGGGTTGTTCTTAATAATCCCAGGACTAAGGGATTCTAGGAATCCCTTAGTCTGTAGAGTGACGTAGCTTGTGGTGGTGGTGGTAGTGGGAGCCACAGTTGTCTTTCTGGTTTGTAAAATAGAGACAGTGGTAGGGCCATAAATCCCAGGAGATGTGCTAGATTCTACAGATTCTTCTTCGCCTGTAGGACCCCATGCAATGAATTCAGTTTCCACTGTTGGTTTGCTCCCTCTGAAGTCAAAATTATTCAAACTACCCCCCTGTAGGTGCCTTTTGTCCCTTCTCAAAGGTGTTTGCTGTTCTATACTCCCACTGCCCAACGAGGACAGAATAGAAGGGTTGAATTTGGCAGCTTCTGGGTGTTTTGATGACCCACTTTTCAAAGGGATGACTCCCTGGTCCCTGGTTCTGTGGGTCCCTCTGGAATGATATGTCCTTATCTGTCCATGTGCACGTTCAGGACGAAATGAAAGAAGGTTCCATAAAGGGGTGGGGATCTTCGTTGCCAGTCCATTCTTAAAACTCCACAATCGGGAATTGTGGAAAGGCCGAGGCAAAAGCCTGAATTCTGGGCCTTGAGCTAGAGATTCACAGGTGGGGAAATCCATGGCTAGTTGAAACATGGCTATAAGTATCCAAGCATGGCTTCCTATAGGGCAACCCGACCAGTGGACAGACATCGAACTGTATCAGAGAAAGAAAGAGAAAATTATTTTGGTAATGCACTGGATTACAAGCCATCTATTCATCCATCTATCCACCTGTTCTTCCATCCATCCATTCATTCATCCCTCCATCAACATTTATTATTATGTGTTGGATATATGGCAGGCACTATAGATATAAGAGCAAAAGAACCCTAGTTATTTCCTTCAAGTAACATATTCTATTGGAGAAGAAAATATCTGCACACATTCAAATGGGGGAGGGAGGAGAGAGAACGGGGAGAAGGGAGGGAGTAAGAGCAGGAGAGGGAGAGAGAACAACTGTATACATATACATACATACATATATATATATAATGGTTAATGAGGAGGTCAGGAGCAGTTGGGGGAATTCAAGAAAACCTTCATGTATAAGGTAGTAATTTAATTACATCTATAAAATGAGACAGAGAAAAGAAGGTATTATATTCCAGGCATGAAGTTTTCCTCCCCCTATAACTTCATTTATCTATCTATTTATCTATCTATCTATCTTTCTATCTACCTATTTTATATTTGCTTTGTATATTTATTTTTAAATTTAGTATTTCAATGATAATAAATATGATTCTGATTATTTATATGACATTTTAAGGTTTACAAATTGCTGAGAAAATTGGAAAAAAAGTAGTATGGCAGAAACTAGGCACAGACCAACATGTCACATCCTATAGCAAGATAAGGTCAAAATGATTTAAACATCAAGGGTGATACCATAAGCAAATTAGAAGAACAAGTAATAGTTTGGCTGCCAGAACTGTGGGAAAGGGAAGACTTTTTGACCTAACAAGAGATGGAGAACATCATGAAAGGTAAAATGGATATTTTTGATTACAGTACACCAAAATGTTTTTATACAAATTCAATGCACCAAAGATAAGAATAAAAGCAGAAAGAGGGAAAACTTTTACAACCAGTGTTTCTGAGACAGGCTTTATTTCTCAAATATATATAGAACTGACTCATATTCTCAAAAATATAAGTGATTCTCTGATTGATAAGTGGTAAGAACATATGAAGAGATAATTTTCAGATGAACAAATTAAAACTACTTATACTCATATGAAAAATGCTCTCAATGACTATTGATTAGAGAAATGCAAATTAAGGAAACTTTTAAGGCCCACTTCACACCTATTAAATTGGCTAAGATGACAGAAAAGGAAAATAATAAATGTTGGAAAAGATGTGGGGATATTGGAATACTAGCACATTACTGGTAGAATTGTGAACTGACCCAACTATTATGGAGAGCAATTTGGAACTGTGCCCAAAAGGCTATAAAACTATTAAAACAGCAATAACACTACTAAGTATGTATCCCTAAGAAATCATAAAAAAGGGAAAAGAACCCACATGTAAAAGTATTTATAGCAGCTCTTTTTGTGGTGGCAAAAAACTGGAAATTATGGGGATGTCCATCAATTGGAAAATGGTGAACAGCTTGCGAGCATATTAATGTAATGGCGTGCTATTATTACATGAGAAATGATGTGAAGGTAGATTTTGGAAAAATCTGGAAAGGCTTACATGAATAGATGTTGAGTGAACCAGAAGGAAATTGTACACTGTAACAGCACCATTAATAAAATTATTGACCTTGTTTTTTCTCAACAGTACGTTGATTCATGATAATTCCAAATGACATAATAGAAAATGCTATCTATAATCAAAGAAAAAACTAGATATTTTGAACACAGATTGAAGCATACTATTTTCACTTTTAAGGGGCTTTTCCCTTCTTTTCTTCTTTCACAACATAACCAATTATATTAAAATGATTGTACATGTACAATCTATATCAGACTGCTTGCTGTTTTAGGCAGAGATGAAATAAGGGAAAGAAAGGGGGGGAAAAGGGAACAGAAATTAATGTTGAAAACTATCTTTGTGTATAAGTGAAGAAAACTATGATTAAGAGGCAAAAAGCAAGTCTGGAAGATTGATTCTATTATTTTCACTATTTTACAAATAAGAAAACTAAGGCACAGAGAGGTCAAGTGATTGGAACAAGATCACATAGCTAATAAATATGAGTTAGGGTTTCAACTCACTTCATCCTGATTATAGGTCCAGCACTAAACCCAATGCAGAATAATAATATCATAATGTTTTAAAGTTGTTTTTTTTCTGGGTTTTTTGAATTATTATTTTTGGCAAAAAGAAAATAATGACAATGATTTATATATGATAATGGCCTGTCTCTTTCAAACAACATTCAAATCCATCATTTGCTTTAGTCTCACAGAATGTCTTAGAACACGTAGAATGGGGATAAATTTATATTCATTTTATAAGAAGAGAAACTGGGACAAAAAGTTACTAAGAGAATTTCCTAAGTTAGTAAGTAGCATTGATAGGTTTCCTCACTCTTATTTCATGGTCCATTGCATTCAGCCAATAGACCTAGTTCCCTCACATATGTAAGCATATATTCATTATTATCTGAATAGAACTGTTTTAAATCAGGAACCTCCCATTAAATATGGAATATTTTAGCACTTTGCAACCTAGGATACCCAATGGATTATTCAGTCTGAACCTTACCCACAGTATATTACATCTTTCCAAATAGACAATTCAACTATGCTCAAGTATTTGCTTTGATAGCATCTGAAATCCTTTTATTTATTTGAAGTATAGATAAAACCTTTGTGAATCAATCAAACATGTCCTCCATTCCAAGGAAGACTTAAGAGAGGATAATGTATCATCCAATCCTGTTTCTTAATAAAACTAGACAATTATAATGGTAAGATTATCTTTCTCTTTCCTGTATAGTCCACTGTAGTGGACTATATGAGAGGTTATGCTGTCAATTCTCACTAATAGATGAGTTTAAGAGGTGTGTGCAGGGATTATAATGAGAAAATTAGACAATTAAACTTCCAAGGACCTGTTAATCAGTTCACAGGGTAACCTCATTAGCTGAAAGTAAATTCATAAAATATGATATTGTTTCACATGTCAGTGAAAGTTACATGGCATTTTAAAACAATGGTTCTTAAAATCTGTGTGTGTGTGTGTGTGTGCGCGCGCGCACGCGTGTGTGTGTGCATCTGGTAAAGCCTATGGACTTCCTATTCCTACAGGATAATGTTCTTAAATGCATAAAAGAAAACATATAAAATTACAAATTACAATAAAATGTTACCAAAATATAATTAAAAATAAATTATTTTAATTTGGTTAGGAATCCAATTAGGAATTTAAATTCAAATAAAACACTTTAAAATCATTTTCTATAAATTCAGATTAAATATAGCACTTCACCAACAGTGCCCTCAAATTCCTACCCTAAAAAAGGTAACATTCTAATTAAAGAACCCAAACTGACAATGGACTTCTCTAAATCCAGTCAAACTGACACAATAGCTAGATTTAGTTAATAAATATATAGTCCATTGGCAGGAATTGTCTTACTTTTTATTATTTGTATCCCCAGCACTTAGAATAATCCCTAGAACATAGTAGGTGCTTAATAAATATTTGTTGAATTTGGATATCATTGAATTTTTTTTTCAGCAGTTTTGGAAGACCATCCACTGAATCATAGAGAGATTGGACTCTGGGGTTCAGATAGGTCTTTGTCTGAGTTCTTCCTTGCTTCCCTCAAAATCAATACCAGACCAAGCCTCTGAACAGGTTTTTGGAGTGACAGAACCCACACATATTTGGAGTATAAAAAATTTCAAATAGAAGATATTTTGGAAGAACTTTTGGAAAGATTTGTCTCAATCAAGCAGGGAGGTCCTGGGTAGAGAGGACTTCAACCGCCAGAGGAATCCAGTTGGAGGCTCTCAGATAAAATACTGCAGTTTTGGCTACTCTGTCCTGCTTCAGAAGTCAGTGGATCAGTAGACTAGCTGTGAGGTCTCTAATGCAACTACAGAAGGCAAATAGTGAGCCCCTGAATCCAGCATAACAAAGGGGCATGGAAACACACACACACACACACACACACACACACACACACACACCACACCAGGTAAGGAAGCCAGCAGCTTGATCCTGGATCAAGGACAACATATAACCTTTGCTACCTACAGAGAAAGCTAGAGAAAATCTCCTCTTTGGCCTAGGACCAGACCTATTTAAAAATAATCAAAAAAAAAAAAAAAAAAGCAAAAAGAGTTCTAACAATAAATGTCTATGATGGAGACAGGGAAGAATAGAGCTCAAACCCTGAGGACAAAAAAGGCAATACTCCTCAAGATGAAACCTCAAAAGACTCCATTGGAAGAATTCAAAAAGGATCTTAAAAGAGAGTTAAAAGAAAAATTGGGAAAGGAATGAGAGCTTTGCAGAGATTTGGAAAAGGAAACACAGAAATTATCTGAAGAAAACAACTTCTTAAAAATAGGTTTCGTGAAATGAAAAAAGAAAACAACTGCTGGAAAACCAGAATTGTTGAAATGGAAAAAGAGAACAACTTCCTAACATACAAAATTGGTGAAATCCAATGAACAAAAAATCCAGTGAACAAAACAACTCATTTAAAGTTCAATGACCAAATGCAAAAGAAGGTTAAAAAAAACAACTCATTTAAAAGTTCAATTGACCAAATGAAAAAGAAGGTAAAAAGCTAACTGAAGAAAATAATTCCCTAAAAATTAGGATTGAATAAATGGAAGTGAATGACTCAATGAGACATCAAGAAGCAAACAAAAAAAAAAAAAAAAAAAGAAAAGAAAAGAAAAGAAAAGAAAAGAAAAGAAAAGAAAAGAAAAAGAAAAATAGAAGAAAATTTAAAATATCTCAGAGGAAAAACAACTGACTTGAAAAATAGATCCAAAAGAGACATTCTAAGAATATTGGAAAACTACAATAAATAAAATAACCTAGATATCATCTTTCAAAAAATCATCAAGAAAAACTGTCCTGATGTCCTAGAACCAGAGGATAAACTAGCAATTGAAAAAATCTATTGATCACTTCCTGAAAGAGTCCCCTACATGAAAACTCCAAGGAAGATCGTAGCTGAATCCAGAAGTATCAGATCAATGAGAAAATACTGCAAGCAGTCAGAAAGAAACAATTCCAAAATCGAAGAGCCACAATCAGGATTATCCAAGAACTAGTAGCTTCCACTTTAAGGAACCAAAGGGCCTGGAATATGATATTCTGGAGGGCAAAGGAGTTTGGACTGCATCCAAGAAATTACTACCCAGCAAAACTAACCATTGTATTTCAGGGGAAAAGATGGGCATTCAGTGAAATAGGGGATTGTTAATTATTTTTCATGAAAAAAAAAAAAAAACGAGCTGAACCATGTTAAGGGGCACTTCAGTTCTCCAAGACCCTCCACAGCTATGGATCATAGCATCTGAAGAAGTTGCAGAGCAGCCTTTGCTGACACGTGTTGCAGATTGAGAATGAAATAAATTGGAGGCAGAGGGAAGAGGAAAGAGTCAGAGAACAGCAATTCCCTCTCAGTCTCTTTATATCATCCTCTCACATGAGGAAAGTCATTCTGCTAGTCTGGGTTGGATCTTCAACAGCCACTGTCAGTTGGCTCCCGTGTATCCCAACAGAACAGAAAATTTGACCTTAAAATGCAGAACTGAAGAGAAGCATAAAAATGTAAAAAGTGATGAAAAAACTATTTTCTTAAGGTTAAGATGTTTCCATTTTACATCCATATATGGGAAAAATGATTTGTTTAACTCTTGAGAACTGTATCTTTGTTAGGGATACATCTAGAGGTATAGGTATAATTTGATTTTATTGTGATGATATAAAAAAATAAATTAGGGGTGGAAAGGAATTGTATTAGAAGAAGAGAAAAGGGAAAATAAAATGGAGTAAATTATATCACATGAAGATGCAAAAAAGACCTATTACAGTTTTACATAGAAACTTGTATCACTCTAGAGGAAAGTAGGAGAAGAAAGGGAAAAGGAAGGGGGGGAAGCTAAAAGAAGGGAGAACAGAAGTAGAAAGAGATAAGAAAAGGAAAGGGCTATAAAGAGGATGGTAGATAGAGAGAGGTGGTGGTTAGAAGAAAAATACTAGGGAGGGGGTGAAAGGGGAAAGGAAAGAGAAAAGTATAACTTGGGGAAAATAAGATGGCAATTAACACAGAGTTAGTAATTTTAATTGTGAATCTGAATAGGATGAATTCTCCCATAAAATGGAAATATATAGCAGACTGTATTAAAAGCCACAATCCTACAATGTGTTGTTTACACAAAACACATTTAAAGTAGAGTGACATATACAGAGCAAAGATAAAAGGCTGGAGCAGTATCCATTGTGCTTCAGCTGAAGTAATTAAAAAAAAAACAAATATGGGTAGTGATTTTGATCTCCTATTAAGCAAAAATAGATCTAATGAACATAACGATAGCAACACTGTGAAATGTTCAACTATGATGTACTTAGTTCTCCCCAGCAATACAGTGATCTAACAAAATTCAAGTAGACTTCTTTTAATATATATATATTAATATTTTTGCCCAGTTATGTTTACAACATTTTTTTAATTTGCTTTTTAAAAATTTTTGAGTTTCCATTTGTTTCCTTACCTCCACCTCTAGCCCTTAATAAGAAACCACATGTGAATGTATGCAAAATCTTTCCATAAAAAATCATGTGGGAAAAAAAAAAACAGATCACCCATCCTAATTTTAAAAAAAAATACTAAAGAAAAATAAAGTTTAAAAAAGAGTAGAGAGCAAGAGAGTGGTTCAATCTGTATAATTTCTTCTCTGATATGGATAGGATTTCTCATCCTGAGTTCTTCAGAATAGTTTTGGATCATTGTAGTGCTGAGTATAGCAAAGTCATTTATAGTTGGTCATCCCAAAACATTGCTATTACTTTGTATACAGTACATTTAACTTTGCTTGAATTCATAGAGGATGTTCTAAGTTTGTTGTTGTTGTTGTTGTTGTTTTTTAAGAGAAACCTGCTCATCATTTTCCATAAAACAATCATATTCCATGACAATCACACACACAATTTATTCAGCCAACTCCCAACTGATGGACATCCTCTCAATTTCCAATTTTTTCCCTGAGAAAAGATGTTAAAAATAGTTTTGTACATATATGTCCTTTTCCTTTAAAAAAAAATATTTTGTTATTTGTGCAAAGTAGTGACATTGTAAGGTCAAAGGATATGTATGAATTTACAACCCTTTGGACATAGATCATGTTTTTGGTCATTTATCAATTTGGGGCATGGGTCTTTTTTTTTTTTTTTTTTATAAATTTGACTCAGTTCTGTCTATGTTTGAGTAACAGTCTTATCACAGAAACTTGCTTCAAAATTATTTTTATAATTGTTATTCCTAACTGTATTGCCCCTCATTTATTCTATACTCTCCTTTCACTCTGTCCATCTTCAACAGTGTTTTGTTATTGACTACTCCCTCCACAATTGTTCTCTCTTTTATGACTCTTTTCCATTCCCGTATCCATTCCCCTTCTATTTCCCTGCAAGGAAAGATAAATTTCTATGCCCATATTGAGTATCTACATTATTTCCTATTTGAGCCAATTCTGGTGAGAGTAAAGTTCATTCATTCCCCTATCCTTCCTCTCTTCCTCCCCACTTTTTCTTGCCTCTTTTATGGCAAATAACTTAGGCCATTCTACTTGTCCCTTTCTCCTGGTACATTCTTTTCTCACCCTTTAATTTCAACATTTTTAATAGATATTATCCTTTCATATTCAGCTCATACGTGTGCCCTCTGTCTATATTTCTTCAAACTGTCATAATAATGAAAAAAATTGGGTTACAAGTAGTATCCTCCTATGTAGGAAGATAAACAAATAAACATTATTAAGTCCCATATTATATCACTTTCTTTATTACCTCATTATACTCCTGAATCCTGTATTTGAAAATCAAATTTTCCATTCAGCTCTGGTCTTTTCATCACAAATACTTGAAAATCCTCTATTTCATTGAATATAGACCTTTTCATCTGAAGTATTGTACTGTTTTTCTGAGTAAGTGATTCTTGGTTGTAATCCTAGCTACATTGCTCTCCAGAATATCATATTATAAGCTCTCTTATCCATTAATGAGAAAATGCTAAATTTTGTATTATACTGATAGTGGTTCCATTATACTTGAATAGTTTCTTTCTGGATGCTTTCAATATTTTCCCCTTAACTTGAAAGTTCCAGAATTTGTCCATATTCCTAGTTTTCATTTGGGGATCTCTTTCAGGATGTGATTGGTATTTTTTTTTCAATTTCACTTCACTTTCTGGTTCTAAAATATCAGAGATTTTTTTTATAATTTCTTGAAAGATGATGTCCAGGCTCTTTTTTGATGATCCTGACTTTCAGGTAAACCAATAATTTTAAAATTATCTCTCCTATAATATCATAAACAAATTAAAAAACAAAGCAGAGTCTACCTCTCAGATCTGTGGAGAAGGAAGGGATTTGTGACCAAAGATGAACTAGAATATACTATGGAATGCCACTTGAATAATTTTGATTCTATTAAGTTTTAAAAAGTTTTTATACAAAAAGCAATGCAGACAAGATTAAAAGAGAAACTGTAAATGGGGGGGGGAATACTTCTAAAGGTTCTGATAAAGGACTCATTTCTAAAATATATGGAGAATTGACTGAAGTTTATAAGAATACAAGTCATTCCCCAATTGATAAATGATCAAAGGCCATGAACAGACAATTTTCAGATGAAGAAATTAAAATCATTTCTAGTCAAAAGAAAAAAAAATGCTCTAAATCGCTATTGAACAGAGAAATGCAAATTAAGACAACTCTTAGGTACCACTACACATCTGTTGGTGTGAAGACTGAGTTAGCACCCTGGGTACTTTAGAATCAGCTGGACTCAGGATAAACAAAAGTCCTTGAATCTTTATTCTTTGTTGAAGGAAGAGAAATGGACACAGAATCTCCTCTTTTTCCCCACCTGGAGTCACCCCAGCTTGTCCTACTCCATGCTCCCTCCTCCAAATCTCTCTATTCACCAACAGATCAAGCCAGCACAGAATGGTGGGGCAGGCCATTTTCCAAGCAAATGCTAATGGAGTATTGTCCAATTGGTAATTAGCCTTAAGTGCTCGGAACCTCAGTGCATCAACTCAGTTTCAGCCCATTACATGTTAGAATAGCTAAGATGACAGGGAAAGATAATGAAAAATGTTGGAGGGGATGTAGGAAAATTGTGACACCAATATATTGTCAGTGGAGTTGTAAATTGATCCAAATATTCTGGAGAGAAATTTGAAACTATGCAGAAAGGGCTATCAAAATGTGCATACCTTTTGATCCAGCAGTGTTTCTACTGGATCTATATCCCAAAGAGATCATAAAAAAAGGAAAAAAAAAAAACTCACATGTGCAAAAATGTTTATAGCAGCCCTTTTTGTAATGACACAGAACTGGAAACTGAATGGATGCCCATCAGTTGGAAAATGGCTGAAATATGTTATGGTATATGAATGATATGGAGTATTGTTGTTTTATAAGGAATAATCAGCAAAATGATTTCAGAAAGACTTAGCGAGACTTATGTGAACTTTTGCTAGGTAGAGTAGAACCAAGAGAACATTGTACACAAAAATAGCAAGATTATATAATGATCAGTGCTGATGGATGTGGTTCTTTTCAAAAGAGAAGTGATTCAGGCCAATTACAATGGTCTTGGGAAGTAAACAGCCTTCTTTACCCAGAGAGAGGACTGTGAGGACTGAATGTGAATCACAACATAGTATTTTCACTTCTTGTTAGTCTTTCCTTTGCATTTTGTTTTCTTATTTTTTTTTCATTTTTGATCTTTTTTTTTTCTTGTGCAGCATTATAATTGTGGAAATATGTATAAAAAATTGCATGTGTTTAACATATATATGATTGCTTGCCGTCTGTGCGGGAGGGGGTTAAGGGAGGAAGAAAAAAAATGGAACATAAGATTTTGCAAGGGTGAATGTTGAAAACTATCTATGCATGTGTTTTGAAAATAAAAAAAGCTTCATAAAAATTAAATTATCTCTCCTGGATTCATTTTCCAGATCAGTTGTTTCTCCAATGAGATAGTTCACAGTTTTTCTATTTTTTTTTCATTTTGCTTTATTGTGTTTTGATTTCTCACAAATGCAATACTTTCCATTTTCTCAATTATTATTTTTAAGGAATTACTATTTTCTCAGTGAGCTTTTGTACCTCCTTTCCCAATTGACCAATTTTATTTTTAAAGACATTCTTCAAATTAGCTTTTTGCATTTCCTTTTGCATCACTCTCAATTCTTTTCCTATTTTTTTCCTCTATCTTTATGACTTTATTTTCAAAATTCCTTTTACATTCTTCCATGACCTGAGCCCAATTCTTGGAGGCTTTTGATGTAGGAGCTTAGACTTTGTTATCTTCTTCTGAATGTGTGTTTTGATATTCTTTGTCACTGTAATAATTTTCATGGTCTGAAACTTTTTCTGTTGTCTTCTCATTTTCCTAGCTTGTTACTTGGCTCTTAATTCTTTGTTAAGGTAGGGCTCTGTTTCTAGGGTGGAGGATGTCCTTTTCTAAGTTTGAAGGATTTTGTGCAGCTGTTCTCAGAGATCTTTCCAGGGACCTCACACAAGCACTCTTTTGTGCCCTGGAACTATTAGGAGATCCTTGCTCCACTGTAGCTTTAAAATGTAGTGTGCTAAAGCAATAGAATCCTGCTTTGCTGGCATTAGGGCCAGGAATACCCTAGTATGGCCCGTGTTGGGATTGCACCCTGGACTCTCACCCTGTTGCCTTATACTTTTTCTTCTGACCTTCCAAATCATTTTTGGTGTCTCTGGGTTGAGAGATCTAGAAACTACCAGTTCTGATGATGATACAGAAGATCCTGGACCTGTTCCTGCTAAAAATTACTGGCATGGGGCAGGGGCTGAAGCTGCCCTGGCTTGGCCTTTATCAGGACTACACACTGGACTTCTACTTTGATGTCACATACCTTTTCTTCTGAAGTTCTAAGTTGCCTTCAGCTGGAAAATGTTCTACTCTACCTTTTTGGTATTCTGACATACTAAAATATATTTAAACACATTATTTAAAGAAATTTGAAGAGGCTTGAGGGAGAGGTTGGGGGGAGAATTTGGGCCAGTTCCTACTTTTACGCTGACATGTTGGCTTTGCCTACAACTTGTAGATATCTGATGGAAAATGCCAATCACATCCATTCACATATGGAGACTGAATGCAGATAGAATCATACATTTTTACTTTTTTCTTTTTTTTTTCTTTCTTGTGGTTTGTTCACTTTTGTTCTGATCTTTCTTTCATGACATGACAAATATGGAAATATGGTTAACATTATTGTGCATGTAAAACCTACATCAGATTGCTTGCTGACTTGGGAAATAAGGAAAAAAAGGAGGAAGGGAGAAAAAATTGGAACTCAAAAATCTTACAAATATGAATGTTAAAAACTATCTTTACATGTAATTGGAAAATAAAATAAAATATGCTTAATTGGGGAAAAATAAAATGTGGCTCAGGCTACATTTTTGTCATGAAAAGTTTTTTTTAATCTCCCAATTCTATGCTTTCCTTTCCGTCCAGAGTATCTTGTACTTAACTATCTTGTAGAAATGCAATTTATCACTTTGATACCTGATTAATATATACATACATATATGTATATACATGTCTATACATTTATACATAAATACATGTATAGATACATATATGCATGTATGTTCCACTTGTCTCCCCATTGGAGTAAATAGGACTTGTTCAGTTCTATATACTTGTAACCCCAATACTTAGTTCTTTGCTTGGCACCTCTATTCTTTTTCATGTCATTACAAAGATACTGGAATGGTCTGTCATATTCTCTAGTTTTTTGGTTGTTTTTTTTTTGTTTGTTTGTTTTGTTTTGTTTTTTGTTTTTTTCCAGTATAAGAAACTAAGGCAAACAGTGTTAAGTGTCTTACCCAGAGTCACACAACTTGTAAGTGTCTTAGGGAAGATTTGAACTCAGGTCTCCCTGATTTTAGGTTCAGTACTCTTCCTGAGTACTGCCCAATCAGCACTGACTACTTCCAGCTGTCCATACAGACTTAATAAATACATTGTGATTACATTCCACAAGTGTGAAAATAAAACATATACATAAATAAGTAATGAAAATGAATATCCAAAGAAACATGAAATTTCAAGATAGACATAACTGGGCTGTGAAGGTAGAGGGGGGAACTCAGAAAAGATCTGTTTATGAGAGGGCCCCAGAGATGATTTTGAGAGCCAGGAATTCCACAGAGAGCTTATGTTCTGCCTCCATTCCATTATGAGGCATTAGAGTATCATATGAATTAAAAATAAATAAATCTTTCTGCGAGTCGGGCTATGCAATATAAATTTGTTTCTTATCAAACTTGGAAAATCCCAGTATTTGGAGGAGAGAGGTGTCTGTCTCCTTCTCCATCTCTTATGCTTGGAAATGTGTTTGATGTCCCTGAAGACCATCACCAACATAATGCAGAGCGAAGGAAACTTGTATTAATGAGAGCTAATTACTAAAAAGTCCTAATCCCCAAATAATAAAGCTTCCTGTTTTGTTTTGTTTTTTAATCATAATGAAAATGCCTGAATGCAAAAAGTAGATATTTCCCATTATGCTAATGAGGCTAGGCTGGGTTTGGGGGGGACGGGGCGTTTCTGTTTGTCTGAATAAATTGCTTTGATATTTACAGAAATAAGCGTCACATCCATTGCCTTCCAAGAGATTTAGGTCAATTTGAAATTCTCCCATCAACACACTGGCATTACAAAGGGGAGCATTGCTTCATCTGAGGGATGACCTAGTAAGGATCAGAGATGTGTCAAGAAGAGTGTTCATTCCTCCAGAATGGGGTAGGAGAGGCAGGGAAAAAAACGTGGAGGAATGCGCACTGTTATCAGGTTAATAAGCTCATGAGCATAGCAGGTGCAGTTAGACAGCTCTCCCAGGACATTAATGACAGGAAATTTTTTTTTTTTTCAAAAAAGCTCATCTCCAACCATCCAACCATTAGTGCCATTGGAAATCCGCCCCAGGAAATTAAAAATCCAGTGCCAAGACATGTGTCTGCCTGCCTGCCGGCCTGCCCCAGCATAACTTTGCTAACAGGATATTTTTGTGAGATTTCACCAATCACCAGTGGTAATTGGTTACCATAGAAACTCCTCCATTTCCACATCACCCAGTTGTTTTTTCAGGGTGGGGAAAGACTGATCCCAACTGCAGTGAATTTGATTATTTAACAGCCCCTCTCTAACCTTGGGCTAGCTTCTCATCATTTTAAATGACTGGCTTGTCCTAAAAAGAGAACTTAAAAATGAGAGATGAAATCTAGAATGGTGAGCTGAAGTCCAGAGAATAAAAGTTGGGTAGCTCTGAAGCCATTTGTAGGAGCTTTTTGTTTAGAAGGATGGGAAGGAAGAAACAAGGACCCGAACCCCTGGAAACTCTGCCCAGCATCTTCAGGCCTTGCCAGCTTCCTTCCCCTATCTAGACCACGGGCATCCAGCTTTATCTGCAACTGCACAGGTTCTGGCAGTCTCTGCAGACCAAGAGGCTTTGTGGCACAGAGAAGGGCTCCTTGTACATGTGATATTCTAGATATAGGGCACACACCATTGGAAACCCTCCTCAAATACCATGGAGACAAATGTCACAGTGGGTCAAATAATGGAGCTGCAGGTGGCTAGCCAGTGAAAAATCTCTTTTCCAGCGTTAACTGAAATACTATATAGTACAAAGGATACTGAGCTCAGAAGCTAGGAAATCTGGATTGAAGTTCCCTTTTTGTCTTTTGCCAGCTGTGTGACCTAAAGCAAGTCACTTACTCTGCACCCTGATGTCTGTAAAATGTAGGGAATAACTCTAGCACAACTAACTTCAAGGCACTCTTGTGGGAAATGTGTTTTGTAAGACAGTAAGCAATTTAAAAATGTAAGCTTGGGGCTTGTCCTTTCAATAATAATAAATATTACTATCATTTGATTTGTACTCATTTTTTTCAGTGAAGTTGAATAAGAAATTATCCTGGAACAAAGTAATATCCTGCTAGTCTGCTTTTCAATCTAATTATTATGTTTTTTAATTTTATCATTTTGTGCATTTATATATATTTTTTTTACAAATGAATAATAATAACAGTAGCTATTATTTATTTAACACCTAAAAGTTTTTTTTTGTTATTTATCAATCTGGTACGATTCTTCATGACCCCATTTGGAATTTTCTTGGTAAAGACAGTGGAATGGTTTGCCATTTCTTTCCTCCAGTCCTTTTTACAGATGAGAAAACTGAGACAAACAGGATTAAATTGCTTAATTCAGAATTTTACAGAGAGGAAGTGTCTGGGGCCAGAAAAGGAGTCTTTGTGACTCCAGGTCTAGTGCTCTAGCCACTGCATGATCTAGCTATCCCTACTTTAAAGCTTGGAAAGCACTTTATATAACATTGTCCTCATAACAACTCTATGAGTTAGGTTCTATGGTAATTCTTATTTTACATTTCAGGAAAATGAGACTAAAAGAAATTAAATGACTTATCTAATTTCATACAGTTACTGTCTGGGAAGAAATTTGAATTCAAGTCTTCCCAATTTCAGTCCAATGCTCTTAACCACTATGACAATCTTCCTTTGTAAGATGACCAAAAGCATTTTCAGGATAACTTCAACAATTGGATAGGATATGCCCTTCATTTTTCATTTCTAACGCTAGGTCTCTATATTTTCAAGGTTTTTCATTACTGACAATTTGGAAATTATGAGTATTCAGTATGATAACATCTATTAAAATGTCTGCAAAGTTGTATGGGCAAATTTTATGTCTGGGTGACTATGAGAAACAGTTTTGTCTTTGATAATGCCCAAGTTCCAATTCAGTTAATTGGTTGAATTATCCAGACTTTTACGGGATCTGGATTTATGGTATAGAGATTTTCATCAGTTAGTTTATGAAGCATGATGAGTTTATAGTGCATAATTCTTGGATCCAGTCCTATATTTTTAGATTCTCAGCAGGGACTAAATATTTGCAACCTTCCATGATATGCTAGATATGCTACTCTATCCTTGCATAATCTGCATTAATCAGTAAAATTTATTGATTAATGATTTCTGACTAATTAAATCATAACGATTAATTAAGTTGTATTCTTTATTGATGATTTTCATAATTTCTATAATCAGTAATATAATTCTTTATTACTATTGTAAACTTTTCTATTACTGTAAATAAATCTGCATGGCCCAGCTATTTATTTGATGATTTTTAGTCAACATCATTTGAGTCCTTGTCGACGTTGTTATAAAATGTGATTAATAATAGTATCTCCCTCCCAGGATTGTTATGATATTTGTAAGGTACTTTGTGAATCTCAAAGTACATTATAAATGCCAGCTATTAATTTGCGTTTGTGTAAGTGTTATACTTGACAACACTCAGTTATGGATAGTTATGGGAAAAAATCTAGATTTGGAATTCAAAGCTCTAGGACCAATCTCAGTGATTTATCTATCTCCGTGATTTATACCTGTGTGATCTCAGGCAAAATCCTATTTCCTTTTCTTGGCCTTAGTTTACTATCTCTAAAATAAGGGTATTGGGTGAGGAGATCTCTCATGTCCCTTCCAGCTCTCAGTCTATAATCTGAGCATCTTTCTCAACTTCCCCTTTTACAATGATATTCATCTTGACTCTGAGTAGCATATGGGGGTAAATGACCAAAGGAATAACATCTTTAATTTCCATGATTAAGCGATTCTGGGTGAGCCACCCCCACTGCCTTCCCAACCAGAACGCTGGGTGTACTGTAAGCCATTTCACAAAGTGAAATAGAACTCGACACGTCAGCAGAATGAAGGCTCCACAGCTGCCAAGAGGATGGAACAAATAATCAGGGCTGGCATGAAACAAATGCCCTGAAGGAGTTCAAACCACCATTGGAGGGACAGCCCCCCAGGCTGAAAATACATTTGGCTGGTCCAAATACCATAGCCAAGGGCCAGAGGAGTAGATCTGCTCAAGAATTCACGGGAGCTGGGATTCAGAAGAAAGTGGCACAGGTGGTGTGAAATGATAATTGGATTTATGGTCAGGATCTGAATTAAAATTATGGTTTTGCTCACTCAAGTCAGGTCAACAAGCATGTTGATATAAAGATACCTTCAAATATCAAAAAGAAATGTCCACCCTCAAGAAGCTTCCAATATAAATGAATAGAAAACTAAATGGAATTTTTGAGTAGCTGCAGTCTCATATCTCAACTCAATCTTAGCCTCAAATAATAAACCAAAAAATACATCCCTTTCTCTACTTAACAGACAAATGAAGAACCATACATTGTCTTGCATAGAATATAAGATGGGAGAATTCTATCATTTGGCTTTGTTGACTTGTTTTTGTTTTTAATTTGGTATAAAATCGGATTCATGTGAGAGATAGGGATAAACATACCAGTAATTACTATGAGTTGATATTCTTTCAAAATCGCTTAATAATGGAAATTAAAGCTGTAGAAGATGCCTTTGGTCATCCAGCCACATGTGCTATTAAGAATCAAAGTGAATATCCTCATTGGAAAAAAAAAATGGCATTTTAGGAAGTTACCATAGGGACCAACCTACTGTTATTTCATTAGCACAGGGATTCCCATATGAGGCAAACTACTCTACCAGTTCAGATCAGCACCTTTTCTACAACTTATAGTTGTGTGTTGTGTAAGAGAGAATTGACACTTGTTCAGTCACACTGATTCTGAAATCAACTCCCTGTCTACCATCATGTGCTGTCTCTAAAATCAGGGCTTCTTAAACTTTTTCCACTTGTGATCCCTTTTCACTTAAGAAATTTTATAAAACTTTAAGTATATAGGTATGCAAATCAAACATTTAGTGAAAATAAATCATAATTTCATGATTGGCACATTCAATCACAAGACTCCCTATGGGGCTGCAAATAACAATTTAAGTAGCTTTGCTCTACAGCATAAATCCAAAAGTAGTCAAGAGTTCTTAAAAACAAAAACAAAAACAAAATTAAAAAGACACTGACAAAATAAAATAAAGGGGAAAGGGGATTTGGCTGCTTGTATAATCCAAACCTTCCAACTTTTCATCTTGGAGCCTGTGATCATATACTTTCTCTTACACTTCTTATCATGAATACACAGAGGAGGTTTGAGCAGAGAGAAAGGAAAAGCCTCTTAAAGCAAGATGTGCCAGGGCAATAAATTGATCAACCAATTAACATGTATTTGTGAAATTATAGCTATATGTCAAGCATTGTGTGGAAACTACAGACCCAAAAGCAAATCATTTTAACTAAAAATTATTTTATCTAGGAAAAATAAATGGGGAAGGAGGTGGAGTTGAGAAAATATATCAGAAGATCCATTTGGTCAAGTGATAGCCAGTCAATCAATAGGTACCTACATATGCCAGGCACTATGCTAAGTACTGAGGAAGTACAAAGGAAGGTAAAAGACAACCTCTGTTCTCAAAAAGCTCTCAGGCTAATGGGGGAGCCAACATGCAAACAATGATGTTCAAACAAGCTATACCCAGAAGAAATTGGAATAATCAATAGAAGAAAGCAGAACAGTGAATAACTTGGTCAAAAGCACAATTACCTTACCAGAAGAGTCCTGCTTTTTTCCCTCTATTTATTGGAATGGAGTGGGAAGGGCACTGCAACATAGCTAAACAAGAGAGAGGTTTCATGCAGGTCAGCAGGAGACTTTGGAAAAGATGAGAAGGGAATAGCAGTCTTATATGTCTGTGTATCCTGGGCCTAACTAAGTCCTAGTCATTGTACCTTTGTTACAGTTATGCTGTAAAACCAATTATTTCCCTTCTAGTAATTTATTAAGAGGTACGGGAAGCTATTGCTGATCATGAGCTTTTTCAGCTAAAACTGTGGAACTTCCCTGACTGAGGCTCACCATTATTCAGTAGGTCAGCCCCTCCTCCTTCTTCTGCCTTTTTTTTTTTTTTTTTTTTGGTCTTCCAGACAAATGGGTCTTGAAAGAAAGAACGGGGCCCTTAGCCATCTTCTCCTAATTGCTTCTAAATCAGGGACCATTGTTCCATCCCACTTTATTTTCTAGTTTCCAGGTTTCTGGCCTCTTTCCCTTTTACATTTTTATTGAAATATTTTCCCCAAGTAGAGTTTAATAAGATTCACTGAGTTGGGATTCAATTCACTGCCTTCTGTATATTTTCTTCAGAGGAAGAATCACTGTCAATTAGGAGAGACAAAGACATCTCAGCTATTTAATGTTTCCACCTTTCCCTGGGTGGGGATTTTGCAAGATTTGCTTCATTCCTATTAAGTAGCTGGCATCAGACTAGCCAAAAGAGATGGAAAATCAGGACTCTGATGAGAGTGTCTATGAAGTCTGGGGTGGAATCCTGATGAGGGTGGTATAAAAAGGGCTTTACTTGAGACTATAAATATCCAAGGGTCCTAATTCCCAACAGTCTTCCAGGCTGCTGGCTCAATGGTTTATAGATCTGGGATGACTCTGATTAACATAGGACCCTCACCTGGGCAACAAGGGACCGTGGAGGAGTCCTCACTAAATACATGCCCTTGTTCTCCTTGTAAGAGTTGCCAGTAAAAACTGCCCCATTTCCTTACCCCCTAAATTAGCCCCAAATTAGCCTTACATTTAAGGTTTTTACTCTGGGAAAGGAGAAAGCTAGTGATACAGAGGATGGAGTACTGGGTCTGAAGTAAAGAAGACTCCTCTTCCTGAGTTCAAATCTTGTTTCAGACACTTACTAGTTATATGAGCTTGAACAAGGCACTTCACTTTATGCCTCAGTTTCCTCATCTATAAAATGAGCTGAAGAAGAGGATGACAAATCACTCCAGGATCTCTGCCAAGAAAACTCCAAATGGAGTCACAAAGAGTCAGACATGATGGAACAACAAAATATTAGACAATCTCCACCCCAACAAACACTTGTATGCACACACACGCACATGCTCATACTGAATTTCACAAAATCATAGCTAGAAGGAAATCACAGTTTATCTATTCTATGAGTCCTTTACACTCGTGAGTAAACTCAGGGAGGTCCAAGTTCTCTCAAGTAGGAAATAGCAAAAAACAGGATTTGAACTCACATCTTCTGATTTGAGTCAAGAATAATAACGGAGATAGGGAGACAGAGTCTACTATAGCACTCTATATATCGAGGATCCAAAGAGGCTGTATGATGTAATCAAAATAAAACATTTTGTATAATTTAGGATCTTGGTAAATTAAGTCATTATATGATTGTAGATTTAGAACTTACAGGGATCTTAGAAGTCAATGAGTCCAGCCCCCTCATTTTGCAAGGAAGGAAAATGAGACTGCCTACTTTGCCCCTCTTTCCCCCCACTCCCTCCCCTAGATGGCAGCTAGTCTGATACATGCTAAATGTGTTAAAGTATTCATTAAATACAATATATGTATACATATTTATACAATTATCTTGCAGCATAAGAAAAATCAGATCTAGAAAGAAGGTTTAAAAAATCTGAGAAGGGAAACAAAAATGCAAACAAACAATAACAGAAAGAGTGGAAATGCTATGTTGTGGTCCATACTCATTTTTTTTATTCTAAGCACAGCATGCTATTCATACCTCAAGGCATACTACTTTAGAGAGCTTCAATTTCTTTTTAAAACACTTTTTCACACTTTATGTTGTTTTTTAGTCATTTTTTAGTCATGTCCAACTTTTCATGATCCCATTTGAAGTTTTCTTAATAAACATCCTGAAGTACTAGTTCCTGCTTCAGCTCATTTTACAGACAAGGAAACTGAGGAAAATAAGGTTAAGTGACTTGCCTAGAGTCACATAGCCATTAAATGTCTGAGATCAGGTTTGAACTCAGGAAGGGGAGTCTTCCTGATTTCACAGCCAGCCACCTAACTGGTAAGCCTTAAATGAATAAAATGCTACCTCAATGGATCCATTTGAAAAGTCAATTTTCTCTGTCCTTTTGTCTGTTTGGGGAAAAAAACAAAACAAGTAAACAAACCAAAAAAAACCACATATAACTAAGAGCATAGCTGATGTATTTGTCATTACCAATCAGTATGACTTCAGTGACATGAATATCCCTGAATCCATGAGAAAATGAGGAAAAGGCCCATCATTGTAGGACAAAGCTATTCCTTTCTCATGATACCTATTATCATCGTAATCATCAAAGTCTTTATTAAAGGTTTATTACATATAAGGCTCTGAGTTATGGACCTCAGAGAAAGAGGGATACTTGTTGAGAGGCAGCATAATATAGCAGTGATAGTTCTAATGGGCTGAGGCTTGAGTTGATGCACTGAGGTCCCAAGCACATGAGGCTAAATAGTAATTGGACCATACTCTATTAATATATAAGCTTGGAGAAAGAATGGCCCCCGCCTACTCTTTGTGCAAGTCCTGATGTGTTGTATAGGAAATGACGATTCTGGTGGATGGAGGCAGGGGAGTGAAAAAGGAAGGGGAGGAGAGTTCAGCTTATCATTGCAATGACTTCAGTGGATAGAACACCAGCCTTGAAGTCAAGAGGACCTGAGTTCAAATCCAGCCTCAGACACTTAACAATTCCTGGTTGTGTGACCATGGGCAAGTCACTTAACCCCAACTGCCACAGCAAAAGCAAAAAAAAAAAATAGCAAAAAGAAAAGAGAAACAAACTGAAAGCCATCTAGCAGAGCAAGTGGGGGTTGAGCTCTCCTCCCCTTCCTTTTTCACTTCCCTGCCTCCACCCACCAGAATCGTCATTTCCTATACAACACATCAGGACTTGCACAAAGAGTAGGTGGGGGCCATTCTTTCTCCAAGCTTATATATTAATAGAGTATGGTCCAATTACTATTTAGCCTCATGTGCTTGGGACCTCAGTGCATCAACTCAAGTCTCAGCCCATTACAGATAGTGACAAGCATTTCTATAGTTTCAAGTTTGCAAAGCACTTTACAGATGTTATCAATCTCATTTGAGATCATAACTGATAGATTACTGGACATGAAGTCAGGAAGACCTAATTTGAAATCCTATCTCAGATTCTCACAAGCTGTCCAATCATGGACAACTCATTTAATTCCTCTTGGACTCTTACCCCATGTGTGCAATGAGGGGGTTGTACTGGATAGGTTCTATGATCCCTTCCCAGCGCTAAATCTATGGTTTAACACCTTCTAGTTCTCCTTGTTGACAGCCAAGCCAAAAGTAACAAAGGAAATTGGAGTCTATGCCCATGAAATTTTCTTCTCTAAGGTACAACTGTGACTGTTCTACTGTAATTGAAGAACAGTAAAATCATCAAAGCCAAAGATCTCATTTTAGGATCAAGAGAATAAATTTGACTAATTGAGCTAGTAATTTTTTTAAAAATTGGATTTAAACCTGATCTTAAGACACCAAATTCAACATCCTTGTCCTTGACCATACTCTCTATGTACAAGAACTGGAATCCAGCTCTTTCGAAGCTACACATGGTGCTCAGTCGACCTTGACTCTTATCAACCTTCTCATCTTGGGCTCTTGGCTTATTCTCATTTTTGAGAGCACATAAAGGAGTTCAGTAATATAGATTGTCCTTCCATTGGTTGTACATTGTATTAAAATATAATTTTCCCCAAGTGGAAAAAGACCAAAAAAACCAAACATTTAATTCTAAGCCTGATGGGAGATTCACATGCCCCTATCTGAAGTTAATAAAATTTTTGTCAGGCCAGAAATAATATATGAAATGGTTCAAACGGCTATGGAAATGTGGGGAGTTTAGGTTCCATTCTGTTGTTCTGTTCATCCTAGATCATTAATGAGACATGTGTCAAATCTGCCTGCTGAATTTGGGGAGCAGAAAGAGGCCTCATCTCACTCAGGAAAAATAATTGTATCCCTGCCTCCTTCTCTTAAACTCAGTGCTGAAAGAGAGACACCCATTTCCTTTTGGGGAGCAGTTGACGAGTTCAATTTTTTAATGAAAAAAATTAAACCTAGGTTTACTTTAATAGCATTCCTAAGCCCCATGTCACTCCAATGACCTGTCATCCTCTCCCTTTCTCATGCTTTAATATGATTCAAAAATTCTTCCTTTAGGGGAGGAAATGCAGCGATAGCTAGGAGGGAACCATTTAATGTATCCCCAGTACATGTCAGAAGCATGCAAGATGCTTAACTCAGAAAGAGAATATGAATGATTTATTTCTGGTAAGAAGATAAGCAATAGAATGAAATTTTCAACTTTAAAAAAAAAAGGCATTTATTTCAATACCACTCTCTTCACTTTTCCAAGAAGAGTATTTGAGATTGGTCCACTGTATTTGAAGCCTCTTCAGTCAAACAGGTGCTTACCTTTATCTGCCCAGTCTAACAGAAGCTAAGACCTCTACCTCCCTAGGTAGGTGACTACTTGGCTTGGATTCACTTTACCTTCCACTGGATAACCCTCACATAAGGTGAACAAACTGGATTTTGTTCATCATTCTTATTCCAGCTCCTTGGAAGTAGGAATTACAACTTTAACATATTTAACATGTATTGGTCAACCTGCCATCTGGAGGAGGGGGTGGGAGGGAAGGAAGGGAAAAGTTGGAACAGAAAGGTCAATGCTGAAAATTTACCCATACATATATCTTGTAAATAAAAAAGCTTTAATACTAATAATAATAAAAAAAAGAAAGTACAAATTACATCATTCTTTTCATCTTTATCATAAAAGCCTGGAAACAATGAGCAGAGCACTTTTAATAGAATCACAAATTTTGTTAATCAATCTTTTTTCAGTCATTTCCAACTCTTCATCATGACTTGAGGTTTTCTTGGCAAAGATGCTGGAGTGTTTTCCCATTTCCTTCTCTATCTCATTTTACAGATGAGGAAACTGAGGCAAATACAGCGAAGCAACTTGTTTAGGATCACACAGCTGTAAGTGTCTTGAGTTCAGATGGGAATTCAGGAAGATGAGTTTTCCTGACTCTGTGTCTAGTGTTTTAACACTGTGTCAACAAGCTATACACAGAACTGGGTTCAAATCCTTCCTCTGGAATTAAAATAATGTCTATTTCATTATGATTACTTAACCTCTGTAACTCTTGGTTTCTTTGCCTATAATAAGGATAGATAGTGTTAGTATCATGGCTTCTAACTGGTTTTCAAAAATCTATTTATTTATTTATTTTTATTGAAGCTTTTTTGTTTTTCAAAACATATGTGTGGACAATTCTTTAATATTAGCTCTTGCAAAACCTTGCCTTTCAATTCTCTCCCCCACTTCTGCCATGTACTCCCCTAGATGGCAAGTAGTCCAATATATGTTTAACATGGTAGAAATATATTTAAATGCCTAACATGGTAGAAATATATTTAAATGCCACATATACATATTTATATAATTATCATGCTGCAGAAGGAAAAAAGAGAAGCAAAATAAAATGCAAGCAAACAACAACAAAAAAGAGTGAAAATGTTATGTTGTGAACGACACTCGGTTTCCACAGTCCTCTCTTTGGGTGTACTCTTCATCACTGAACAATTGGAAATGATTTGAATCATCCCATTGCTGAAGAGAGCCATCAGAATTGGTCATCATATAATCTTGTTTTCCATGGCTTCAAGTTTTAAAGAGCTTTACACATATTATTTCTTTAGATCATCTCAAAAAATCTATAAGATAAATAGTCTTCAGATCCCTACTTTACAGTCTAGGAAAGTAAGACTCAGAGAGATTAACTTATTTTTCCAGAATCACACAGGTAAGTGTTTGGAGCAGCATTTGAATTATGTTTTCTTTTGTATTCACCTCCTATGTGAATGTTATTCATTCCTGTGTAGCACTCTCCACTCCATCCATTTTGCTTAAGAAATGCTTGTTGATATTATTAAATTTTGACCTCCGAGGCTTTGAAGACAGTAAGACAAAAACTAAATAGTTCCTGCCTTCAATAAGCTTGCTTTCTACTTAGAGCTAACTTTGTCTAAGTTTAGAAGAGAATCCTCTTCCATACTTAGAGCATACAAATATATACACACAGAGAGGCACAAGAAAACATTCATTATTTGTATATAAAGATAGGAATGTATTACCTGTGAGTTCAGTAGCTTTATGTAAAGTAATATGAGATTGATGAGAGGTATCACAGTATAAAGAAAATATGACTGTATTTGGAATCAAGAGGTTCTGGGTTTGAATTTCAACTCAAGGTATTTAATAACTGTGCACAAATATAAATTGTTTGACCTATGTGAAAGCCTGCAAATAAGAAAACCTGTGTCAGCATTTTCACTGGCTGTCCTCCTTGCCTGGAATTCTCTCCATCCTCATCTCTGTCTCCTGTATTTCCTCAACACTCAGCTAAAATTTCCCATCCCATTATTGTTCTGTAAGAAATGACCAGCAAGATGATTTCAGAAAGGCTTAAAGAGGCTTACATGAACTGATGCTAAGTGAAATGAGTAGAACCAGGAGATCATTATACATGGCAACAACAAAACTACAATGATCAATTCTGGTGTACGTGGCTCTCTTCAACAATGAGCTATCCAAACCACTTCCAATTATTCGGTAATGAAGAGAATCAACTACATCCAGAGAGAGAATTATGGGAAATGAGTGTGGACCACAACATGGCATTTCTACTCTTGGTTATTGTTTGCTTGCATTTTTGTTTTCCTTCTCAAACTTTTTAAACCTTCTTTATAGAGCCAATTTTTCTTGTGCAGCAAGATAACTATATAAATATTCATATATATATATATATGTGTGTGTGTGTGTGTGTGTGTGTGTGTGTGTGTATTGTATTTAGCATATACTTTAACATATTTAACTACCTGCTAACTAAGTGTGGGGTAGGGGGAAGGAGGAGAAAAAGTTGGAACAGAAGGTTTTGCAAGGGTCAATGTAGAAAAATCATCCATGCATATGTTTTGTATATATAAAGCTGTAATAAAAAATAAAAATAGAAATAAAATAAAATAAAATTTCCCATTCCAGAGGGTAGCTAGGTGATGCAGTGAACATTGCCAAGCTTGGAATCAAAAATAATTTTCTTCCTGAATTCAAATTTGAGCCTCAAACATTTGCTAGTGTTGTCATCATAAACAAGTCACCTCACCCTGTTTGCCTCAGTTTCCTCATCTGTAAAATGAACTGAAGAAGGGAATGACAAATTCCTCTATTATCTCTGCCAAAATTCCCAAATAGGGTCAGAAAGAATCAGACATACTGAAAAACTGAATAGAAATAGGAAGTGTTACTTATTTTCCTTAAATGTTAGTGTCTTCCCTCTGTTATTTATCTTCATATATTCTGTCTATAGCTTCTTTGTACATAGTACATGTTATCTTCTCCATGAGATTGGAAGGTCTTTGAAGATAGAGATTTTCATAATGTGGAATGTTGGAGGGGATGTGGAAAACAGGGACACTAATACATTGTTGGTGGAGTTATGAATACATCCAACCATTCTGGAGAACAATTTGGAACTATGCTCAAAAAGTTATCAAACTGTGCATACCCTTTGATCCAGCAGTGTTACTACTGGGCTTATATCCCAAAGAGATCATAAAGAAGGGAAAGGGACCTGTATGTGCAAAAATATTTGTGGAAGTTCTTTATGTAGTGGTCAGAAACTGGAAAATGAATGGATGCCCATCAATTGGAGAAAGGCTGAGTAAGTTGTGGTATATAAATGTTATTGTTCTGAAGAAATGACCAGCGGGATGATTTCAGAGAGGCCTGGAGAGACTCACATGAACTGATGCTGAGTGAAATGAGCAGGACCAGGAGATCATTATACACTTCAACAACAATACTATATAATGATCAATTCTGATGGAACTGGCCATTGTCAGCAATGAGATGAACCAAATCAGTTCCAATGGAGCAGTAATGAACTGAACCAGCTACACTCAGCAAAAGAACTCTGGGAGATGACTAAGAAGCATTATATTGAATTCCCCATCCCTGTATTTTTGCCTGCCTGCATTGTACAATATTTCAAAGTCTGATTCTTTTTGTACAGCAAAATAACAGTTTGGTCATGTATACTTATTTTGTATTTAATTTATACTTTAATATATTTAACATCTACTGGTCATCCTGCCATCTAGGGAAGAGGGTGGGGGAAAGGAGAGGGAAAACTGGAACAAAAGGATTGGCAATTGTCAATGCCATAAAATTACCCATGCATATAACTTGTAAATAAAAAGCTATTTAAAAAAAGAAGAAGAAGAAGAAGAATATAGAGACTTTCTTTTCCCTTCCTTTGTATCCCTAGCAGTTACCACAGTCCCTGGCATATAGTAGACATGTAAGAAATGTTATTTGACTGGCAACCTGGCTAAAATCAAAATCAAAATGAAAATAAAAAGAACAGGGTGTTGTAGTATAAAGAATAATGAATTTGAAGTAAGAGGGTTGGGCTTGAATTATAGCTCACTTGGTCTTCCCAGCCTTCAGCTTCCTCTTTAGCATTTTTGAAGATGGACTACACAGACCTCTAACATCATTTCCAGTATCATCTCTATATTCTATTTGTATGCTGTGCATCCCAGTAAACCCTGAGTGCCTAACTTAGAGCCAAGAATGAAAAACCTGAGCCATTTTTCACCATATGACTACACATGCTGCCTACAGACATAAGGCCTCTTGTCTCTTCCCTTGACCTCTGAATGGTGAGGCTAGAAGTCAACAGGAAAATGGGGCCACTGGAGACAGTGTTACCCTAGACTCTCATCTTCACAGGTGTTCACAGTCCGACATGAAGAATATCCCTCAATGTGAACAGTGACATTCAGAAGTTCTAGTTGCCTTGGCAACATCCCCAAGAGCATTCTGGAGGAGTACAGTAAAGATGAGGGAGTGGGTGGACAATGCTCTGTCCATGTATGCTGGAGGGTTAAAAGGGCTCTCTTCAATTCACCAGCTCCCCACCTCTAATTTCTTTATGATTCTCTAACAGGAGGTCACAGGATAATTTAAAGGAATAAAGACTCCCGATTCAAGAGTTTTATAAGTCTTAAAAATGAATTTCTGGACTGTATTACTCAAGATTAAAGTTTGGCCTGAGAGTGCTATAGCAACATCAGTGGGGAAGGAGGAAACAATTAAAAAGACTTCATCTATGTACAACCTATACCTGATTGCTTATTGTCTCAAGAGAGGAAGGAAGAGAGAAAAGAAGAGAGAGAATTTAAAACTCAAAACTTTTTTTAAAAATATTAAAATTTATTTTAACAAGTAATTGGGGAGAAATAAAATATATCAAATAAAAGAAAAAGATAGACTTCATCTAATCAAGAGAATTTGTAAATTTTTACTGTCTGCCTTTTTGGGACCAATATCACTGAAGAATAGCTAAAAAATAACCTTAGTCCTTCGTGGAAAGAAAGCAGATAGAAAGAAAGAGAGGGGAAAGAGGGAGAAAGGGAGAGAGGGCAGAAAGAAAGGAGGGAGGGAAGAAGTGAGGGTTGGAGGAAGGAAGAGAAGAAGGATAAACAAAAGAAAGGAAGAAAGAAAAGAGAAAGGAAGAGAAAAAAGAAAGAGATGAAGAATCAGAGAAAATTTTTATCTTGGAAAAAGAAAGGGAGAAAGGAGAAAGAGAGAGAGAGACAGAGACAGAGAGAGAGAGAGAGAGAGAAAGAGAGAGAGACACAGAGAGAGAGATACACAGAGAGAGAGAGAGAGAGAGAGAGAGAGAGAGAGAGAGAGAGTAAAATATTATATCTTAACAGCCTGTAAAGCAGCTGAGGATCAGCTGAGCAGACTAGAGAACAGCCCTAACTCAGTAAAGGAGCAGAAAGGCAAGAGCAGCACCAGATTTCAGTGGACAGCATCCTGGCAGAGTAACCGAGGACCTAGTTGAGCAAAGGAAGCAGCTGGTCTGCTGACATCACCAAAGGAGAACAGAGGGCAGACAGTGGGCTTGGAGGTGTGAGCTGGTTCAGCCATATGTTTCTTGGCCACATTTGTTCTCTCGATGCTGCCACTTTCCATACATTGCATATGTATTCACTACAGGTGTCTCCTTTACCACCAGTGAAGTGGTAATCTGTGGGAAGGGGTACCTTTGTGCAAAGAGTGAGGGGAGGGAAAGAGAAGGAAGAATTATTGACTAGATGAGAGAGATGTGAAGAAAAGATGAGCAATTATTTTTTTTTCCTTTTGATGACCAAAAACCAGGCCTGGAAAAGAGCAGTAACAAAGGAGTTGGTTGGAGGTAAAAGTGGAGAGGAAGGATGAGGGAAATCTAGTGTCATATTTTGGGGAAGCTAAGTGAAACAGTTGATAGTGTCAGGACTACAGTCAGATAGACTCATCTTTTCAAATTCAAATCTGGCCTCAGACTTCTAGCTGTGTGACCCTGGACAAGTCACTTTACTGTTTGCCTCAGTTTCTTCATCTATAAAATGAGTAGGAGAAGGAAATGGCCAACCACACAAGTATACTTGCCAAGAAAACCCCAAATGAGATCACGAATCAATCATGACTGAAATAACTGAACAACAACAAAGTGTCACATATAGAAGATCAAGGACACAAGATCAGAGACTTAGAGATAGAAGGCACTTATTTTACAGAGAGTGAAACTGAGATACAGAAAAGTTGTGACAGGGTTAGGGTCACAGAGGTAATATCAAAAGAGAAAAATGAACTCAATTTCTATGACTGCTGACCAATGTTCTTTTTATTATACAATCCTGCTTCCCCTCGACCTAGCACTTCCATGGCTCATACAAACAGAAATCAGTGAAAAAAGAACATGAAGGGGAAATCTTCTCTAGCCATGATATTGCTATTCAGGGGGAGAAATGGTTAGCAGGGGCAGAGAGGGCAGCTGATAAAATAGAGTAGGCTGAATTCTCTTCAGGTATCAGTCTTGTGATGATGGGAGGACCAAAAGGATTCTAATAATATTAATCCTTTCCATTTGTATAATGTATTTCATGCTTTCAAAACATCTCATTTGATCTCAGAACAATCCTATGAGACAGGTGTTACTTGAAGCTCTTCTATCTGAAAAATTAGTGCTGAAATATCTGGAATTCTAAATAATCATTCCAGGAAGCCCACAGTACCTGAATTTACTTTTTCAAAGGTTCCAACTTTTTTTTTTTTTTTTGTGAGTTGTGGGCTCTCCTTCTAGCCTCTAAGAACACAATACTTTTCAGTGAGTCAATTCGATCAGATAGTTCTTGTAACTGATCCATTTATTGCCCAACACAACCTCCTGATAGTTTTTTTTCCAATCAATTCATTTATTTATTTATTAAACACCTACTATACCAAGCACTGTGAGAAACTCAGATTCAAAGAAATGAGATAATCTATGTTCCCAAAGGAGCTTACATTTAATTGGGCTAAATGACTTGTACATTTTTTTTCAACTGGACCAGTATGATCATGGGTTTAGGCAAGCCCAAGTAAGAAATTTCCTCCATCAGTGTCGATGAGCACCTTGTCTGCAACTAAGAAAGTTGCCTGGGCATTGAGAGGTTGTCAGTACATATCAGAGGTGGGATTTGAACCCAGTTCCTCTGAATTTTAAGGCCAAATTTCATTATACTATGCTATCTTTCTATATCCATGTATATATTTGCAATATATATATAATATATAGGCATATTCTCTATACTTATATTTTTGAATATATGTATGTATGTACGAGATATTTATAAAGTAGTTAGCATAGACCTGATACATAGTATATAATTAACTGTAGCATCCCCCTTTGGGCTACTCTAACTGCTTACCCATCAGTGACATGGCTAGGCTAAACTTAACAGTCTTTGGGCACCAACCCGGATCCCACAGAGAAAGACCACCAGAAGGTGGGGTGAAGCAAAAGAGAGCTTTATTCTTACCCCTTTGAGGATCCAGGGCAAGGGGAGGTACTCTAGGAACCATCATAATGGGATTGGCCCGAGAAAAGGGAGGGAGGCTTGCTAGGCTTTGAGAGCACTAAGGAGAGAGACATGATACCTGAAGTCAGACACCACTCTTGGGGCTATGCCCTATCTACGTAGAACTTGCCTTCGCCTAAGGGATGAGAGGTCCTCCCACATGCCTTGAACTGCATTCCTTGCTCCTAGAGGCTTTTTAACCTTTACAGTTAACAGATACTGTCTTTCCTCTTCCCCTTCCTGGTAACCAGGATATGCTCTTTTTAAATATTGTGTGTGTGTGTGTGTGTGTGTGTGTATAATACAACTTAGAGCCTAAAACCTTTTTCTAGTCATATAAAAATGCTCTAAATGACTATTGATTAGATAAATGCAAATTAAAACAACTCTGGGGTACTAACTTACAGCCATCAGATTAGCTAAAATGACAGGAAAAGATAATGATAAATGTTGGAGGAGATGTGGGGAAATTGGGATGCTAATATAGTGTTTTGGGGAATTGTGAACAGATCCAAACATTCTGAAGAGCAATTTGGAACTATGACCAAAGGGCTATCAAACTGTACATATCCTTTGATCCAGCAATATTTTTAATGGGTCTGTATCCCAGAGACATTATAGAAAATGCAAAAAGACCCACATCAGTAAAAAAATGTTATTTGCAGTAGCCCTTTTTGTAGTCACAAAAAAACTGGAACTGATTGGATGGCCATTACTTAGGGAATGGCTGAATAAATTATGGTATATGAATGTAATGGAATAGTATTGTTTTGTAAGAAATGATCAGGCTGATTTCAGAAAAGTCTGGAGAGACTTACATGAACTGATGCTAAATGAAGTGAGTTGAACCAAAAGAACTTTATACACAGCAACAATGAGATTATGCGATGATCAACTCGAAGTACATGTCTCTTTTCAACAATGAAGTGATTCAGGTAAATTGCAATAGACTTAGGATGGAGCCATCTGAATTCAGAAAGAGGGCCATGGGGAATGATTGAATGTGGATCACAATATAGTGTTTTCATCTTTTGTTGCTGCTGTTGTTGTTTACTTCTTTAGCTTTATCTTTCTCATTATATATTTTTTCTTTTTTTTAAATGATTTTGCTTGTGCAGTATAATAAGTGTGGAAATATGGATAGAAGAACTGCACATGTTTAACCTGTATGGGGTTACTTGTCACCTAGTGAAGGGAAAAGATGGGGAGGGAGGAAGAAAAAATCAGAACACAAAGTTTTACAAGGGTGAATGTTGAAAATTATCTTTGCAAGTATTTTGAGAATTAAAAAGCTATTTCGAAAATATTCATTTTCACCAGCAGGATGATTTCAGAAAGGCCTGGAAAGACTTACATGAAGTGATGCTGAGTGAAATGAACAGGACCAGAAGATCATTATATACTTCAACAACAATACTATATGATGATCAATTCTGATGGATGTGGCCCTCTTCAACAATGAGATGAATCAAATCAGCTCCAATAGAGCAGTAATGAACTGAACCAGATATACCCAGCGAAAGACCTCTGGGAGATGACTATGAACCACTATATAGAATTCCCAGTGCCTCTATTTTTGCTCACCTGCATTTTTGATTTCCTTCACAGGCTAATTGTACACTATTTCAAAGTCCGATTCTTTTTGTACAGAAAAATAACTGGACATAGATGCATACACTGTATTTGACTTATACTTTAACATATTTAACATACATTGGTCAACCTGTCATCTGGGAAAGGGTGGGGGGAAGGAGGGGAAAAATTGGAACAAAAGGTTTGGCAATTGTCGATGCTGAAAAATTACCCATGCATATATCTTGTAAATAAAAAGCTATAATAAAAAATAAAATAAAATAAATATTCATTTTCTCATTAATTGTTAACCAAGCAGAGTCAATTGCCACTCTCAAGAATATGTACTCGTTTTTTGCCTTCTGAATCCAATTCTCCCTGTGCAACAAGAGAACTGTTCGGTTCTGCACACATATATTGTATCTAGGATATACTGCAACCTATTTAACATATATAGGACTGCTTGCCATCTAGGGGAGGGGGTGGAGGGAGGGAGGAGAAAAATCGGAACAGAAGCAAGTGCAAGGGATAATGTTGTAAAAAAAAATTACCCTGGCATGGATTCTGTCAATATAAAGTTATTATTAAATAAAATAAAATAAAATATTAAAAAAAGAATATGTACTCGTGTAAAGGCACATAAATTATGACCCCTCTGCCATGAGGGATATTTGCCATTTAAGAGTGCCACTGACCTCTTTTGTTAATATGATTAATTACCCCAAAATCATGTCTCCCCCACTTTTTAAATATCATACTATCACCAGTCTTCTCCACATCCTTATACATCCTCTTCTGTTTTTTTCCTAAATCCATAAAGTCAAATAATTTGATTGTGGCTCGAAATCTACTCATTTATATCAACTTTAGCTCAAATATGTTATAGAATGAATAGGAAAAAAAATATCTTTAGATCTATCTTCTGTCTTTCAGGCTCTAAGTTCAGACAAAACTTTTAATATCAGTCAGGATAGGGATTACTGTTCTATTGGATTGATGAAGGAAATGAAGGACATGGCTTGCCTCGGACAGGCTACATAGATAGTTAAATGGCAGAGCTTTTAAAAGGCAAGATTTTCTAACTCACAGACTAAGACTTCTTCCACCAATGATCAGTATAATTCACTCTCCTTTTTCAGTCCTGACTTTAGTGTCTCCTATATGTTCCTGCCACTGGAAGTGCAAAAATTCCATTAAGATTAAGGCCAAGGTTAGTCCTATTTGGTTGACATTCTAGTGTTTTTAAAAATTATTGTTAGACGTTTTAAATAAAATTTTAATTCTTATATAGTGACATCAGACAAAAAATAAAATTTAGCTACCCAGAAGGGGAAAAGGGAAAGAAATAAGGAATTAGCAAATATCTATTAAATATCACGTACTGTGCTAAGTACTTTACAGATATCTCATTTGATTTACACAATGGCTTCATGAAGTAGGTGCTATTATTATCTTCATTTTACAGTTGAGAAATCTGAGATAAACATTTTAAGTGGCTCACATAGCTAGTAAGTGTCTGAGATTGCATTTGAATTTGGATGTTCCTGATTCCAGATTTAATATGCTATCTATTGTGTCACCTAACTACCTAAGGTCGGCCTAGAAAATACATTCAAGCCATTCCCTTAGAATTTAAAGCTGGTAATTTTTTTTAAATAAGTTTTTTTTTTATTTTCAAAATATATGTAAAAGTTTTTAATATTCATTCTTGTAAAACCCTGTCTTCCAATTTTTTCTCCTTCTCTTCCCTCAACTCTCCTCCCCTAGACAGCAAGCCAGCCAATATATGGTAAACATGAGCCATTCTTTCTTACAGCTTTCTACAATTGTCATGCTTCACAAGAAAAAAATCAGATCAAAAAGGAAAAAAATGGGAAAGAAAAGAAAAAGCAAGCAAACAACAACAAAAAGGTGAAGATACTATGTTGAGATCCACATTCAGTCCTCATAGCCCTCTTTCTGGATGCAGATGGCTTTCTCTATCACAAATCTATTGGAATTGGACTGAATCACTTCATTGTTGAAAAGAGACACATCCATCAAAATTGATCATAAGATGATGGTTCAAAGATGGAGGAAGATGAATGTAGTATATAGGGTGCTGGACCATTACATTAATTAAGATCTGAATTCAAATCCAGTCTTGGTATACAGTATTTGTCTATGAAAAGGTCACTTAGCCATTGTGATTCACAGTGTTGTCATTTATAAATGGACATAATATAGAATGTTTTGTGCATTAAAAGACACAATAAATCTAAAGAACCTTGCAAACTGTAAAGCCCTCTATAAATGTTTATTAATGTTTTATTCTTAGTGTGAATAGTCATTGACCTCCATCACATTGATGAGGAAAAAAAAAAATAAAGAAATACAAGATGTTACTTTTTTTAAGGTTCTCCAACCTCCAGGCATTAAACACTACATTCAGCAACAGACAAGGAAAGTCAAATAAGAACAAAGACAGTAGGCTCAGAAACCATCCCTGTGGGCGCTGAAAGGTTAACTATTTCCATTTTTGTCTCACTCTCCTTTACTTGCCCCCTGATGTCAATGAATGATGTTCAGTTTTTCCACACCCACTAATCATTTTTGACAGGCAGTTAGCAACTCTTTTCCCAACAATCAAAGATGGAGCTCTGGGTCTCATTTACCTGCAAAAACTTTTAGAAGGAGAGTTCTAATGCTTTCAATTACTGTTTCCTGGACCTCAAGTAGAGTTGGGGCTCTCCTGAAGCCCGTTCCTCCAGAATCATTCTAATGTCTCATGCCAACTCAATTCAAATCAATTTCAGAGATTTGTATTTCATGCTAATTAACACTAGACATCGTGCTAGGGATACAAAGAAAATTAGCATCCAACAAAAGTAAAGGCTATTCTATCTACTTCTCCCAAACCACTTTTCATTATCTATCTGAAATTGTTTCTCTATTAAGTATGGCCCTTAACAATCTAGTCAGAGATGAAAGTATTAGACATAGAATCAAAGAGATGAGTTCAAAATCTGCTTCAGCCATTTAATAGTTGTTTGGTCCTGAGAAAGTTACCCATTCTGTGACTGTCTCAGTTCCCTTATCAGTAAAATAGGGATCCCAAATAGTACCTACCTCCCAGGGTTATTGCAAGAATAAAATAATACTTGTAAAGAGCTTTACAAACCTTAAAGAGGCATATAAATGTTACATTCTTCTCTTAAATTCTCAGCTTCCTACTAAGCTAAGTTTATTCCTTTCCTGGATAAAAAGCCTTTTCTGATACGCTTGGTTATTGGTACTTTCTCTCTTCCTTCCTATCTGAATTAATCTATCTATTTTTCTAAGCAGAAGCTATATGTTTTCCCTTCCTCCAATCCAGGGGAAGTTAAATTTATTGAGGGGCAGGAATTGTTTTAGACTTGTCATTGTATTCTTATGATGTGCCCTTTAACCTGCTCTGTTTTTCCAATCTGGGCCAGTGTGTCCATCCTTTGATTGTCAGATGGCTCTCCTCTTCCAGGGTCTCACCATATCAGTGATGTAATTAGTGTAGAAACATAAAATGTGTTATACACATTGAAGCTCAGAACTGCAAAGTTCATGTGATCCACTAGTCTAAGACTTTCCAGAAACAGGAATCACAAGTATGATCCACATTGTGCCTGGATAAGTTTAGTATGCTTTATTTTTTTCTTATTTCTTTTTTCTCAAGACTATTTTCTTCATTTCCAAATACATGTAAAGATAGTTTACAACATTCATTTATGTAAAACTTTGTGTTTCAAAATTTTCTCCATCTCTTCCTTCCACATCTTTCCCCTCCCCAATACATCAAACAATATGATATGGGTTAAATGAGTGCTATCCTTTTATATATATTTCCTTATGTGTCAATTTGTATAAGAAAAATTAAACCAAAAGCAAAAAAAAAAAAAGGAAAGAAAAAGCAAACAAATAAACAACTGATAAAAATACTATGCTTTGATCCACATTCAGTCTCCATAGTTGCATAAAATGCAAAAGAGAGGATGGTTCCATTGTCTGCAATTCTGATCTGATTGAGTGTTGAGTAAGGTTCTGGGAGCCACATTTCAGGAAACATATTGACAAATTGCAGAGCATGCAAGAAAAGACAAACCGGAGCATGAGAAGATCAAACACTATGTTCTACAAGGATCTGCTGAAGGAATTAATGACATTTCAGTGTGGGAAGAGGGAATTCCCTAAGAACATAATAATTGTGTCTATTTGGTTGTTTCAATCGTGTCCAACTCTTCATGACCTCATTTGGGATTTTCTTGGCAGAGATATTGGAGAGGGTTGCCATTTCCTTCTCCAGCTCATTTTACATAGAAGTAACTAAGACAAACATGATTAAATGATTTGTCTATGTCACAAAGCTAGGCAATATCTGTGAGCAGATTTGAGTTCAGGTCCTCCTGACTCCAGATCAGGTGTTCTATCCATTGTTCCATTTAGATACCCATCATATGATAGTTATCACGAACATTTGAATGACTATCAATGAAAGATGGGGGAAAGAGAATCAGATTAATTCTGTCCCTCAAAAGGCAGAACAAGGAAGAAAAAGTAGAAGCAAAAGGCCAGATTTCAATTTGATAGAAGGAAAACTGGTTGTTGTCCTTCAATCTTGAAGAGGACCAAAATGACATTACTATGTCAGAGTCGAATTTCACTGTGTCTGACTGTGGATGATCAGATCAATATGAGCTTGGAGTTCTCTGCCACAGATCGGGCATAGATAGTTCCTATGAACATTTGAGGAGCTTCTCTAATTTTGCACATCTTGAATTCCTGTTGGGCTAATTCTATTCTGCTTTTCTCATAGAGCACAACACCTTCTCTGATAAAGAGCATGCCATACAGGATTTCCTGTGCCAGTGTTTCCATACCCTACAATCAAGTCTAAATTTCTTTTTTTTTTATCATTATAACTTTTTTATTCACACAACTCATGCCTGGGTAATTTTTTACAATATTATCCCTTTAACTGACTTCTATCCCTAAATTTCTTAAGACATACCTTGAAAATGTCCTTGCATCACTTTTTCTGACCACCTTATAGAGTTGAAATACTTGAAATGAAAACAGCCCCCAAAATGAATGAGTTGCTTTGGGAGATAATGAGTTCTCTGTCATTGGATGTGAGTTCCTATCCAAGTATCTGGACTCCATGAAATCTGTTAATAGTTTTTTTTTTAGCAGTCTATATATCCCAAAATAAGAATTATTGAGCCTGGTGATATCTTGTCATATCATGGAAGGAAAACTAATTTTCAAGTCTAAGGGATTATCTGAGTTCAAATCTTTTTCTGCCACTCAGGGACATTATGACTTTAGGCTAGTAGCCTTATTTTTTTACTTCTATAATATATTTCCTCACAAATTCTGTCTTGTAGAAGGTCTCTTCCAACTGCATAACTATCATCCTAAGGTTGATTTCAGAGGATCACACTCTGATTCTAAATTATTCCCTTTTCTTTGGTCTCTATCTTCCAACAGGAATGGTGAACTGAGTTCCACTTTCTGGAGTCTGCATATTAACTATCCTAGAAGGAAGGGGAAATTAAAAAAAAAAGTCAATTCTACCTGGATCTCAGATAGGATTTCAAAGAGGTTAGTTAATAAGTCAGTGAAGGAATAACTAACACACTTCACTATCCTCTATATCCTTGTTTCTAACCCCTTAAATGTTTCCCCGGGAGTGAGGGGAATGCATTTCTGCAACAATAATGATGTTTCCCTCAAGGCAGGTTGACATAGAGCCACTAATTAGAGTTGAATTTCCTGACAAATAGGAATAATACAGAAATATTTGATTAACATAAACATGGAGAGATGAACTTGCCCTTCAGCTGTAACTCTCTCCTCCCTCCTCCTCCTTTCTCTCCTGAGGTTACCTCTCTTCTTTTTCTCTCTGGCTGCCTTTCTTTTGACAGAAATGGGACTGAGGCCCCCACTGCTTGTCTGAATTTCTGCCATATGCAAGGAACAGCATTGGTGAGAATTGAGCTAGATGGAAAAGAGAAAGAGAGAGACAAAAAGAGACAGAGGGAGAGAAGAGGAGAAAGAGAAAAGATAGAAGAAAGAGGAGAGAAGGAGAGAAAGAGAAGAAAAAAAAAAAGACAGAGAAATAGATAAAGGAGAAGGAAGGGACAGAAACAGAGAGGAAGAGAGACAGAGAGACTTGGAGTTGGGGACAGAAGGAGGGAAGAATGAGAATTGTTGAGCTGCAGGTGTCTGGTGGCATTAAGTTTCTTGAGAAGGCACTTGAATATCTCACTCTCTGTTGGAGAGTGCTTGGTGCTATAGACTGAAACAATAATATCCAGGTGTGAAATACAAAACATGGCATTAAAATATGGTAATTTGTGTAAAATGTTGTGAGTTAAAGTCTGGAGAAAGAAAATGAGAGCTGTGATTTTTTAATCAATATTCTCTCCCCCCCAAAAAAATCTGAACAGTTGTATGATCATATGAAAATCATTTAATCTATCTGGACCTTTAGTTTATTCATCTGAAAATGGGGATAATAAAATATGAAACGCTACTTCTAAAGACTGTTATGAAGTTTAAAAGGCAATATTCTATAAAGTATTTATAGAACTAAAGGGCTATAAGAATTTCAGTTATTAGTATGAATTACTTTTCCTGTTCAAGTCACTTAACTCTCTTTCCCCAGCTGTAAAAGGGGAATAATAGCACTTATCTTCCAGTGTGTTACAAATCTTAAAGCTAACTGTAAAGTTAGTCAGCACTGTTATTATTATTAATGCACTCAGATCATTTCATAACTTTTCTCCAAAATGTCTTTCTAGTCTTGTATTTATGAAATTGATTTTCTGTAGCTGATTATAAAAGTTTATGTGAATATATCAGGACACTCCCCTGGAGAAATTCTTCCAAGCAAATAAACTACTATTCATATTGTTCTTTGTTTCTAACCAGCTACCTGAGTAAATTATGGCCTAGTTCTCTCTATTTTGTTCATTACATTTAGAAACTTGGTCAAATGGTAAATAAAACTGGCCAAACGCTATTTATAATATTGTACTATCCTACTTGCCTGTAACTCTGTCATAGAGAAAATCTTATTTGTTCGATTTGATCTATTCTGGATGAAGCCATGTTTTCTTTTTGGGATCACTATTTCTTTTTTTTTTTAACTTATCCCCAATCATCTGGCACATTCTAGAATTTTGACAGTAATAACAATTAGTCTTGTTGGAGAAAAGTTACTTACTACCAGAAGCCAGATGCAAGCTCAAGACAAGGGCATGATATACATTTGGAATTAGAAAAAAAAAAAAAGAATGTTAATGCTATGTAGGGCTAGTCATGTGTCTTCTCAAGGTCTCAATTTCCTAGCATGCAAAATATACATGTTTGGCAAGTGGATCTCTAAGAATTTTCCCTACTTTTAAATCTTAAGCATGCATATGCCTCATTAAGGGCAAAGACAAAAAGAAAGGTTTCATTTACACTAAAATATTAATAGCAGCGTTATGTGAAAACAAAGAAGTAGAAATAAAAGACATCCAGGAATTGAATAGTGACAAAAAAGAAAAGGTTGGTACATGAATGCAATAAAATATGACTAGGTTGTAAAAAAATGAGGACTATAACAAATTCAAAGAAAAATGGAAGGCATATAAACTAAAATAGAGTTAAATAAATACTCAAAAAAACAATATAACTAAAATGATGTGTATAGAAAGAAATGATAATTACAAAAACTCTAGAATATCAATGATCAAGTTTGATTTCAAAGAAAAAAATTTTAAAAATGAATTTTCCTTCTTCCTTTGAAGAAGTGGAGACCTATGAATAGGGAAAATTGTGTCTATCTCAGATTTAGTTAATGCATTAATTGATTTTGCTATGCTCCTCCATTTCCTCTTTCTTACTTATTCTACATTATTGAGAATGGATTGCTGTAGGGGAGACAGAGAAGATATAGCTGAAAAGGGGAGAGACATGAGATATAGCTGGAAAGTGGAAGTGATGTAAAAGTATGATGAATTCGTCTATGTGTATTCATGTCTGATTTTTACATAAACACACATATTTATTTATGTAAAAACTCACGTTACGTGAGATGTTCTTTCCCCAGCCAAATTAGACTCTTCTTCTTTTGCAACTAACTGGAAGTTAGTCTCTATATTCTGCCTATGATCTTTAAGAAAAAAGGGGACAGACAGACATTGCTGCCATTCCATTCTAGGTCCCTAAAGGGAAAAGAGCTTCCTTTAAGTAAAAGTGCTGTCAATAATGAATAAAGGCAGCCCTGAGGTCTTGTGAAGCAAAGAACTGGAAATCTGTTTTAACTGAGCTAAGCTTGAACATTTCCTAATGCCAGAGTCCTTCTAATGTCATTGCAAATATTACAATTGGCTTTGATGAAGTGGAAACTGTCTCTTGGGAAAATGAAGGGAAAGTTATCTTTTTTTTAAAGTCTTTGGCTGGTCTTCTATGTACATGCTGGCCCTCCCTTTGCCTGGAGAAAGCGTTTTAAGGAAATGGGGTAACTAGATTGGTATAGTGGTTAGAGCACTAGCCTTTGAGTCAATAGGACCTGAGTTCGAATCCAGCCTCAGACACTTGATAGTTCCTGATCAGGTCACTTAATCCTAACTTAAAAAGAAGTTTGGGGAAAGGTTGAGCTTCATGGAAATTAAAAGTCTCTTCTGAGTTCATGACAGAAAGTTGACCGGTCTTGTTCTTGATAATATTGTTCATTAAAAAGGACCAGTGACATCAAGGGGGTGATGTCTTGACTTGTGCATGAATTGGATTTAAATTAGAGATGTGAAATATCATCACTTTCATTCTCTGCTCCATAGTCATCCAAGTCTAAAACAAAAATAAAAGTAAAGGTGGCTGGTAGTAGCCAAGGATGCAGTGGATGACCTTGTACTAAATTAAGATCTTTTCCAATTCTCAGGAGTCAGTGATGACTCTGAGGTGGTGGCCTTAGGTGATTGAAAGGATGGTGGTATTCTGATAGAAATGAGAAAATTAGAAAGGGTGGTCTTGTAAGAATAGATTGATAACGAGCTCTTGGTCCAGGTAACTTTGAGCATCTTGTAGTGGATCCTTTGAGAAAAGGAATCTTCCTTCTTTAATTTATCATTTCTGTTTGTATGCTAAAATCTGTTTACAAAAATGAAAAGAACTCTAAACTTAGGATCAAGAGACTAAAGTTCAAATATTAATATTACTTTATCAAATCTGACACTTACTATATGAACCTGAGCAAGTCACAATCTTTTCTCAATATTCTTATCTATAAAATGGAGAGAACAATGTTTGCACTCCTAACTTAAAAGTGAGTTGTTATTATTTTCAAAATTGATTTTTGTTGTACTTCTACTTATAAAGGAATCTAAGTGTCGTGAAGAGTTAGGTGCTAAAGAGACAGATACACTATATCTATGTAATTTTATTTTCTTCCAAGTAACTAAGATAATAGTAAGATTCAAACATCACCCTCCCATCACCATCTCTTCCTTCTTTTTTGTGTAGAATTTTATTTGGGTACTCCAATTAAGTTAGAAAATTTCCTTATTCTTCCTTTCCCTCCCCCTCCCCAGTGTATTCTCCTTCTCCCTTTCCATTATTCTTTTCAGATTATCCAAACATAACACAATCACTTCCACTCCTTCTGCCTAATTAGATTCCTTCTATATAGCTCTTGATGATAGGTTTCAGTAAAGATACATATATCATCTCCCTATATTGGAATGTAAACAGTTTATCCTTGTTGAGTTTCATAACAGTTTATTCATGTTTGCCTAGTAGATTTCTCTTGGAAATGCCTATGTTTACCTTTCAAAGTTTCAACATAACCTTGGTCTTTTCCTCAGGAATATTGATTTTCTTTTATTATATATTAGGACCATTTTTTTCCTCTGTAGGATAATATTCAGTTTTTCTAAATGAGGTACTCTTGTTCATAAGCTTTGATACATCTCTACTTTTCTATATAGGCAAAGCCTATATACTTCTTTTTAAACTAATAGCTTTTAATTTAAAAATATGTGCAAAGATAGTTTTAAACATTCCCCCTTGCAAAACATTAAGTTACAAATTTTTTTCCTTCCCTTCCCCCCACTCTGGTCCTTAGACAATACACAATCCAATATATGTTAAATATGTGCAATTCTTCTATACATATTTCCACATTTCTCCAACTACACAAGAAAAATCAGATCAAAAAGGAAGAAAAATGAGAAAGAAAAAAAGCAAGCAAACAATATAAAAGGTGAAAATCCTATGTTGTGATCCACATTCAGTCTCCACAGTTCTCTTTCTGGGTGCAGATGGCTCTCTCTATCACAAGTCTATTGGAAATGGCCTGAATCACCTCACTATTGAAAATAGCCTCATCCATCAGAGTTAATTATGATAAAACCTCATTATTACTATATACAATATTCTCTTTATTCTATTCTCTTCACTTAACCGCAATTCATGTAAGTCTCTTCAGGCCTCTCTGAAATCATCCTGCTGATCATTTGTTATAGAACAATAATATTCCATCATATTCATACACAATAACTTATTTAGCCACTCCCCAACTGATGGGCATCCACAGTCCCTTGTCACTACAAAAAGAACTGCTACGAACATTTTTGCACATGCTGGTCTTTTTTGCTTTTTTATGATCTCTTGTAGATACAATCTCAATAAACACACTGCTACATCAAAGGTATGTACAGTTTGATAGTCCTTTGGACCTAGCTCCAAATTGCTCTCCAGAATAGTTGGATCATTTCACAACTCCACCAACAATGTATTATTGTCCCAAATTTCCCATATGCTCTCCAACATTTATCATTAGATTTTCCTGTCATCTTAACCAATCCGAGAAGTATATAGTGGTATCTCAGAGTTGTCTTCATTTGTATTTATTTAATAAATAGTGACTTAGGGCATTTTTCATATGACTAGAAATTTAATTTCTTCATCAGAAAATTGTTCATACCCTTTGACCATTTATCACTTGGAGAATGGCTTTTCCTATATACTTCTTAAATAGTTTATTAAAAGTTTCTAGCCATATGTTGCTGGGTAGATCTAATTCCTAGTGTCTGCTGATGACTTTTTCTTTCTCCTTATTCTGACATGAGCAGGAGAAATAATTCACCATGATTTTTCTTGCATTTTCTGGACAGGATTCAGTCTGGTAAGTTTTCTAGATCTGTTTGGACGGGAGTTTGCTTTGCTTCCTCCTATTCCATCATCTTTGCTCCACCTCTCATCAAAATACAAAAAATGAAAATATTAAGTGTAGCTTAACATAAATATTATGAAATCTGGTATCAGATGAATCTAGTTTTAAATTCTAGACCTTCAGTTTACTGTGTCTGTTTATCTTAGGCAAGGCATTCAATCTGTATGGGTTGCAAGTTCATCTGAAAAAAAATGAAGAATTGAGCTCATTGACTATAAAGATCTTTAAGTTCTAAAACTATGACTCTGTATGCTACATATTACCACTGCTGCTACTATGATGATGATGTTACATTATACTGATAACATCTAAGTTTCTTAGCAGTTCTGACATCCTATGTTGGCCATATTCTTCATATGGCCCTCCCACAATCTATGGAAGAAATTAAGGTCTAGACATAGACTTTAAATGGAGCATTCTACAATGAAAAGCAGGTAAACCTTTTTGAGCTAAGGAAAGGAAAGAGAACAAGGAGCTTTTGATGAGTTCACGTTTCCCTTTTAAATCAGAAAATAGGTGCTTGGGCATACTATGTTGCAATTGAGAATGGAACAATTCACTGGTAAAGGAAAAACAATTTAACTGCCCTAATCAGGCACTTCCAATTTATTTGTAATTGCCTTGGAAATCTATTTGAAGGAAGAAATGACATGCCGTGTGTTTCTCATTTCTTTTATTCTAAGGTAGTCCTCATTCCACATGGTCTGTTCTCTCTAACATTATCTTGGGGAAAATGATATGAGTACAAAGGAGGCCCTTATGGATCATTCTCTCTTCCAGAAAATTGGAATCTTGCTATATTCCTGAATCCTGAAACAAGGATTGAAATTTTAGAATGTGATTCCATGTGGGACTTTTCAGCTACAAGGTTATCTCACCAAAAAAAGATCCAATGTCTTTATCATGGCCAAGATGGATTCTTCATTTGGTGAATAGCTCATTTTAACCTTTGTGGGCCTCTATTTCCCAAAATGCAAAATGGAAGCGATATTTATTCCATATAAATATCATGACTAAATTTAATTTTCATGTATCCCAAGTGATAATATGGTAGAGTGGTTAGAGAGCTGTCCCTGGAACAAATAAAAGACAAGTTCATGTGCTAATTCTGACAAATATGTGTGACTTTGAGACAATACCTTAACCTTTCAATGATTTAGAAACCTCTCCAGCATTATACCCATAGTTGGTATTAAAATGCACTAGTAGTGGCAGTTTCCTCTATCCATAACATCACATGTCAAATATCTCCTCTGTGAGTCAGATATGTTCATTATGTCATAATCAGGGGAAAAAGTACTAAGGATTTTTTTTTTCAAAAAATATCTTGCCAAAAAAAATCATCTGTTTACTTTAAGAGAGAAACTCAGTTATGATTAGGGCTTTCAGTAGACAGAAGTAAATGAAAATAGATTTGAATTCCTGCTACTGTATTTGCCTTTAACAGCAGGAATGAAAGCACAGCTAAAACTTTCCCAAAGGAACACCATGCAATCCAAGCATATGGCCTCAGTTAATACACTTCAGCAGAACAAGACACATCCAGGGAGTAGTGTTCATGGAGGGATTAACCCTTGGGAGTGCTTTAAGATTTTCCCAAGCATATGTTAAGTCATCACAAAATATTTTACTGAATTTGTCTTATCGCTGTCTCCTAAATGAACTATGTCACCAATCTGATTGCTCATCCAAGTCTTTGTTCCTGCTGGCTCTCCTTGACTTAGATATGTTTTTGTTCAATCCTTTCAGTCATGTCTGATTCTTTACAACCCCATTTTAGGTGACAAAGGTACTAAAGTAGTTTGCTGTTTCCTTCCTCAGCTCATTTTACAGATGAGGAAACTGAGGTAAAGAGGATTATGTGACTGTCCAGAATCACATGACTAGTAAATATTTGAGATCAGATTTGATCTCAGAAAGATGAATCTTGCTGATTTTATGTCTGATGTTCTATGCTTATGGAACCACTTAGCTAACCTGATCTAGAATATAGTGCTTCAATGAGTCTGGCTGATCTAGTTGATCCAAAATCCACCTCTGGTACTTTTCGGTATGATCATGGCAAGTTACATAAACTCTCATTGAGACTTTGCAAAATGGAATTAGCATCAATGCATGCGAAGCATTTTTTTTTTCAAATTTAAATGGCAACCAAACTGCTGGCTATTCCCTTCTTTATCTTTTCTACTAAAACTCAACCCAGCTTCAAGGAACAGATTAATTATCACTTCCTCCACTGAGTCCTTTAAAACCTAATCTAACCCAGGAAAACATGCCCCCTCCTTAATTCCAATAGTATTAGTTACCATGTCACTTAGTTTAGCATTTAATCATTTTATAAGTTGTTTGATTCAATTTTTCACATTATCAAGGTCATAAAGTTCAGTAAGTGGTAAAGGAGGCATCTGGAAATTAGTAACAAGGAGCTATAACGTGGGGAGATACAATTAGATAAGCAAACATGTCTTGTGTAAAATAACTTCAATGAAGAGGCAGGAGAGAATTAGAATTATTGCCAGGAATTGATGCAAATAAACAAAAAATCCACCAAACAAATTGTTGTTATTTTTTTAAAATAAGTAATATACAGGAAAGATAAATATGAGTATTTCACTTCAATACTGTGAAACCCCAAATCATTATTAATCAGAGAAATGCAAATTAAGACAACTCTGAGATACCACTACAAACCTGTCAGATTGGCTAGAATGACAGGGAAAGATAATGGGGAATGTTGGAGGGGATGTGGGAAAACAGGGACACTGATAATTGGAATTATGGTGGAATTGTGAACACATCCAGCCATTCTGGAGAGCAGTTTGGAACTATGCTCAAAAAGTTATCAAGCTGTGCATACCCTTTGATCCAGCAGTGTTTCTACTGGGCTTATACCCCAAAGAGATACTAAAGAAAGGAAAGGGACCTGTATGTGCTAAAATGTTTGTGGCAGCTTTGTTTGTAGTGGCTAGAAACTGGAAAATGAAAGGATGTTCATCAATTGGAGAATGGTTGAGTAAATTATGGTATATGAACGTTATGGAATATTATTGTTCTGTAAGGAACGACCAGCAGGATGAATACAGAGAGGACTGGCGAGACTCACATGAACTGATGCTGAGTGAAATGAGCAGAACCAGGAGATCATTATATACCTCAACAACGATACTGTTTGAGGATGTATTCTGATGGAAGTGGACCTCTTTGATAAAGAGAGCCTTAATTGATCAAAGATGGACAGAAGCAGCTACACCCAGAGAAAGAACATTGGAAATGAATATAAACTGCTTGCATTTTTGTTTTTCTTCCAGGGTTATTTATACCTTCTGAATTCAATTCTCCCTGTGCAACAAGAAAACTGTTTGGTTCTGCACACATATATTGTATCTAGGATATACTGCAACCCATTCAACATGTAAAGGACTCTTGCCATTTGGGGGAAGGGGTGGAGGGAGGGAGGGGAAAAATCAGAACAGAAATGAATGCAAGGGATAATGCTGTAAAAAATTACCCTGGCATGCGTTCTATCAATAAAAAATTATTTTAAAAAAATACTGTGAAACCTTAGTCTTCTTGTTCAGAAAATGGGAATAAATTATAGTTGACAAAAAGTGTTCTTAACACTTTTGAGTTAACTCAATGAGAGTCTATAAATGTGCATATATGCATTCATTCATATAGATATAAATTTACAGATACATGTATTCAAGCCTATCAAACAGATTTTGATGTTATTTTTTTTCAGTTGTTTTCAGTCATGTCTGGCTTTCTTTGACTCCATTTGGCATTTTCTTAGGATAATGTTAGAGGGATCTATAATTTCTTTTCTAACTCATGTTATAGATGAGGAAACTGAGGCAAATAGGATTAGATAACTTACCCACAAAATATATAAATAATTGTATTTCAACATAGATTTTTCCAATTTTCTGGATAATTCAATGCATTACATTTCATGCACTTAAAAATATCATTCTGCTGGAAATGGAGTGGATGTCCATCAGTTGGAGAATGGCTGAAAAAGTTATGATATATGGAATTTATAGCATGTTGTTCTATAAGAAATGTTGAGCTGGCTGATGCCAGAAAAACCTGGAATAATCTACATGAGCTGGTACTAAGTGAAGTGAGGAGAACCAAGAGAAGTTTATACAAAGAAACAAGATTGTGTGATGATCAACTATGATGGCCTTGGTTCTTTTCAACAATGAGATGATTAAAGGCAGTTCTAATAGACTTGTAATGGAGAGCACCCTCCACATCCGAAGACAGAATTATGTAGACTGAATGTAAATCAAAGTATAATATTTTCACCTTTTTTTGGGGGGGTTGTTTGTTTTGTTTTGTTTTGTTTTTTCTTTCTCATGTTCTTTTTTTCTTTTACCTTTTGATCTGATCTTTCTTCGTACATGTGAATATGGAAATATGTTGAGAAGAATTGAATATATTTAACCTACATTGGATTGCTTGCTGTCTATGGGAGGAGCTGAGGATGAGGGAGGGAGAAAAATTTGGAATGCAAGATTTTGCAAAGGTGAATGTTGAAAATTATCTTTCCATGTATTATAAAGTAATAATGTGTTATAAATAAAAAGCATTAAAATATGGCATTCTGAGAAGGTTCCATAAACTTCACTAGACTCATAAGCAGTCCCTCAAATGAAAACAGAAATTAACAAAACCTGACTTGATAGATGTCTGGCATCTAGTACAGATGAGCTATAAATTCATGATCTCTAAGAACTGATACATGTGATGATATCCACTGTCAGTGAGTAGGCCATGGAAAATAAAATTAGTACCATAACAATGGAGAAGGCCAAGTATTCTGATTTAAAATTTAAAGAAAAAAAGGGAGAGAACTGAATTTGGAAACAATAGGGAAATGAGCTTAACTGAGTTTTCTGAGAAATTTTAAAATTAGTTAGAAACAGTTGCCAAAGACAGAGAAAAAAAAAAAGCAATGATTACAAAGAGTAAGAACAACTTGCTCCAGAACAATTCATTCTAGACTAGCCTTATTTCTTTTCTTGAGAGAATGTCTAAATCAGAAGATAAAGGGAATGTTGTAACTGATTCATCTAGATTTTAGGAAAGCTTTAGTTAAAATATTGAATATACATATATACATATATATATATGTGTGTGTGTGTGTGTAGAGAGAGAATATTGAAAATATTGAATATACATATATATGTATATATATGTATATAATGTTTGTGGAGAAGGGGGTGATGTCTAGATCAGATTTTCTTAAATCAAGTAGATTCATCAGTAGTTAAATGTCCAAGTTCAAGAGGAGTTGTTAATGGTTCGATACAAATGTGACAGGAGATCTACATTGAAGTGCCATAGATATCTCTTTCTTCAAATACCATTTTACATATTATTATCAACAACTTGGAAAAAAGACATGGATGGTTCACCAATCAATGCTCAGCTGACACCAGACTGAAATTAGACCTAACAGAGTTAGAATCCAAATGGATCTTGAAAATCTAGAACACTGAGTTGAACCAAATAAAACTAAATTCAATATAGATAAATGTAAAATGTTGCATTTATATGTCAAAAATCAACTTCACATGTGTAATATGGGGAAAGGAACATGATGAACCAGTTGTCTTTCTTTCAAAGGTTAGGGGTGTTGGCGGATTATAAGATCAATATGAGTGAGTATAATAAAACAGTTAAATTCTGGTGTGATCTTGGGATATATTAAGGAAGACATAGGTTCCAGAAACAGTTTCAAGTGATCATCTCACTGGGGTCCTTAATGGACATATTGTTTTCAGTTCAGGGTATGGCACCTTAAAAACAACAATGGCTATGTGGAAGTGTCCAGAGGAGGGCAATCGGTAGAGTGTAGCTCTTTGAATTCATGACAAATTAGAATAACTACAAAAAATTAGGCATGTTCAGGCTGTAAAATAAAAGTTTTATCAAGGCTATGATATCTGACTTAAAAGTTTTCAAAGCAAGAAAATTAATGTATCTGGGCCCCATGGAGAGAAACAAGAAGCAAGGAGAAATTACAAAAAGATTGATGTAAGCTCAATATTAGGAAAAATCAGCAAATAAGCAAGCAAACAAAATACTTTCCACCAAATAAAACTATCAAAATATGAAATAGCTGTCTCGAGAAGTAAAAACTTCTCCATATTACACACCACACACACACACACACACACACACACACACACACACACACACACATCTCAGAATAGACTTTTAGCCCAGAATATTGAAGATTAGGCTATAAAACAAAGAGAAATTCACTTTAATTGAGTTCAAGAGAGGTAGATTATATACCTTTCAAAGCTTTAGTTAGGAGATGGTATTTTAACCAAAAAAAAAAAAAAAAAAAAGGAATAGAGACAAATGCAAAAGATAAAACAGATAATTTAGTTTACATGATACTGAAATCTTTTGTAGAAACAAAATTAACAAGTGTTGGAGAAGAAGAAAGTCACTGACTGATACCAAAAAAAAAAAAAAAAGAAAAAATATATCTTTTAAAGTTCTCTGATAAGGGTCTGCTAAACAAGATACATGAAGAAAAGAAGAAACATGTAAGACAAAGGCCACTATACACTAAATGTATAGCTAAAGGATAAGAGGATAGTTTTCAAAGGGAAGATTACTAAGGATTAAGAACTACAGGAAAAGTACAAACTTGGGAAAAATTTTTACAGCCAGTATTTTTGATAAATGTCTCATTTTAAAAATATATAAAGAACTATGTCAAATTTGTAAGAAGACACAGCATTCCCCAATTGATAAATGATTAAAGTAGGGGAAAAGACAATTTTCAAATGATGAAATTAAAGGCATTTATAGTTATATAAAAAAATGCTCTAAATCACTATTGATTAGAGACGTGCAAATTAAAACAACTCTGAAATACGACATCACACCTCTCAGATTGGCTAGGGTAACAGGAAAAAAAAATAATGTAATTAATAATGTGAGAAAACTGAGACACTAATGCATTGTTGGGGAAGTTGTGAAATGATCCAAGATTCTAGAGAGCAATATGGAACTGTGCCCTAAAACTGTGCATACCCTTTGACCCAGCTGTGCCCTTACTGGGTCTGTATCCCAAGGAAATCATAAAGGAGGAAAATAAACCCATATGTGCAAAAATGTTTGTAGCAACTCTTTTTATAGTAACAAAGAATTGGAAAAGGAGTGGATGCCCATCACTTGGGGAATGGCTGAATAAGTTGTGGTATATGAAGGCAACGGAATACTATTATTCTATAAAAATGATGAACAAGCTGATTTTAGAAAGGCCTGAAAAGATTTACATGAACTTTTGCTGAGAAAAACAAGCAGAATTAGAAATATATTGTACACAATAACAGCAAGAATGTGCGATGATCAATTATGAAAGACTTGGTTCTTCTCAGTGCTTTGGGGATCTAAAGCAATCCCTATAGACTTTGGACAGAAAATGCCACCTGCAACTAGAGGAAGAACTAAGCATACTTAATATAAATCAACACATGCTACGTTCTTTTTTTTTTTTTAATCTCTTCCACGGTTTTTCCTTTTTGCTCTGTTTTTCTTTCCCAACATAATTCATAATACAATGTGTATTAAAAATAAAGTTAAAAAAAAAAGAACCACAAGAAAAGATGCCCTAGATTATACCTAGTAAATGGAATCAGAATCCAAGAAGCTCTGAGGTTTGATGAAAAGAAAAATGAAAAGGGTGACAAAGTTGGAAAAAAAGTTAATATTTGTAAGCAAAAATGCTTTCAGGAAACTGAGCCCCGAAGAATGAGAGATAACAAGAATGAAATGTTAACAATACAAAAGACCAGAATTTACAAAATAGAAAATCTCTCACATGCATTCAAATTCTTTGATTCTGCATGTGTATGTGTTTGTACACTTCTATAGTTGGCAGATCTTTAATCTAAGAGGTCGTCCCAATGATTATATGTAGAAATCTGGCCTCAAATTTAAAAAGAGGAGTTCAAATCCCTTCTCTCTCACATACTGGTTGGGCAACTCTGACCCAATCACTTAACTTCCAGTACGTCAGACTATTCTCTGAACCTCGAGTTATCCAGTAGGGGATGATTGGTAAAGAAACTCTCTACATAAATGTAATTACATTTTTTTTTAAAGAAAAAGATCTGTATTTTAACTTAAACAAGCTAGTAACAAGCCATCACATTTACTTCTGTGAACCTTTCTGGTGTTCTCCTGTGTATTTAATTGGGTTTTCTTGCTATCATTGTTGTCTATATTTATTTAGCTGCCATCAGGTCGTCAGAGTATATATTGTTCCTTTGCCTCTGCCTTCTCTCTGTAGCACTTCATTGAAGGCTTTGTTTGTTCCTTTGAATTCTGAAAATTTGTCTTTGCTTATGCTGTGACAAGAATTCATGGTGTTCCTGTGTTATAATTTGCACAACTATTCCCCAATAGCTAAGCATATAGTGATTTTCTTTTTTCTTTTCCTTTTTTACATTTTGCTATTAAAGAACCTCATTATTAATATAATGTATGATCTCCCCAGTGAGTTTATAACCCCAGGGAAGGCAATGATTTGTACTTATTCAAAAAATGAACATGACTAGCATTTATATGATGTCAATGTCAATATAGTACAGAAGAATAAGCACTAGTACTGGAATTTGGAGACTTGAGATAAAGGTCTCACCTCAAAAATTAATAAAATCACAAACAAGTCACTTAGTCTCAAACCCTCAGTTTGCTCAAAAGTCAAAAGAGAATAATAAATAAGTTGTTGTACTTCAGAATTTAGTCAATAAGGTAGCAGAGGAAATAGAGTATTAGGCTTAGAATCAGAAGGAAGGACCTGCATCCAACCTCAAACACCTGCTAACTGTGTGGCTCTGGGCAAGTCACGTAACCAGTTCTGTTTGCCTTGTTCCCTCATGTATAAAATAAGATGGAGAAAGAAATGGCCAACCAGGCCAGTATTTTTGCCAAGAAAACCCAAAATGGATAATCATACACAAATGAAATGAGTAAACAACAAAAAACAACAACAAACTTCTTCTTCTTCTTCTTCTTCTTCTTCTTCTTCTTCTTCTTCTTCTTCTTCTTCTTCTTCTTCTTCTTCTTCTTCTTCTTCTTCTTCTTCTTCTTCTTCTCTTCCTCTCTCCACTCCTCCTCCTCTTTCTCCTCCTTTCACTAAAAAGTTATTGATGGGCTGATAAATTTGTTTGTGCAGGAAATGATCCCACATCAATGAAAAAAAAAAAGATTCTTACCATAACCCAATTACAAAGAATAGTTTTAGAAGGCTCTTTGATACTCCTAGAAATTAAATGAGTTGATTCTGACCACTCATTTAAAAGTTTCAGAGTTGGAATAGGATTAGGTTTTTTTTCAAAACTTCAAACATAGCTATCTACCACAGCAATAAAATTATGAATCCTTGAAACATAAAGATCTATTCAAATAATCTAATGAAGCTGTGATCATATCAATTTGGAAGTTGTCTCCAGTGATTGCTATCACAACACATCCCTTTCTGCCATCCTACATATATCTTGATCTTGCCTTGCTATATGTTTGCTATCCTCGCCAATTTTATTTTACATTGTTTTCTATGGTTCCTAATCATTTACAATAGTTCTTTTGAAAACTTTCTGTTAAAATCCGTTTGACAACAAATCTATTGTATAATGACCTTCAAATACAGAAGTCATGTCCCAACCCACTCTCTAATTCTACAGACTTGAGGCCCTTCATCATTCTGGTTGACTTACCTTGAAATTCACTACTTTATCAATGCTTCCTCAAATTCTGATAATTAGAATTAGATAAGGAATTTTGGATAAGATCTGATGAAGGCAGTGAACTGAGAGGCTTTCACTTTCCAAATCCAGAAATCAATATCTATCTTACCACAGCCCAAGATTATTTTGACTTTTAGAGTTGCCATATATTATTGCTTACCTATATAGAATTTTTAGGCCATAAAACCTCCTTGACTTTTCCCCCAGAATTATCCATGTTCAATGTCTGTCCAAGTGTCAGTTACACAATACATTTGTATTTGAAACAAGAGAGGTAAATGTGTGTGTGTGTGTGTGTGTGTGTGTGTGTGTATATATAGGTATGTATGTGTGTGTGTATATATATATATATATACACACATATATACATGTGTGTACAATTAATATATTATTACAAAGTACTTTGAAATATATTGTGTAATTCACATTTAAATAAATATTGATTATGTCTAAGAACTGGGAATTGAATTTGAAGATGAGAATTAGAATGAACTGGATGGACAATAAAATTTTTGTTGTCATTACAATGGCAATGACATTCTCACTGAAAAAAAATCCATCTTCTTTTCAAAATTTCTTTTGGTGACCTGAGCTTACAAAAGCTGAGTCCAAGCCGTAGATAGATGATATAATTGTTGTGTGACCTTAAACAAGATTCTTCACCTCTTTGGGCCTCAGTTTTCATCTATGGATATAAAAGGCCTAGTGTTTTTTTTTTTTTATTAAAGCTTTTTATTTACAAAACATATGCATGAGTAATTTTTAAACAATGATCCTTGCAAAAAATTGTTCCAAATTTTCCCCTCCTCCCTCCTCTCCCCTCCCCAGATGGCAGATATCAACTACATGTTAAATATGTAAATTCGAAATATGTACACACAGTTATACAATTATCTTGCTGCACAAGAAAAATCAGATCAAGAAGAAAAAAAAACTGAGAAAGAAAACAAAATGCAAGCAAACGACAACAGAAAGAGTGAACATTCTATGTTGTGATCCACAGTCCTCTCTCTGGGTGTAGATGGCTCTCTTCATCACTGAACAATTGGAACTGGTTTGAATCATCTCATTGTTGAAGAGAGTCATGTCCATCAGAATTGATCATCGTATAGCCTTGTTTTTGAAAGACCTACTATTTCAAAGGGCTTTATAAAGAATGCTGCTTCATTAATGTGAAAGTATCAAAGAAATATGAACTATTCATACTCTTATTCCTCTTACTTAGGGAAGAAAGATGGCTTCTATTAATGTAATTCTTTGAGAACTAACCACTCAATAAGTAAATCATTCCATGCATATTCTATACAGAATTACAGAATCTCAAACTTCAGAGGTCACTCATCTAGTCTTCATCTGACCACAAATCACTGCAATACCATCCCTAACAAGTGGTCAATCAGTCTCTATTAGAAGGCTCCCAGGGAAAGGGAACCCCTGCCTTTTGTGAAAGCTTCTTACAACTTTTGGTGGTAGTTGCTGCTGTCCATCTTTCATTTTCAAAGAAGACCAATGACATTGTAGGTGATGACTTGAGTGTGAATGCTTTTATGTAAGACAGAATTGGGTAAAGTCATCAACATCTCTCTCTCTTCCTGAGTCATTGTAATCTAGTAGTAGGACAAAAGTGGCAGAATATTTTGGATATAAACTTTATTTGTGAAGAAGCATTGGCTACCAATTCAATTCTATAGAACCTCCAAATTTTGCTCCAATTCCTGCCCACTCTGACAAACAAATTTGCCCTCCATCTTTTTTCCTTATGATAACACTTTTAATCCTCACAGACAATTCTCATACTTCTCATTTTTCTCTTCTCTAGACTAAAGATCCTTTGTTCCGTCAAACAATCCTTCCCTCACAGGAACTCATGGTGCTTGTTGCATTCTTTTGGACATTCTATAGCTGATGGTGATCAGATGTGATCTGATCATGCAGTCCACATGTCTGTTTGCTACCTGATAGAATCACAACTGAAAGAGACTTTCCAATGTTTCATACGCATAAAATTTTGTGTTGATCAGGCTTTACAAAACTTAGCATCTTTTTAAAAGTTTGACATCAATAACTTGGGCTACTTGGTGAAATATTTCCATCTTTGTGATGCAAACACAACATGAGAAAAAATGTATGACTTAGAATAATAGAACTGTAAAGAACCTTAAATTATCTTTTCCAATTCTTTCATTGTACACATTGGCATATTAAAAATAAAGAGTAAAAAGGATTTATATGGCAGAAGTAGTTGGTCTCCCAAACAATCAATCAACAATGACAGAAACTGTGCTGGGTATGGGAGATAGGAAAAACAAAAAAGAAACCATCCCCATTCTCCAAAGGCTTACATTCAATACAGGAGACATGTACATAAATGTTTATATGCAAACTGTAAGGATAGGAACTACATCTGTGATTGAGTGGTATAAGGAGCTGTCAGATTAGGAACTATTTCTACCAGTGTAAATTAACTGAAATGCTTTGTCTTAGAGAGTTGACAACAGTTAAATTTCAACGGGCAAATCTTCTGAACTAGATTAAAATGTAATTTGGAAATATTTGACAAAATAAATTAAAATACAATACAATAAAAATAATAATTGTGGCTCTCAAGAATCAGTCTTTATTTGATTTTAACACCACAGGCCAAGAGAATAGAGAAATTAAATGACTTGCCAAAAACTGAGGCAGGATTTGAGTACAAGTCTTCTTGAGTTTTGGGTCACATCTCCTACCATTGCAACATACTGTGCATTGCATACAGAACACATAGAATATTTGCACAAAAACATTGCCCAAATGAGGATGCAGGATAAAGTTGTGGTGCCAGGGCAAAAAGAAGCACTAGCACTATAGAGGTAAAACACCAAGGGAACAAAGACTCTGGTAATAGTTATAGAATAAAAAAGAGAGTGTAAGGTTGTTCAGAGACCATAGCATAGACCAGGATAAGAGAATATACCTCTCCTTATATCACACTATTTGGAGTAACTGAAAATTTACAGATCCCCAGAACCATCTCTGAGAATAACAACACACAAAACTTGAAGCTTGGTAAAATGCCCCATCCACAGCAGGAACAAAGTCCAACTTGAACATAAAATTGGAGATGAAGAAATAAGCTGAAATTAGCAAATAATAACAAAAAAGAAGAAGCTGATTGTAGAAAGTTACTATAGTAACAAGGAAGATCAAAAGAGAACAACAATGTCAAAATGGCTCCATGCAAAGGAAAAAAAAAATAATTGGTCTTACTCTCAAAGAGATTGACTGAAAGAGCACAAATCTTCTTTTTAAAAATCAAATAAGAGAGGCTGAGGAAAAATTTGGAAAAGAAATGAAAAGGTAGTGCAAGAGAATCATGGTAAAAAAGAGTGGTCAATTTGGTAATGGAAGCATAAAAATGGAAATTGATGTACAAAAATTCACTGAAGAAAATGATTTCTTAATCAATAGAATTGACCAAATGAATGAAGAGCTAAAAAGATGAACAGAATTTTTTTAAAAGTTAGATATAATAGATTCCTGGAGAAAACTGAATGGGAATAGAAAGGAAAATGCATTTTTCTCAGCAGTATATGAAACCTATGCAACCATATATTAAAGCATAAAACTTTACAAACAAATGCAAAAACTAGAAATATTGAATTCATCATTTTCAGAAGCTAATGCAATAACATTTAATAAAGGTTTATGAAAAACAGATTAAAAATCAATTGGAAGTTAAATAATCCTAAATAATGAGTTAACCAAAGAAAAAATCATAGAAACAATCAATAATTTTATTAAAGATAATTATAACAATGAAACAAGACACTAAATCTTAGGGGATGCAGCTAATGTAATACTTAGAGGAAATTTTATGCCTCTAACTGCTTAAATTAATACAATAAAGAGCAAATCAATGTATAGAGCATGCAACTGAAAAATACTAGAAAAATGAATTTAAAATCCTCAATTAAAGACCAAATTGGAAATATTGAAAATAAAATGAGAGATTAATAAAATTGAAAGTAAAAAAAATCATTGAGCTAATAAGCAAAATTAGGATTTTTTTTAAAAAAATAAAATAAGCCACTGATCAATTCACTTTAAAAAAAAGAAAGAAAGAAAATGAAATTACCAGCATAAACAATAAAAGATCAAATTTACCACCAGTGAAAAGACAATTTAAGCAATTATTAGGAGCTGTTTCCTATAATTAAATGCCAATAAATCTGAAAAGCTATGGGTAATGGATAAATATGACAAAAATACAAATCAGAAAAGGAAATAGAATTTATTTAGTAGGAATAAGAATACTTAACCCCAATCTTAGGGAAAAAAATAACTAAATAAGTCATCAATGAGCTCCCTAAGAAAAAATCCCCAGGAATTGTTGTATCCACAAGTGATTTCTATCAAACAATTATTTTTAATACTATGTCAGCTACTTGAGAAAATAGGCTAAGAATGTGTCCCACAAAATTAATTTTATTATATAAACATTGTACTGATATCTAAACCAGGAAGTAAAAAAAAAGAAGAAAATAACAACTATGGACTGATTTTCCTAATAAATATTGATGCAAACATTTTAAATAAAATATTTATAAGGAGATAAAAGCAGTAGATCACAAAGATCACTATGACTTGATGGGATTTATACCAGAAATGCATGGATAGTTTAATATCAGGGGGAAAATACCATTATTTACCAATGAAAATCATAAAATTGTTTCACTTATTCCTATTAAAAGTACTAAAAAGCAAAGGAATAAATGGAGTTTTCCTTTAAAAGATAAGTGGTATTTTTCTAAAATCAAAAACATGCATTATCTATAATGAGGATAAGCTGAAAGCCTTCCCAATAAGATCAGGGGTGAAGCAAGGACTCCTATTACCATCACTACTCAAAGTAACTGAAAAAATCAGAATATGCAATGTGGAAACAAAAATGTTACTCTTTGCAGATTATATTATGGTATATTTAGAGAATCTGATAGATTCATAAATAGATAGATATAAATATAGATATATACTAGCAGAAACAATTAACAAGTTCAGTAATGTTGCAAAATAAACCATATAAATCATCAACATTCCATATATTGCCAACAAGGTACAGTACAAAGTAAAAAAAAAAAAGAGAGAGAGAGAGAGAAGATCCATTTAAAATAATTGTAGTCAAAAAAAATTGGAGCGTATATGTGCAAAGAAAAAATTAAGAAATATATGAATATACTTTCAAAACCCTTTTCACAATAATAAAATTACATCTGAACAATTAGAAAAAATATTAATTGCTCATGGGTAGGACAAACCAATATAACAAAAATGACAGTTCCTACATAAAGTTATTCAATTATTTGGTATCATACCAAATTGCCAAATATTATTTTATAGAGCTAAAAATAATAACAAAATTTATCTTGAATAAAAATTGGTCAAGAATAATAAGTAATTGCAAGAGTAACAAGAGAAAATGTGAAAGAAAGTGATCTAACTATTATAAAGCAGTATTCTTCAAATTTGGTATTGACTAAAAAATAGAGTTGTGGGTCAAAGGAATAGAATGGGAATACAGTGCACAGTAGGTAATGACCATAGTTATATGTTATTTGATAAAAGTAAATATCCAACTTTTGAAGACAAGAATTATTTGACAAAAGTTGCTTGGAAAACTGGAAAGCAAATGGACAGAAACTAGATATAGACCAATATTCCACAATATAACAAGGTAACATCAAAGTGGGTACATGATTTAGATATACAAATAAATAAATTGGGGGAGCCATCCTAGCTTCCTTTGAGTCTCAGTTCTAATTTTACTTTCTGTAAAAGTCCTTTTCTACCTACCTCAATTCTCAAGTAGTTCTCATTTTAAGATTATCTTCAATTTATACTATATAAATCTTATCTGAGGTGTCACTCTCATTAAAATCTAAGTTCTCCCCCAAAATCAGAAGATCACTAGGGAAAGGACTGGGTTTTTTTTGTTTTGTTTTGTTTTTTTACTTTCTCTACATCCCCAGAATACCTGTCTGCTGACTGAGAAATGATGAATATAAAGCTTCATATGAACAAGTGAAGCAACAAACAAGAGAATGATGTCCCATACTAAGCACCATAAGTATGCAAGGAGGATAAATTGTACCCTTACAAAGCTCCAAGTACGGGATGATGATACATGGGGCACTGGCTTTCTTGCCATTTCTCAAGCAAGACCCTCCATTTCTGTATTTACTTTATTCTCTCTGGCTTTCCTCTCATGCCTGGAAATGTTTTCCCTCATATCCTTGCCACCTGGATTCCTTCAAGTCTCATCTCATACCCCACTTTTTTTTAGTAAAAAGTGAAGTAAAAAGTAAAAGGACTTTTTCAATCCCCAAAATGCTAGCATCTTCCATCTGAGATCACATATTTAGCCTGTCTAAATTTTTTTGTACGTTTTTTGTTTGTTTTCACCTCCATCAGGTTGTAAGAGGCACCCCTTTTATTTTCTTTTGTTAGCACTAAGCACAATGCCTGCTACATAGTAGACATTTAACAAATGCCTGTTGACTTACTAAGAAACAAGGAAAACCTATATGCAATCCCAATGACCAACCCTGACCCAAAGAAGGATTATGACTATGCCTCCCTCCTTTCTTGGCAGAGCTGAGTAATTATGAGTGTGAAACAGTTTATATACACATATTAATTTGTTATGGCTAGTTTTCCTGAACTGCTTTTTAAATGTCTATTTTTCTTTCCTTTTTTTCTCCTCCCTCCTTCCTCCTTTCCTCTCTCTTTTCCTTCTTCCTTCCTTCCTTCTTGTCTTCCTTCCTTCATGCCTTCCTTCCTCCCTCCCTCTCTTCCTCTCTCTCTTTCTTCCTTGCTTTCTTCCTTTCCTTTCTCACTTCCTTCCTTTTTTCCTCTATCCCTTCTTTTCTCCCCTCCTTCCTCCTTACCTCCTACTTTGATTTTCCTTTCCTTTGTTTTCTTTTCTTTCCTTTCTTTTTCCTTCCTTTGTTTTCTTTTCTTTCCTTCCTCTCTCCCTTTCTTCCTTCCTCCTTTCCTCCATCTCTTCTTTTCTCCCTTCCTTTCTCCTTACTTCCTACTTTGACATCCCTTCCCTTCCTTTCCCTTTCCTTTTCTTCCTTCCTTCCTTCCTTCCTTCCTTCCTTCCTTCCTTCCTTCCTTCCTTCCTTCCTTCCTTCCTTCCTTCCTTCCTTCTTTATTGTTATAAGAATGGATTTCCCACCCACTGGTATGTTTTCTTAAGCAATCTGTACAATCTTTCTGGTCCCAATGACCCCATCTTTAAAATTATGAGGCTAAACTAGATGAAGACCTTTCTCAACTCTACATCTATGAAACTCTTTGCTCAAATATTTGCTAGATAAATTGCTTAGGTCAGGATAGTATCATTGAATAAGCACGAAAGGGGAATCTATTTAGAAACCTTTGATGAGACCTGACTTGTTCAGAATCAAAGGCATACAATCACAACCTTAGGAGGAAACTAAAGGCCGTCTAGCTCTATCATTATGAACCTCTATATAATCTACCCGATATATAAGGTCATCTATGTCAATTTAATTCCTAAATCTTCCTCACATAAACTTCACTGTGATGCTTCTAGTTTTATCATGTGTCCAAGCAATCAAATCATTTGACTTTCCTATACCTTGACACAGCTATCAAGTCTTCTTAGATCCTTTCTTTTCCAGTTTAATCATCCACCAAGTCTTTAAACCAAGGCTTAAATTACAGGATCTCAAGGTCATTGATCATCCTTGTTACTTTCCTCTGGATGCTGCTCAGATTGCCAATGTCCTTTCTAAAATAAAACGAACATGTCAGATTGCTTTTTACCATGCTAAACTCTACCATTGAATCACAGGATTTCAGAGTATGAGGTAAACTTTGAACATAAAGTGAAAGAAACACCTAACAATAAATATCCTTTTGAATATTTTCTCGATAGGTATATATTATTTTGCTTAATATAAAGTTAATTTCCTTTTTTAGTTATGATATAACACTGTAGAAACCCCTAGATCATTTTTAGAGAAATTTGTATCTAACCAATTTGTTTGTCAAAATAAAGACCCAATCTACACATTTGATCATTTCATCAAAAAATCATTTTCTAAGCATTTAACTTTAAACAACGGAAAGACTGATGAAAGTTATTTTAGGTCCATTTACTCCTAAAATGAATGTTGTAAATACAGTATGATCATAGCATCATATTAGTTACTTCTTCTGCATCCCCTTACTGTCTCTGCTTATCTCTGCATCCCTGAATTTGTGTTTCCTTCCTTTCATATATAGTCAGTGTAAAGATTATTTGTCTTGTTCTGCTTTCTTCCCTGCACATTATTTTATATGAATCTTTCTAAAATACCTTATATTCCAGATATTTGTCATCTCGAATGACATTATACTATTATGTAGAAGACAGATTAGATTTATTCTGCTTGGTCCCAGAGGGCCGAAAGAACAGTAGTTGAAGATGCAAGGAAGCAAATTTGGGCTTGAAAGATATAAACTTTTAAAACCAATCCAGTGATGCAAAAGTTTCCAGATGGGCCGTGGGGGAGGAGGAAGGAGTGGGGGGGAATGATACCTTTCCTTTGAGGCTAGAATTGAACTCCAGAAGATAAACCTATCTGACTCTAGGTCTAGCATTCCACATACTATGATACCTTATTGCCCATGTGTGTGGAATATATAAAGAGACAGAGATAAAGACTGAAGTAGAGGTTAAAATAACTAGATGGTATAGATATAGGTTTAGAGATAGGTTTGGTTATGAATGTGTGCATACATGGCTATAGAAATATCTGTACTCAAGTCTGTCTATCTATCTAGACAGACAGATATCTATATCAACAGATATCTATATCAATCTCTAGATAGTTATATATCTCTTGTATGTATATGTGTGTGTGTGTGTGTAATAGTTAGCTACTAGATATAGATAGATAAATATGGTTATCTGTAGAGAGAAAGATAGGTTAGATAGATAAAATAGATAGATATGAGCCATAGATATGAGAGAGAGAAAGAATTAAAAAGAAAGATAAAGGAAAGAGAGAAAAGAGGGAGAAAGAAATTAGACAGACACAGGTATAGGTATAAATGTAGTCATAAGATATATAAATATAGGTTTGAGTATGGATGTAGTTATACTTATGTATGGATATAGATATAGATATAGAGATGGAAACAGAGATAGACTAGATTGAAATTTACATTTGAATAAAGAATATATAGATACAGACAGATAGATGCAGGTACAGAGCTAGATATAGCTATATAGGTATAAGTTTGGGTATGAGTATAAGTGTAGACATAAACATAGATAAATTATATATAGAAGCTAGCTCTTTGAATGAGAGAAGATGTATTGATACATTGGGGAATGTAAGTGGTTTCAAAACAAAAATTGTCAATGCAAATGTTTTGTTTTAAATCAATGGCGATAATCTAAGTTCATCAGTTCCAAATTAAATTGAATGTGTTCTTGTCTCACCCATGACTTTTCATTTCCTCCATATTCACAACTCTTTCATTCCACACTGATATCACCATTACCCAGAAGTGTCTGCTTTCATGAGCAAAACCTCTGAAATCAATCAGTAAGAATTTACTAAGCATCTATCATGTGTAAGAACTGTGCTAAATTTCTCTATCTGAACATAAATGGTGCAACATTTTAAGTTCTGTTTAGAACCAATAATCTTGGATTCACATACCAGCATTATCACTTACTGACATTTGAATCCAGGTTAAAAGTTAGGGTGAAAGGAGCTCCTGTGTCTAACCTGTGTCCTCCCTCCAAAGAACCCTCTTTACAACCTGAATAAAAGGATGAACGAGTCATTCAGTCATTATTTGAAGACCTTCATTGAAGAGTAACTTTTAACAGGAAGGCAATATTTTTTTTCCTAATTGTTAGGAAGTTTTACCTGACATCAATTCTAAAACTGTTTCTTTTCAATTTTTACCCAGTATTCTATGCTAATTATTCTCCTATGATCACCATTCTGTTTGCCCTTTAGGTTATCAATGTTCTCTTTAAACGATGTTGTCCATTATCCACAAATTCTAAGATGTGTGGCCAGGGCACATGATCCCTTCTTTATTCCTAGAAAAATGATTATGCCTTTCAGTTGAAGTCCTTCCATGTCCACTTCTGTATTTCAGCAGGACATGAGAAAAGATATGATCCCTTTTTAAGGGGTTAATACTCTAGGAAGACACAGAATTCTGGCATCCAAGAAAGTCAAAGGAGTTGAAGATCATCTCCTTGTGTGTCTTAGACTTCAATTCTTGGTTTCTTATCACATGTTATTTCTTTCAAAATCCCTCAGTCTGGAAGATTTTGGTCAATAAATGAACAGGCCATCAGTTCCTATAACTCTCAAATTAAGCACAGGGTAAGTTCCTGTTACTCTCAAATTAAACACAGGGTAATCTTCTGAAAGGAATGCTTTTACAGAAACCAGTCACAGAGAAGGATAGGAAGCTCTCAAACTGGACCAAGGGGGCCCTGATGATCTCTCTGCATTAAGGGTTACCTATCCCTAGCTATATATGGTTGACTTTGCCCTGGGAAAAGAATCTTGACTTCCAGACTTGGGAAAGAGCCATCAACCAGAATACTAAAGCACTTGTCATAGCCTTAGCTTCTGGATCCAAGAATTTGGTAATCTGTCAAAACAATTAAGTAGCATCACTGGAGCCAGTCTGGCTCAGAAAAGCTGCAGAATACAGACTATTAGCAGGTTGCCATCCATTTGCCAAGGTATCCCACCATAATATAAATAGAAACCATAATTATGAATTCCACAGGTAAGTGGTGACATAGAAACATAAAAATTCCTTATCTGGCTGGATCTTTTCCTATTGAAAAAAGAAGTCTTTCTGTTCAGAGTTGATCATCCCAAGCTCTTTCCCATTATTTGGTTCTATAGACAGCAATTAAAATGCAGAGCTCTGCTGAGTTTCCTTATAGAATTTTGGAGCTATGATCCTGGTCCATGTTTGCATTAGGTAATGCACTGATATTGCGGAAAGAAGGAAGGTTATGTCCTTGTTGTTGGTTGATTTATGGACCTGGATCACTTCACACTCTTATTCTGGACAGGATGAAGATAGCAAGTCTTTCCAGCCAGGGCCAAAGAAGCATTGATGTCAAGTAAATTCTAGGCTGACTTCCCAATGAAAATGATTCCCTCAGGGGAGTCCTGAGGAGACAGGAACACTCCCCAGAAAAGAACAAGGAGGCTTGTCTGGCTTCCTTGACCTCAGTTTCTCAGTCTTCTCCATGTTAGTGCTTTCTTTCTCCTGGAATTAACTTAATTTATCTTATATATAGTTGGTAATGGTGACAGGTAGGGGAAAGGGATATAGTGCATAGAAGGACAGATTTGAAGGAAAAAAAATTTGGATTTCTCTGATATATTGTAGTGTGTGATAATGGACAAATCATATCCCCAAGACTCCAGGTTGCAGATGAGTTATTGATCTTGCTTCCTACACCAATGTAATTATAGACTCATCTCTTACTACTTTATCACTAAAAGAACATAAAACAAGTCAAAAAATATTCAGTGCATTCTCATATGTTGCTTTACTCTGGTATAATATAAGTTTCTTGAGAACAAGTATGGAGGGATATTCCATCCTGTGAGTCCATGCAATAATGAAATCACAAGTCCAGGCACCCTATTCTTGCCCCTCTCCTCATGCTTTGTAGTGATTTATCTATCTATGTATATATTTATACACCAGTATATTCCACTGGCTTACAGAAAGCACTTTGGGAACACAAAAATTAAGACAACTCTGAGGTACCACCTCACACCTCTTAGACTGGCTAAGATGACAGGAAAGGATCATGATAAATATTGGCGGGGATGTGGGAAAACTGGAGCATTAATACCATATTGGTAGAGTTGTGAACTGATTCAACTATTCTGGAGAGCAATTTGGAACGATGCCCAAAGGACTATCAAACGGCACACCCTTTGGCCCAGCAGTGTTTCTACTGGTCTTGTTCCCTAAAGAAATCTTAAAGGAGGGAAAGGGACCCACGTGTGCAAAAGTGTATAATCAGCCCTTTCTGTAGTGCCAAGGAACTGGAAACTGAGTGGATGCCTATCAATGGGGGAATGACTGAATAAATTATGGAATATGAATGTTATGGAATATTATTGTTCTGTAAGAAATGACCAACAGGATGGTTTCAGAGAGACCTGGAGAGACTTACATGAACTGATGCTGAGTGAAGTGAGCAGAACCAGGAGACCATTTTACACAGAAACAATAATACTATACGAGGATCAATTCTAATGGATGTGGCTCTCTTCAGCAATGAGAGGATTGAGAACACTTATAATTATAGTAAGAAGACATTGGGCATGTCACGTCACAGTACTGTGTCATTTCCTCTTTCAAAAATAGTAGTAGATGAGAACTATATCAAAATAATATGGTCTAAGGGAAATGATTCTAGGGTTGTGAATCAGAGGACCCGGTTCTGCCTATGTAACCCGTGTAACTTAGGACTAGCCATTTTATCTCTTTCCTCAGTTCCTTCACTTGTAAAATGCAAGGGTTGATTTTTACAGCCTCTAAGATTTTAGCTTCATTAAAAATAACAAATATCAGTGGTTATGTATTTGTTAGTTTTGGGGGGTTGTAGCTAGGTGATGCAAGGGAGTCAGAAAGCCTTCCGTTCAAATTTGGCCTCATGCACTTACTAGGTGTGTGAAGCTGGGCAAGTCATTTTTGTTTTATTCCCTCAGTTTCCTTATATGTAAAATAAGCTGGAGATCAGGAAATGGTAAATCACTCCCGTACCTCTGCCAAGAAAACCTCAAATGGGGTCATGAACAGTCTGACAAAACTAAACAACTGAACAACAAAAGTTCCCATCACTTCCTCTTCTTTCTGTGCCCCGCTGCCTGGGAGGCAAAATCTGTTTTCTTCCTTCCACATCTGGGGCCTTACTCTGATCACTGACTCTTAATAGCTCCTTCATCAGATGAGTCAGAATTCTGGATCTTATAAAAAGTAGACCATGTACTTTTCTCAATCCTGACACAAAAAAAGGATTTTTACAGCCTTCTCAATCTCTCCTGCCCCTGTGAACTCTTAAACTGGAAAGAACTGCTGAGCTAGAGTCAATGGGATTAGATGTGGTTTCCTAAGAGGAAAATTATCAATTGGTTAACAGCTGCCGGACTAAAAGCTGGGGACAGGTTCATGGACATGAAGAGAAAAATAGTATTTCTGAACCTCTGGATTCTCTTTCAGGATCCAATCGAGTTAATATAAAGGTGAAAGCAAGAGAGGAAATCAAGAAATTTAGAACAGAAAAGGGATCTTAGGTACCATTTAATCTAAAATTTTATAAAGGGGAAGAATAAGGCCTGAAAAAGAGAGGTAATTTCCCTATGCTTCTCAAAGACAAAGTTTCTTGGAGAAATGATTTGAGAGACCTGAATCTTACTTCCATCTCTGTCATGAACTTACTATGATTCTGGTCAAAATACTTTCCTTTTCTGGAAAAGTTGTTTGATCATTTATAAATTCAATTTCAATTCAATTCAACAAACATCTATAGGGACTTAGGGACTCTCAATCAATCAGCAAGCATTTAGAAATTGCATACTGTGTGTCAAGGAGTGGTTAGTCTCTGAGGATCGACAACTAAAGGAATAGGACTTATTGTGCAGAAACTTACATGCTGTTATATAAAACCATGAGTCCTTCTGATTTCAGACCCAGTATTCTGTGCACCATGGAGCCCGTTAGTGCTTCTAACCTAGATTATAATAAATGCTTCATTGTACTCCCTCTCCAGTCTCTTCTCTCCTAAATTCATCCTCCACACCTGCTAAAGTGATTTTCCTAAACTATAAGTGTGATCTCCTTACTCCCCTACTCAATAAACTTCACTGGCTCCTCATTAAATCCAGAAACAAAAATAACTCCCTTTGTTTGGCATTTAAAGTCTTTCCCTTCTTATTTCTTACGTTTTTTACATACTGTTCCCCTCACTTGCTTTATTATCCAGCTCTACTGGTCTTGTCACTGTTTCTCACGCAAGAAACTCTACATTCTATTTCCATGCCCTGCATTGGATTCCCCCCATAACTCGTATGCTCTGCTTAATCATTTCTATCTCTTGGAATCCTTGACTCCTTTTAAGACAGCTTAAATGATTCTTCACAATGAGTCTTTCCCCATTCTCTTCAGCTGCAGAGGAAACCATTTCCTCTTTAAGGACTTATTTTATATGTATACATACATTATACAGATAGATAGGTATTTCTGCATACATGCAAACATACACATGCATCTGCCTACACCTGTGTATGTCTACACACAAAACACTTGTGAGTACAGATGTGTCTTGTATGTCTGCACATATACATGCAAACATAAACATTCAGAAATATGTTTCTCCAAGTTATATCTCCCATTAGAATGTAAGATCCTTGAGAGTAAAGGCTATTTTTATTATAGAAATGTTTTCAGTTGATTGCAAACTACTAGCAAGATATAAGGGAAGCAAAGATAAAAAGAACAAATATTCAAGTAGAATAAAATATAACGTCCTTGACAGGGATTATCTCCTTTACGTATTCATATTTCTAGCATCTAGCAGACATAGATCAGGGCCTTAATAAATACTTGTGGATTGACTGTTGTCAAGGTGCTTATCATCTACCAGGGGAGAAAACATATAAATTGTAAAATGATTACAAAATAATTGGAAAAAATGTCAGAGTTGCTTATAAAGTTAGAGATAAAAAAGATCCCCAAGATCTTAAAAGAGATCCACATAAAACATGCAACCTGCCAACCCTCCATATGGGTCAAGGAGTTAGCAATGAGAAACACCTTGAAGATTCTAAGGTTTTTAGGGGTCATGGATGCCTTTGGCAGTAGAGTAGAACAAAAAACTCCTCAGATTTATGTCTGTAATTCATGAAAGAAAATATATAGGCTTATAAAAGAAAGCAATTAGACTGAAAAACAATTATCAATTAAAAAATAGTTTCCAATTTAAGAACCTCTGATCTAACCTAATCTCCTTAATTTATAGAAACTGTGACCCAGAAAACAGAAACTGTAATATGCAGGTTAATTGAATCGCAATATTTGTCAGGCATGAAATCTTACAGAAGGATCTATAGTGAATACATATCAATCAGTTAGCCAATCAATAAACAATTATTCATTTAACACCTTCTAAGTGACAGACACTGCCCTACATTAATTGCAAAGCTACCCAGACATAAGGGAGATAGTCTTTGCCCTCAATCTAGCCAGAGGGTACAAAAGGAAAATAACAGCCATTTTTGAAATAGAACTAAATTCTAGACATAAAAAGGGGTATCTCACACAACACATTTATATGATGATAATGAGGAAAGAAGGCAATCACTTAAAGAAGTCAATAGACCAGAATATTCTTTGAAATGAATGCATCTCTGAATGCAAAAACTATGCTAGGGACGTTTGAAGATAGATTTAATGTGTTTGCTATTTTATTTGAAAAAACAAACAAACAAAATAATTTTCTATATCAAATATAGTATGGAATATTAATAGAAATTCTTTTAAGTCAAACAACCAGAATTGGAAGAAATCTCAGAGGCCATAGAATCCAACCCTCATACAAACAAGAATCCCCTCAACAACCCACCCAATACAGGGTCACGCAGTCTTTGATGAAGACTTATAGTAAGTAGAAACTCACTATGTCCAGAAGTAGCCCTTTGCAACTTTCAATAGCTGTCATTTTCAGGAAGCATCTCTTTGCATTAAGCTTATTTACTTCTCTACATCATCCATCCACTTCTCCCAATTTTGCTTCCTCAGACCAGCTGAGCAAAACAAAGCTAATAATATGCCTTCTCCATAGCAGCTTTTATAATGCCTGTAAGTATATCAAGTATTTCTGATCTTCAGGCAAAATTACTTCAATTTCTTCAACCTCTCATCATATGCTATGGCCCCAATATCCTTCACTATTCTGGTTGTCTTCTTTTGGAAGTGCTCCCATTTATCAAGGGTTTTTCAAAAAAAAATATGATACCCTGAATTAAACACAGTATTGTTGCTGTCTGTCAGAACTGAGAATTGCATGTCCATCAACTCTTGTGTTGTGGACCCCATGACTCTTTTTGAAAAAGAGAATTTTTTTACTTTAATGGTTATGTCTTGCATTTTTACAATGCCTTAATTAATTAATATATTATGCCTCCTTATCAATGCATGGAACCCTTCCTTGAAACAAAGAATAAAAAAGCATTAAAAATGTTCAGAAAGACCAATTGAGTCTGAACGTCCACCCAATGTAACCTGACAGTCATTAGTTTGTTTTCTTTCTTACAAGTTGTACTATTGTTTCATATTGAGCTTGCCAGTCCACTAAATACTTAATATTCTCTTTTTTCACATGTACTGTTGTCCTTTTTTTTCACTTCAGTGAATTTTGAACCTACCATTAGAATTTTAAACATCTCCCTTTTGAATTTCATCTTCATTCATGTCTCTAACTTTTCCTTGGTCCATGGTCACCGTAAACTAGGCCAGCTGGCTATATGTATAAGTGCTTTAATGGATTTGTTATTTCACCATTTTGTTATTTCCTTCAACAATAAGCAACTCATCTCATCCCTGCCTTATCATCTTATCCATGACCTCTAATGAATCCTACTAGGGAAAGGAGCTCTATTCAACATGCTAAGGATTCTGATATTGTTCTCCAGACAATGAAGGATTCCAACTATCTAGCAATGATTTCTTGTTCTCACTATATGACCCACCAATATTTTCCCCATCATATATCCTTTTGATAATACTTTTTAATGCTATTTAATTATTTTTGCCTAGGGTTCATCACTGATAATATGTTGTAAATCTTTTTGTACCCACAACGTATTTGTATCTCGATTAATCTTTGGATGAATTACAATTTTTGATTTCTCAGAGATGGCAGCATTCCATGATTCTTACCTATCATCATCAAAAGAATCTTTGGTGTTAAGAAAGATTTTTTTTTCTTGGAACACAGGGTTCTGCGAGGGCAAATATTGAAAACTATCTTTGCATGTATTTTGAAAATTAATTAATAATAAATTAAAAAAAAAAAAAAAAAACCCATGACCAAGCATGTTTCTACAGGATCAGTATGGAAACCTCTTATCTACTTCCTGACAGAGTAAGAGTTATGGCATGAGACATATACAGCTTTGGATATGGCCTCTATGTGGATTTGTTTTATTTTACTATATTTATTTATTACAAGAGTATTTATTAATTTATTTTTTTATTTGGGGGAGGTAAAAGGAAGTAAAGGGGCTAGTGATGATGTCACTAAAAAAAAGGAAAAAAAAGATCAATGAAGTATTTTAAGAAATAGAAGATAATCTAAAAAAAAAGAGGGCCACTAACAAATAGAACAATTTTGAAACTAATATATTGAATTTATTACACACCTTTAAAGATTCTATATAGCATAGGTTAGTAAGTTCATATGTAATCCTCTTTTCTGTTCTTTCTATATGGAAATGCTTATTTTTGTTGGTATTTGTCAAGTGCACAATAACACAATTTTTTTTTAAAGAATAAGGAATGTTGTTGTTCAAAAGAAAAAAGAGATGAATTTTGTTTCAGAGAGAGCTTTGGATCATGAAAGCAGTGTAATTTCCCAAATGCAATCTAGCCCACTCTCTTCCTCCTACTCAATTCTGGACTTAGATCACTGTCCATTCTCAGTATCTTTCCCTCATCTATGTATTTGTGTTGATGGACCAGCTCTGTGGGCCTTTCCATTATGATCAGTAAAATGTACATCCTTCATTCCCTTGTTTTGTTTCATTTTTTCCCACATAAAAACTTTGAACAAGTGCATTTGAAAGATGTCCTTTAGGAAACTTGAATTTTCTAGTGACTCATGTAAATAAAACTGTTATCTGTTTATTTAGTTTAATGATCATTTTTGCAAAGTTCATTTGGGGATAAATTGAGATACTTATTGATAGTACTTAATAAGAAATAACTCCAGGCAAGAAGAAAAAAGTATCAGCTGTCCATTCTCCAGGCTTAATATCTTTGGGTTTTCCTTGCATAAGATAGAATATGATCACAAATGCTGTGCATACTCTTTCAGCTAGAAGAATTCCTATATCATAGACATATAAGAAAGTATCAAGCAGAGGTGAAGATGTGAAATGACAGGAAAGTTTTAGGGAGATAACCTTCTTCCCTTCTTACCCTTACAGGAGTGTGATGTTTCTCATTATTCCCAAAGCACCCAGGACTCCCAGGCTTTCTTTTCCCTCCATCAAGAAGGTCTAGTCAATTCAGTCCTACATGCCTGATAACTCTGAATATGCTAACTCTCTCAAGGGCATTTTATATTCTAACAAAAGACAACTTCAATTCAGTAGTTTTTCAGTTGTGTCTGACTCTTTGTGACCCCAATTCAGGTTTCCTTTGCAAAGACACTAGAGTGGTTGGCCATTTCCATCTTTAGCTCATTTACAGATGAGGAAATTGAGGCAAACTGGGTGAAATGACTTGTGCAGAGTCACACAGCTAGGAAGTGTTTGAGATGAGATTTGAATTCAGCAAGATGACTCTTTCTGACCCTAGCCCAGTGCTCTATCAACTGTACAAACTTAGCTTCCTGAATACAAAGCCCTAAGCTAAACTGATGCATATCTAGGAGGAACGTTCAATGCCATACAATTTTAGAAAATATTTATTAGGTATCTAATATCTAAGGTACATACCAGCCCTGGAGTTAGAAAGACAAAAATAAAATAGTAACTGCCCTCTAAAAGCTTAAATTTTACTGGAGGAATATTGAATAGACACACAAGTGAATTAACAAAATATATACAAAGTAGTAAAATAGACTTTTGAGAGAGAAAGAAGGAAACTAATGGGGAACATGACAAGAGTGTTCTCCAGAGAGAGATGGTTCCTGAGCTCTGCTCTGAAAGACACTAAGGATGCTATGAGACAAAGGTGAAAGATAAAAGATGTCCCATGTCACAAATTCAGGCGATGGCATGCTGTGTCTAGGGAATACTATTAAGCCAGTTTAACTGGAAGTGATGATCTCCTAAATGGTGGGTTTGATGGGCAGAGAGAAATTTAAGAATTGATCAAAATTTTTCCCTGGGGCAGGCAGGAAAAAGGCTCTGATAGAGATGAGTTTGTAGTTCTACCTTCCACGCAGGTAATCCAGAGAGAAATCCAAGTTATGTCAAGTCCCTGAGGCTAAATTCCCTATGTAAATTTACTTATGGTGGTGCCATGCCCACTGCCCTCCTTTGGGTCATTTGGCCACTGGCACTCCACCTTATGGAGTCTTTCCCTTTATCCCTCCCTCATGCAGTATAGTATCTCTCCTAACCTTATTATGCTTCTCAATACCACTTCTCCTTCTTATAGCTAACTAACTCTTTTAGGTCCTTTCAGGATTTAGCTTGTTTACTAAGGGAATGCCCCAATCTCATGGTACTCCCTTTCTCCTGGATAAATTCTTCCACTGCAGAACTTGTCTTTCATATGTTCTCCCACTCTATTTCATATTTACCATTCATGTTGTCTATTATACCTCTAATTTTATATTTTACCACTTCCCTAAATAAGCCTGATGTTTGCCAAAAAGAATGGTCATTGTGAATTCTTCACATGACCAGACCCCAGCATTTCTTACTTCTCCCAAAGCACGTCATCCGGTGCTGAAATTACAAAAATTGATGCTACATCAGAATGAAGAGTGCAATATAAAATTAGGTAAGAAACAGATCACACAGTGGTTTCCATAGTGAGGGTGGTTTATATTTTATCCCAGAAATACTAGGGAGCCACTAAAGATGTGTGAGTAAAAGAATGAAATGATCATATCTGTTTGGGGGCACTTTGATATAGGAGAAATGGACAAAAAGTGGAGAATCTAGAAAGTGAGAAAGAAGGTGGGAGACCTAGACAACATCAGTGAATAATAAGTGGAGAAGGGATTTGGGCTAGAGGATGGGAAGGGACTGTTCATACACACTCCAAGACTCACATCATGTAAGTGAGCACTTACTTGTAACGTTAGCCATAACATGAGCATTGAACAGATTTTTTTTCCTTTTTTTTTTAAACTAAGGTAGGATGATTTTCCTCTTAAACAATAAAAATGGTTATTCTCTATTGGGTTCAGTTTGTCAGATCCTTCTGATTTAAATTGGCATGATGACTCTGAATCTAGCTTCTATTCTTTCCTTTCTGGGTCAGAGCCATTCCCTGAAGCTCTTCAGAATGTAGCAAGGTAAAGTTGTGGGTCAAGTTCAGCTGAGCTCTGGCACCACTTGTCTATTTTAATGCTTAATATTGGTGCTACTGAAAGCTCAGACCAATCCACTTTTAAGCAGAATCCTGGCTCCCAAGCTAATTCTGCCAAAAATTCTGAATAAGAAAAGTTTGAGGAAAGGATAGAGATGAAGGCTCTAAGCTGAGCGGGATATGTTGAAGAATAAAACATGGTCCCAGCTCTCAAAAGTCATACATTCTTTAACAAGAGAGATACCACAAGGCCCCAGTTAACTGCAGTCGGCTATTTTATGGCATCATGGGAAGTCTAAAGAATAATTGTGGAGAGGCAGGGTGGTATAATAGAGAAAGCTCTGGGTATGGGGTCCAGGGAGCTGAATTCAAATTCCCATTCTGCCACTTAGGAATCTTGACTAAGAAAGCTCCTTAAAGGTCATCAAATCCAAACCTCTTATTTAAACAAAAAACATTTTTTAAATGAAGATTTTAAATTGTCTTTCCATGTAACTGGGGAAAAAAATAAAATGGTATTTAAAGAAATCAAAAACAAACAAAAAGGACAAGGAAACTGGAGCTGAGCGTTGAAGAAACTTGCCCAGAGTTGCACAGATGGTAAGTGACTAAGGCAGGAGTGAATCCAGGGCTCCTTGGGACTTTGTGCCAGGCACTTAACAAGTCAAGGACTTGAGAATTTATTAAGCATTTACTAAGTGCTGACTTGGTACTAAGCACTATGAATACAAATACAAGCCAAGAGAAAAATAGTCCCTGTCCTCAAAATGCTTACATTATAATGGGAAAAGATAATCTATGAAAAGGAGTTAAAGAGGGAAGGCTATTTTGTTTTTTGGGGTTTTTTCTCAGTTTTTTCTTTTCCTTCCTTCTTGATCTGATTTTTCTTGCACAACCAGATAACTGTATAAATATGTATACACATATTGGATCTAACATGTATTTCAACATATTTAACATGTATTGGACTACCTGCTAGATGGGGGAGGGAGTGGGGGGGGGAAGAAGGGGAAATTTTGCAACAAGATTATGCAAGGGTCAATGTTGGAAAAATTATCCATGCATATGCTTAGCAAATAAAAAGCTTTAAAAAAATCCTAAATAAAATAAAAGAGGGAAGGCTAGAAGGTCCAAGAGTTCTCATCCTCCTCAAAATGCAGGTTCTTTGGAAAAATCAGCCAATCAAAGGGAGAAGTTTCAAGATCAAAGTAAACTTTCAACATGGGAAGGAATCTAGGGAAGGAAAGAGCTTCCATAGTGGAGAAGTTTCTTGGTAATGTAAAGAAATTCTTGTGGTATCAGGAGGGCAATCCAGGGAAAAATTTATTTGTGCCTCAGTTTCCTCACCTATAAAATAAGGGTATTAGATGAGATAAGTTTAAGCAGTCTTGTATAGTTTGCCTTGGAGTGTAATATAATGGGATTTGAAAAAAAAAGAAAAGAAAAGAAAAGAAAAGAAAGTCCAATATAAATCTGACCAAATATCTAGATAAAGTTTATTTTTCCTCAGTGCCTGCTTAATACACTTCTGCAAAAGAATGAATGAATGTATGAATGAATGAATGAATGGATGGATGGATGGATGGATGAATTTCTTCCCATTGAAACCATAGCCTGTCTCACAGAGCCAGGGCTAAGACTCGATGCACCTGGTTAACAGAATCCCAGAATCTCTAAGTACAGGGAACTCCTCTCCCCACCTGCACAATCCCTGCCAACTGCAGGAAAGCAGAAACAAGGTGGAGATTATCCTGAGCTCTTTACTACCTCCTGGGAACTCCCGAGGGGCATTGCCCTCCAGGGGCTGAATGGGGTTGGCACGACTCTGCCACACTCTGGTGAGCATCCTGCCTCCTCCCGCGTGTGGCTGGCTAAGGGAGACACTGGCCGTTCGTGGCCTTTGACACCATTCTCTGTTGCAGTCTGTGGCAATTTTGCCCGCTGTCAGGGCTGCTGAAAACATGGGCTCCGAACGGAGCTCCCCAAACACTGCGGGCATTTAGCGCGCTGGGCGTTCACAGTGGGGCATTTCATCAAACTGTCTGAAGTCACACTCGATGTTTGTCCAATCCAGACAAAGGGATTCTGTATGAGTTTGGCTGCTTAATCTAAACACTGCACCTGTCTCTTTGATTTATGTAACTCTTCCCCCCAGGATTTTAAACCAATAACGGGGCCGGAGAACACTTCAGTTCCAACAGAACTCTCCCAGAAGTTTATCTTTACAATATTTCCAAATCCGCCGGAATTCCAGTGCCAGGGCCCTATTATTTAGCTTATATATCATGCAGGTTATAAAACACTAAACCGTAATCCTGCCGAGAAATGGTCCATTTCAATTCCCCTTCAGCGAGAAGTCCATATAAAAACACTGCCAAGAAAAGGCTGTCTGAGATCAAATCGCAGAGACTAAGTAGCATTGCTACATTTAACTTCACGATTTTTACTAGGATGGAAACAATTTTATATCTAGCTAGCTAGCTATCGAGCTGGCAGAAAAGGAGGAAAAGCAAACCCCAAACTTCAACCGCACTGCTCAAGAGATTGCTTATCCCTAGTGTTTGCATCTGGTTCCCTGGATATATCTGAGAGAAGTCTTGGAAAGTAGCCACCAGAGCCTGGCCTTGTTATGGAAGGCACAGCAAAGCTCCCTGACAAAGGGAAAGCCCAGCTGACCCATTGGCTCCCAAAATTGGAAGCTTCGGAGACTCAGCATTGAGACAACTGCCACAGAATGAGAGCAAAAAGAATAAATCGGGTAGAGTCATGACAAACCAAGACCATAGAAAAGATTTCTATGTTGGTACAATCCAAATTTCTCATTTCACAGATGAGGAAACTGAGGCTCAGATAAAGGAAAATGATTGACTTGCCTAAGATTACTCAAATAATAAACATCAGATGTGGGATTTGAACTCAAGTCTTCTGGTTCAGGAGCCAATACTCCTTTGTATTCAATTCATTAGTACAGAACTCATAAACATTTCTCAAGTACTCAGGGACAGCTATTTGACACAGTGGATAGAGCACCTGGTCTTGAGTCAGGAAGAGATTTTATCTTCCTGAGTTCAGATTGACCTCCAAGCTGTATGACTCTGAGTAAGTCACTTAACCCTCTTGGCCTTAATTCCTCATCTGTAAAATGAACTGGAGAAGGAAAAACAAACCATTCTAGTATCTTTGCCAAAAAAAAATCCAAAATAGGGTCATGAAGATTCAGACATGATGAAATGTCTCAAAAATAAAAGTAACAAAGCAATTAAACTGGCCCCTGGCTTTTCCTCTAAAGACACCTGCTTCCTCTATGCTTTTGTCTAGGCTGCTTTCTCTGACTGCAAAGTCCTCCCTTCTTATCTCTATCCCAAAGAATTCCTAGCTTGCTTATTAAATTACAATTCTGTTTCCCTCATTCTAGTTGTTTCTGACTTTATCCTCTTGAAACTGCTTTTCATTATTTTGTCATAGGATCAAAATTGAATGACCTGGGGACTTTTTTTGATCTCCTCAGTTTCTAATGATAATAGCTAGCATTTATTCATGTAGGACTATTAAATTTGTAAAACACTTTACCAATATTATCTCATTCTATCTTTACAATCTGACAAGAAAGCACTATTATTCTCATTTTGCAAATGAGGAAACTCAAACGTACAGAAGATAAGTGAACTGCAGTTTCACATAGCCATTAAGTATCTGATGAAAAACTTGAACTCAGGTATTCAGGTCCAGAGCTCTAACAATTGAAATACGTACTTGACTTCAGTAAAATATACTAAGACTACCGTGTGTGTGTGTGTGTGTGTGTGTGTGTGTGTGTGTGTAGCAAGATTGCTCTGTGTATATTCTCTCTCTCTCTCTTTATATATATATATATATATATATATATATATATATATATATGTGAATACATATACATAAATAGAAAAATCACATGCATATATGTTTGATTGTATATATGCACATATGCATATACATATATGTATGTATGTGTATTATATAAGTATATGCTCTTTCTCTAGATATAAATGCAAATATAATATTCTTATAATGACTCCTCCATTAGATGGTAAGCTTTCTAAAATCAGGTACTTCCATTTCTGTCTTTACATCATCAAAACCTAGTATAGTGCTTAACATATAGTAAGCACTATATAAATGTTAGTTGTTGAAATTCTGTCTCAGAAACTTATTAGCTATGTGATTCTGGACAAGTGGTTTAATCTCTGTTTCACTTTCCTCAATTGTAAAATGATAATAATAATAGCATTTACCTTTCAGGGTTGTTGTGAGGATCAAATGAGATAATTTTAAAGTGCTTATTATGTGTCTGCACATAGTAAGTGCCATATAAAATTTATTTGCTTTGTGATCCTGGACAAGTCACTTAATTGCTGCCTGCCTCAAAAATGAGGATAATAATAGCACCTACCTCATAGAGTTATTGGGAAGATAAAATGAGATAAACTTTGCAAGCCATTCTGAAAAATTAAAAGCATTATATAAATTCTAGTCAATATTATTTTCCACATTCATTAATTCATTCAGATACTTAAATGCAGCTTCTTAACTTAAATTTTTCCTGCCCAGTCATTTTCTACTTGATAAGATTTCAAGGCTCCTCGCCATCTTGGTTATTATTCTGTGGGTAATTGGAATTACTCAATATCCTTCTTTAAATGAGACATTCAGAAATGAAGACATTTCAGATGCAACCTGACTGATTCTGACTTATTGGTTGTCATATCACATGATTGTTCCATATTGAGTTTACAATTCTTTTTCTTTCTTTCTTTCTTTCTTTCTTTCTTTCTTTCTTTCTTTCTTTCTTTCTTTCTTTCTTTCTTTCTTTCTTTCTTTCTTTCTTTCTCTCTCATTCTTTCTTTTTTCCTTCCTTTTCCCTCTTTCTTTCTCTCTCTCGTTCTTTCTTTTTTCCTTCCTTTTCCTCTTTCTTCTTCTTCTTCTTCTTCTTCTTCTTCTCTTCTTCTTCTTCTTCTTCTTCTTCTGCTTCTTCTTCTTCTTCTTCTTCTGCTTCTTCTGCTTCTGCTTCTTCTGCTTCTGCTTTTGTTTTTTCTTCTGCTTCTTTTCATTTAGAAACACATTTCATAGCTATTTGGGAAATGTTTATTGATTTTTTAAAAATCAATGTAAAAAATCATTGAGATCATAAAGCACTCTACTTCTAATGATGAGGCTAGCCCTGCCCAAAGAGAGCTTCCGATCTATACATGTCCTCTAGTCATTCTGTATATATCTTGTCAAATTTTGCTTCCAACCCTTACCGTGTTACATTTAGGTATTGATTTTTACTGACCCAATTTAATAAATATTTTTGGAGTTTCAGGTCTGTTTCTTCCAGATTATTAGCTCATTCTGTCTTCTGTGCCTCTTCCCTTCAGCCCCACTGCTATCTTGACCGACCAAATTGAAGATTTTCCTCCTCCCATCAAGATTTCGAACATGCTATGAGTCAAACTCTGGAATTTTATCCAGCTGCTGCTGCTGGAATTTTATGCTTCCATTTGGAAGTGTCTAATGCATCCTCTACTGAGCTACAAAAAGTGGGAAGTGGAAAGAGGCTGCCAAGGCTTCAAGGGAGAGCAGAGAAATCTCCCTGGCATGTGATGGTTGATCTCTCCTCTACTGACTACTGCCACAAATTAAAGTAATTAATCTTGGCTGCATGGTCTGAGGGTTCACTGCACAGAAAGAAGTCTCTCCATTAGCAGAGATGATAGCTATAGCAGGGGCTTAAGCATTGCAGATTGCCCACTGGGACTGGTTCTGAGAATATCCCCTGGTGATCTCCCACTGTGTTACATGTAATGTTTGTGTGTGAGAGGGTATCAATCAAAAATCAATCAATAAATATTATTAAATGTATGCCTTAACAGCTACGTTGCACAGTGGTTAGTGTCAAGTCCAGAGTCAGGAAAATTCATCTCTGTGAGTTTCTATTTGGCCTCAAACATTTATTAGCTGTTTGACCCTAGACAAATCACTTAACCCTATTTTTTTTCAATTTCCTCATCTGTAAAATGAACTGGAGAACATAGTAAACCACTTTAGTATCTTTGTCAAGAAAACCCCAAGTGGGATCACAAAGAATCAGGTGTGACTGAACAATAACTATGTACCAGATTAAAAAAAATAAAATCACCAGCACTGATTGAGCCATTATGGTCCACAAAACACTGTGCCAGCCCTGAGATGAGATATTCAATTTATAAATGGCATTACCCATGATTGTCCAATCAATCAGTTGCCTAGTATGCCCTTCAGTAACTTCCTTTTGCTTCTGAAATAAACTATAAACATTCTTGTTTATCTCTTGAAACCATTCATAGTCTGTTACTTCAAGTCTATTAAAAACTCAAATCACTGGTTTTAATACATTGGCCAACAATAAGTCTCAGCTCAAGTCTCAATTGGTCATTGTTTGAACCCTAATAGTCTCAGAGTGCAAATATCAGTTGTTTCTATTGTGGCCAGAAATCCTGAAAGTCTTCCCTATTCGGATTGTTGGTTTTTTTTTAAATTATGTAAAAGAAGTCATTCTTTTTCTCTTTTCTTACCTGACCTTAATCATTGAAGGTTGTCTCAGTTAAACTAATACTTTGACTTAAAAAGACCCAGGTCCCTCACAGCATCTAGAGCCAACTCCAGTCGTCCTGATCTATATCTTGCCATTGGACCCAGATGACTTTGGTGGTGAAAATGAGGCAGGGGAACTTTCACAGTCCTCCCTTACTTAAATCAATTCGAATTTCATGGCATCTCCTCCCTAAGGTTATGATCCTCTTTGAGAATGAAGAACAAACAACAAAAGTCTATCTTTTACCCCTTTTTATTAAAGACCCAGCCTTCTCTAATTATCTCTCATTTATCCTTTTTACATATGGTGACTCTTCCTCCCCCATTAAATTATAAGCTTTTGAGGGCAAGAACTATAATTTGCCTATTTTTGTATCCCTGCTATTTAGCACAATGCCTGAGAACTAGAAAGTGCTAGATAAACACTACTGATTAATTATTCCATTCTTTCTTTCCAGAATATCTTCATTTTTCTATGATGGTCTCCATATTCTTTCTAAGCCATTTTATTTGATCTTCTCTACACATGATTCTCCATATCCTATCTTTGTGCCTTTGTTCAGGGCCCCTGAACTCTCTATTCTTATCTCTGTCTCCTGGCATCTTTGGCACCCTTCTGGGCACAGTTTAAGCATTAGCTCCCATGTGATTTCTTTCCTGATCTCCCTAGGAATTAATGTTCCCACAACTCCAAATTATTTAGTATGAATTTTTAAATGTATACAGGCTTCTTAAGAGCAAGGACTGTTTGTTTTTATATTCATATCTCCAGTGTCCTACACAATGCATGGTATATAATGGGATTAAATACATTCCTGCTGAATTGAGATGAATGAGAGATCCAATCCTTCCTGGATAGAATATAGTCTGGTGTCAGTGGAGGGGAAATATCAACAGAGAAAACTAAAATATACAAAAGTACACAAAAAATAAATTAAAGATCTATAAAACAGATTGCTAGGGGAAGTTAGAGGATCACAGAAGGATTTTAGAAATGATTATGTCCAATTCTTTCATTTTATTGTATAGGAAATCGTAACCTGGAGAAGAGATAGAACTTGCCCAAAGACAGATAGGTAGCAAAAAGTAAACTCAGATTGTCTGTCTCTAAGGGCATTGTTCCTCCTTCCACAGCACTGTACTAGAGAGCCAACTTTGCCAGATTAGAATGACTCAAGCTTTTTTTTTTTTTTTTTTTTTTTTTTGTGACTCAGATAAAATAATATACATAAAGCATATGGTAACCTTTAAAGTATAATAGAAACGATAGTGGTTGTTAATGTTGCTATTATTATTCATTAATATTTTATATTCTTGTGCTTTGAGATGTGTATTTTATAGATGGGGGAGATAAAACTCCAGGAGGCTAAAAGATCTTGTCCCAATCACATAGCTAGAAAGTGTCATGAAGTAGGTTTGAAATAAGACTTATCAACTTTGAAACTACTAGTGGCCCTTTTCACCATATAATATTTTTCTGTCTGTCTGTCTGTCTCTCTCTCTCTCTCTCTCTCTCTCTCTCTCTCTCTCTCTCTCTCTTCTCTCTCTCTTTCTCTCTCTCTCTTATTGGGACTTGGTTGGGAATTGGAGTCTAATTCTAGTTTCAAGGTCTATCTTTCTTTGTCTCTCCCTTCTTTTCTCCCTTCCTCTGTCATTCTCATCCTCTCTCTCTCTCTCTCTCTCTCTCTCTCTCTCTCTCTCTCTCTCTCTCTCTCTCTCTGTCTCTCTCTCTCTCTTCCTTTCTTCCTTCCTTCCTTCTTCCCTTCCTTTCCTCTCTTCCTTCCTTCTCTCCTTTTTTGTTTTTTTAGTGGATGGGGGAGATGTAAATATCCTTAATGTTTAGGAGGACACCAGACACATAGTTTAAAAAAATTATTTCTGATTGTGTTATTATGAATATTAGGTTCTCCTACAAATTTTGGGGGAAACATTTCTTTCTAACTCCTTTCCTTTACTATGGACATCTAGGCTATCAATGGGAAACATGGCAACTTGGGTAACTACAACAGATGGATCTTCTATTTAGCCATTTTGGGGAGGTCACAATGTGTAAGTTATCTCTACTAAAGCAGAATTCAATCCATCTATGACTTTGTAGACAAATCAATTGAACTCTCCTAAAATGCATAAATTGCAAAAGGTCATACAGATAATAAGTATCAGAGGGAGGGTTTAAATTCAGAATGTTGCTTGTTTTAAACTCCCATCCCAGCATTCTAGTAAGGGAAACTAACTGTAAAGAATCATTAAGGGAGATAGAAAGCCAAGTAAATATGTAGATTGATGAATAAATGACTGATACAAATATAGAGAGATGATAGGCAGATAGATGTAGATTAAATTGGACTGATTTGCACTGAATTCATAAGAATCAGCACATTTGGTGAAAAAAAGGTACTTTATCACCTAGTCAATTCTCTTTATAATAAAGATAACTTAATGAGTTCAGAAAGGTTAAAAACTTGCTCTTTGTTATACATATAAATATTACATAACAAGCACTGTTAAGATTTGAATTTGGGATCATTGAAAACAAATACATTTTTTAAAGTGAATTGAATTCCTGACTCATCTCATACCACTTATGGGATTTTCTAATTTTCTTTTATTATAATTTTTAATTCTACAGCCCAAAGTATTGCATCTGCTTTTCCCACAAACCCACCACTTTTTAGAAAGCTAAGTACTGTGACATCCATCTATTTATTGAAAGTTTGAGGAGCCAAAGTTGCCAATTTCTGCTTGTTGGCATCCTTGGCACCAACACTGATGGATGTAGACCATTTGAAGGATATGTTTTCCCTGAAAAGACAAATGAAAAATGAGCTGGTTTCCTGACAAGTTCCCAGCCTCAATTGTGCATTCTTGGCTACTTCTATATCCTCATCATTTCTGCATTTATGTGAACTGCTCTCTTTTTTCCCTTTTTTTTTCTTTTTGATTTACATATGAGCCTTATTAAATGTGAACTTCAACTATTCCTTAAATGCTGTGTATTTTCGAATTTTAAAAAAGGGATTAGCCACCAAAGGATACAACTTCAGTCACAATAACTCCTAGAGATTATCTACTAAGGGGGAGAAGGGTTATGTTTGCATCTGTGAAAGAAGATCCCAGGCCAATCAAACAATAAATATCATTTACAGAGGTTTTAAGACTTGTAACTTGCCTTATTTCACTTAATCCTCACAATATCTCTGTATGACCTTCCCGCTCCCTTTTACAGATGAGCAAACTGAAGCTGAGATGTTAAATGCCTGGCCCTAGACCACACATCTAGTCAGCACCTAAGGCAGAACTTAAACTCTAAGCTTTCTGACTCCTTTTCCACCTTTGTTTCCACTGTATCACCTAGCCACCTGCCTCTCCATAACAGAGACCCTTAAAGTGCAATTCAGTCCAACAAGCAGTTAGTAAGCACCAACTATGTGCTAGACTTTGGTCTAAGCACAAGACATACTCTTCCTTCAACAAGTTTATGTTATGATTTGGAATAAAGCAGATAAACAGATAAATGTAGGTGTGTATGTTTGTATATAAATTGTATATGTTATACATTTTATGTATCACATATAGATATGTTATATACAATGTATAAACGAACATTTATACACAAACACTTGCATATTTGGTATTAACAATTTATTACCATATATACATATATATATACACACACACACATACTCTTTCTTCAAAGAGTTTATGTTATGATTGGTAATAAAGCAGATAAATAGATAAGTATAGGTGTATATGTTTGTGTATAAATTGTACAAGGTTTACAAGACATACTCTTCCTTCAAAGAGTTTATGTTATGATTGGGAATAAAGCAGATAAGCAGATTAGTCTAGGTATGTATATTTGCATACAAATTGTATATGATATACATTTTATATATTTCATGGATGTTATATATAATTTACACACAAACATTATATATACTTAGCTACTTTATTACTATATATGTGTATATATATATGTGTGTGTGTGTGTGTTTGTATGTGTGTATATGTGTATATATGTGTGTGTTGTGGTTTATATAAACCATATAATATTTTATATTAGTTGTTTGTGTGATTGTGTTTTATAATATAATAGATATAGATATATAATTCTGCATAACAAGTATCTATCTCTCTCTCCCTCTATCTTTCTCTCTCTCTCTATATATAAACCATATAGTTTTGTATAATAAATACATATTATATATATATATATATATATATATATATATATATATGTGTGTGTGTATGGAGAGAGTATAGATAATAAAATATACATTTACATGTTTATATTTATTATATAATATATGACTATTATAATGTATTTGTAATTATGTATTTATTTCATATGTGTAATTAATACTCACTAGTATATAGTCTATAGTAGTTTCTAGCAAACAGTAATTCATACTATCTTCTCTGTCTCTCTCTCATATACACATGTATAAATACATGTGTAGACATATGCAATATATGAACACACATGTATGTCTATGCCTTTTATCTATCTATAAGATGGCAGAAGAAAATGCTATAAGCTATGGTGGAAGGTCAGAAAATATTTCTAGACATAGTTCATGAACTTTCCCTTAAAAGTAACAGGTTTATCTAAAAAATAGAGATGAGAAGTTAATTCTGGTAGGGAAAACAACCTAATCGATACATAGAGTGTAGGAACGAGTGAAGTAATAAGGCAGGAGATATTGGCTAAAATTGAATGATGAAGGGCTTTCAATGCCTAAGAGAGTACCCAAATCTTGGAGGTAAGAGGGTGTCATTGATGTTCTCTGAGTCGGGAATATGTCATAATCTGAACTGGGATTTGTATATATTTAGTGTATGCTTATCTCTCCTAATAGAATATTAACTTTCCCATGGCAGAGCCTGTTATTTCAATTTTCTTTTCCCATTTTCAGTGCTCAGCTTAGTACCTGGCATAAAGCAGACACTTAAATTCTTGACTGACTGATGAGAAATTTTCTTTGGCAGTTCTATGACTAGAAAAGAGAAAACTAAAAACTTGGAGTCCAATTAGATGGCTGTTGATATAGTTCAGGTAGAAGTGATGGGGGCCTGAGCTAGAGTAGTGGCAGTGAGTGGAATGTAGAGAATTGGAGAGGGATATAACGGAGTTAGAATTGACAAGACACAGCAATTGATTTGACATGGGGAATTAGGGAGAATGAAGAGGCAAATATGACTCGATGGTCAGAAATAGGAATTTTGGTGAAAGGATAAGTTTAGGAGAGAAGCTTTTAATTTAGATTGGAATATATGATGGTTCAGAACATAATCATATCATTGAGTAGGAAGTATAGTGTACAATAATAATAGTGTGGACATAGAAATCCTGACCTATGATTGGCCATGAATCTTATTTATTCTTTGGCATTTTAATAAGAAACCATGATTCATCAATGTGGGCAGACCATCTATAGCCAGAAATCACAAACTCCTATGACTTAGTAGTCACACTGAGCAATTGTTAGTCCAAAATTTTCCTCACCCTATAACCTGTCTGCTACTGAGATTCTCTGTATTTAATTAGACTGGGGTTAAGAAATAGATCCAGGACCATCATAGAGTGAGACAAAATGGAAGAAGGGAAAGACCACTTAACATATTCAGAAGATCTGATACAATTCTATTACCTTGTATGTCTTTGAATAATCACTCCCCTTCTATGGATCTCAGAATCTTCATCCGTTCAAAATAAATAGATAAATAAATAAATGAAAGGAGAAGACTAGTTTCTAAAAGGGAAAGGGGTTCTTATGAGAAAAATTTGGGCACCAGGTTGTTTAACTATGAATGAGATTTTCAATGAAGGAAAGGAGATAATGGAAGGAAAGGAAGGAATGTTGACCTTCTTAATGGTACACCAATCATACCATAGTCACCCCACTCTGCATCTTCCTTAAGCACTTGATAATTCCTAGGCACAAGCTAATCCCAAAGAGACCTTGTAGGACCTCCTACAGATTGGACTCTGCTGGGGGAACCTTTCAGAGATAGCTTTACCTCTACCACAAATGCAAAAAGAGGTGACTTCATGGCATCACAGTACCATTAGATCGATATATAATGTTTTTACTGATTTTGAATCAGCCAGTTTCAGCTCATTTCTACTTTATGTCAAGTAAGAGGTTGGGCTTTTTAACTAGCTAAAATGAAAGCAGTGAATATAAGAGAAAAAAATCAAAGGGGCCTGACTAGTTGAATGGGGGGAAAGGGTGGGGAACATCAAGTATCAAACAGCCAGGAGAACTCTAGATTAGGAAGGAAAGTCACTGTCCTTAAAAGCATGAAATGGTTCTTGAAAAAGCCAAAGGAGAGAAAGTGTGTGAAAAATATTGATGGCCTAAGAAGACGTGAGAAGACAGTGTGTAAATATCTCCTTCAGACATTTATTATGTTTGTGACCCTGGACAATTCATTTCAATGTCTCTGCCTCAGTTTCTTCGATGTAAAATAAGAGCAATTGTGCTACAATCTCTATTATCCTTTCTAACAATATGGATTCCTCAGTCATGCTACAATCCTCACCTCCAAATCAATTAGATTTCTCCCACCCCCCTTTAAAAATTTGCATATTATCTTCCTCCACTAGATTATAAGCTCCATGAGGACAGGGATTATTTTTTTTTATTAGTATCTGCTGTGTTTAGCACAATGCCTGACATACAATAGATACTAAATAAATGTTTATTGAGTAAGTAAATCTGTGTTTCTCCAAGGCTTGCTGTCACAGAGCACCATAGATTTAGAGCCAGAAGGCACAGCAAGGTGATCTAAGCTTCATTTTACATGCAAGAAAAGCAAGACTGACTTTCCAAGATCACAGAGTTCATATGACTATAAATTCAGAGCTGGAATGAGCCTCCAGTAAAACCTCTTCATTGGATAGAGGAGAATCCCGATACCCAAAGAGAGAAGGTGACAAGGTCATATAGATAGTGATAGATCTGTGATTTAAATTCAGGACCCAAAGCTTACAATAAAGTGTTTTTTTTTTCTGCTATTCCACATGACTTTTAGTCTAGCTATAAACTTGCAATGAGTTGGTTATACCCCAGTGCAAGGTCCCACCAGTTTTGGTACAAACGCTCACTTGTCTGAACCCCCCATCTTCTCAGTTTTCTCAGTCTGACTACAGAATACCCCACTGATAAATGGAAATATCATTATCCTTATGATCTATACTTTCTTTTGAAATAATGTTTAATGTTTTGTTCTAGCTTTGCTGGAAGAAACATTGTGCTTTCTCCAAAGGCCTTCTTTGAAAGTCTCATTTGGGGAACAGTTAATCAACAAGCATTTAGTAAGCTCTACTTTAGTAAGCTCCACCAGGCACAATGCTAAGTGTTCTGGATACAAAGATAAGCAAAACAAAATAAACAAAAAAGTGATCTCAAGGAACACAAAATCTAATGGGGGAGACAATAAACAATTAGGCATAAACACTCTCTCTCTCTCACTTCACACACACACACACACACACACACACACACACACACACACACACATATATATATAACTCCATATTGATCTAGCTATATCTATGTATCTATCAACTATCTTTAACTTTTGTGTGTATCTCTGTATGTTGTTATAGTTGTATCCATTCATCCATCCATCTGCCTATCTATTTACATATCTATATATCTATCTCTTTCTAGATATATATATACATATATATCTTTCTCTGTTTATCTATAATTGATTTGAGATATCAAATCTCAAAAAAATTCAAAATATTATTTTGAGCTGCATTGTTGAAAGGGTGCCCACATTGACAAAATTATCAATCATTGAGTTCTGGCAGTCTCTTTCATGTTCGGACAACTACTTATAGGTTTACCTGAAAAACTATCTTGATCCATAGGGTCATGGAAGATAGTTAAAAGTGGGTTAATGGAAAGAGGCTTGAGTCTGGAGTCCAGAAAATGGAGTTCAAATCTCATCTTTCCCATTTACCAGTTAAATGATTATGGGTAAATTGCTTATTCTCTAAGTCTCAGCTTTCCTCATCTGCAAAATGGGGTTAAAGATATATTTGGTCCCTTTCTCATAGGATGATGGTGATGCTCGAATTCATGTATGTAAAAGATTTTACAACCTTCAAAAAGTTACATAAATATCTCATTGTTGCTGTTCTCATCATCAAACTCAAGGTCAAATAGACTACAATCATGTCTATTATAGGCAACCATATGGCACAAATAGACTACCAGGCCTGGAGTGAGAAATACTTAAATTCAAATATGGTCTTATGTATCTGGACAAGTCATTTCACCCTGTTTGCCTGTTTTCTCATATATAAAATAAGATGGAGAAGGAAATGGCAAACCACTTCAGTATCTTTGCAAAAAAAAAAAAAAAGTCCCAAATGGGGTCACAGTCATATAGTCACAGTGAATGAAACAATTGAAAAATAACAACCTATCTATTATGTGCAGGCTGCGGTGACTACTTTTGTTACAGTCTTGGAAAAAACATACAAAGAAGAAACCAGGAAACTACAGTCAATGGAGGGACAATGTAGGGCAGAAAATGGGGCTCTACCTGTATCTGAGAGATTTTGCTTCTATCACATCCTCCCTGGATCTGAATTCCTTCTGATGTAAATAAGAGATTAGGAGATACAACCTCCCTGGGCCTGAATTCCTCCTGATGTAAATAGAAGGAGATTAGGAGAATGGCTTTTGAGGTTTCTTCAAGCTCTAAATCTCCATCTCATTCCAGCTTCAATTCTAAAAGCCTATGAACTATGTCACTTTTATACAAACCATTTCCTTCCCCAGCTCTCATTTTCCTTATTTGTAAAATAAGGTGTTTTCAGCTAGAACATCTCAAAAGTGCCTTTCAGCTCTTCACTCCCTGCACCTATGACCTGCATAACCTTGGACATTTTCCTTTCCTGTCACTCAGTTTTCTCATTAGTAAACCGAGTCGCTCGGATTAGATCTCTAAAGAGTCGTTCAGCTCTGACTTTTGGACTCCTGACCTTCATCACCTTGGACAGCGCACTTTGCCTTCTCGGTTTTCTCATCTATGTAACGAGAGGGTTGGTCCTAGATGGTCACTGAGTTTTTCCTTCTAGCACAAGATCTCTGAACCTGGGAATCCATAGCCCACAAAGTCAAAGAACCCTCCCTTCCAGCCTGCCCTCTCTGAGCCAGATATTCCCAGGATGGGGCAGAGCAGAGCCAATTCAAGCTGAGATTTTCTTCTCCCTGCGAGTGCCACCCAAGAGAACTTCTCACAGGGCATGAATCACGCTGCAGTGGCTGCGTCTGTGTTTGAAAACGCTGAATGTCAAAAAGGAAGAAAAGAAGGAGGCAGTGGAACAGAAATAGTCACATCCAGATGAAATGATGCTGGTGGTTTGCATAGCAACTTTCTCCTAAAGCCCACAAAACCCTGTGGAGGAGGGGGAGATGCTCAGTCACCTGCCTTGCCAGTTACTACACTGCCCACAGGTTCCAGGCTGGGAAACAGAATTCTGGAATCCTCTCTTAGAAAACCATGCATCACAAGAATAACTCCCATTCATTTTTGGAAGACAACAGGCCCCTGGATAAAGCTCTGAGTTTAGAGTCAAGAAGATCTAAGATTCAAAAATAACCTTAAATACTCTCCGGCTATAGGGAGGAAGAAGAGGAGGGAGGCGGGACAGGCAAGTCTCTTGACCTCTCAAAATTCAGTTTCCTCATCTACAAATCAGATATAGCACTATACTGCTATAGATCCAGAGCTGGAAAGTACTTCAGATCAGCTAGGGCAAGCTCTTCATTTTATAAGGCATCAAAGTGATTCAATGGATAAAGTGCTGAGTTTGGAGCCAGGGAGATTCATTTCCCCCGAGTTCAAATCTGCCCTCAGATACTTCCTAGGTATGTGATCATTGCCAAGTCACTTAACTCTATTTCCTCAGCTTCTTCATCCGTCCAAAGAGCTGAGGAAGGAAATGGCAAACCATGCCAGTATTTTGTCAAGAAAACCCCAAATGGGGTCAACGAAAAATTGGACATGATGGAACAACAATATCATTTTATAGATGGGGGAATGGGGCTCAGGGAGATTAGATGATCTTTTAAGGATAGTAAACCTCAGTGGTGGGTTATGAACTTAGTGCCACAGGTTAATTAATAGATTTAACATTGGGTGGAACTTTTAACATTGCAAGGAAAATCAGGAGCCATCTAGGCTAACCTCATTCTGCAAACAGAGAAACTGAGGTCAAAAGAAGATTAAATAGTGCAACCAAATCAAACAAATAAAATAAACATCAAAGGAGAGATTTGAACCCAGTACTCTAGGACCATAGATGGAATACTGGATAAGACCTCAGAGACCCATCAAGGTTAACATCCTCATTCTACAAATTGAAAAAAAAAAACTGATAGCAAGGTTAAGTAACCTATCCAAATTCACAAAGATATAATAAGTGTTAAAGGTGAAATTTGAACCCAGTCCCCTAGGGAAACAAATCTGACATCAAACAAGACTCCGGGTTCCATGGTGGCCAACTCCTCATTCTACAGATGAAGAAACTGAGGCTTGCCTAAAAAGTATAAATAACTTGCTCAAGGTCACATAGGTCATCAAAGAATTTAAACTCAAGTTTTATGATGAGAGATTGTGCCCTTTTCTTCCCACTGAATTCTAATATCTATAATACATGTAGTATCTATCTCACAAAATGGTGAGATTCAAATGAGATAACGTACACATTTTAAGATTTATGAATCTAAAGCATTATATAAATGTGGGTGCTTTATTTTTTCTTTGTTTTTGATAGGAGCTTAATTGTCTTTTTAGAAATCTAGACCTATGTTTTCATTGGCATTGAGGATTTCATAGTGAACAATCCTTTTCTACCCCCAAGTAAATTAGTAATCGTTTCTATTTTTTTGTTATTGTTTTTTGTTTTTTTTTTCTGTTGTTGAGATGAGTGGGGTTAAGTGACTTGCCCAAGATCACACAGCTAGTGTTAAGTGTCTGAGGCCAGATTTGAACTCAGGTCCTCTTGACTTCATGTTTCTGAGTTTCTTAAAGGTTAGGTGACTTGCCCAGGCTCACGAAGCCAAGATATTTAATAGACAGGACTCATACCTAGGTCTTTCTGTTTTCAGCTTCTTTTTGTTTGTTGTCTTTTGTGAGTAACTCCTTGAGGGCAGGAACTGTTTTTCTTTTTTCCTGTCTGTGTCCCCAATATTTAGCACAGTGTCCAGCACTGATTAAATGTTTATCAACTGACTGACTGACTCTGAGGCCAGCTTTGCCCACTCCATCATGCTGCTTATTAGCACCAACAACATCATTGTCATCATATTCCAATTTACATTTTTAAGGACTCACATCATCTCATCTGGTACTCATAAACCTGGTGTAATATGATTATACTCATTTTACTGATGAAAAAACTAAAATGGAGAAGTTGAACAATTTCTGCTAAAAATTACCAAGTCATTTAACTGGTGGACCCAAGTCTTTAACCTAGATCTTCTGACTTCAAGCCCCATTGATCTTTCTACTATATTGTCCCACTTGCAAAGGCATAAATAGGAGTTATTAGCTAGTCAGTCTTTGCCCTTATCTTCCTCCAGGAACATACTCTGATGATGTGTATGTTTTTTTTCTCTGAAAGCTTAGCCAAGAAAGAACATTTGGTTGTTTATTTGGTTATTGAAATTTCAGCACTAGGTCTCCCAGTCTTCAACATTAGGAAATTTCCCCAACACCCAATTTAACTTCTTGTTGCGATACCTTTAAAATATTTCCTATTGCTCTTGGTCATGTAGGTATTGGTGCCAGTGACCAAAAAGAATAGTCATTATATCTGCACTATCTCTCCACACTTCAAGGTTGCAAAGCCTCAGTAGACCTCTGATTTAATTGATAAGGGCAATTCTTCTGCTGCTACATATTGCAGCAGATCATCCACTTTCATTTCCTGTATAACTTTTGTCCATAATCCTCCAGTAAATAAATTCTTCACAAGTTATCCCCCTTAACAAGTGGGCACATTCTTTATTATCCTGTTTTATGTGGGAGACAATGTAACATGTGAGCTATCCATCCATCTGTTATCCCTGCACTTTACACAGGACCAGGTACATAGTAGGCATTTAATAAATTAATGTTGGTTTACTAATCCTTTGCTGTCCCTCTATAAATAATCTGACCCATCTCCCTCTCTGATTACATAATTCTTTGATAATGCTGTTATTTTTTTTTGCAGGAAATCCATTGTTAATCATTGTGATAATCTGCTTACACCCACCATGTTTCTCCCCATTGCCTTTTGTGTGAGTCTACATCTTGATTCTGTGGAAACTGTGATGTTCTATGCCTTGCAGTCCTATCACAGCACCAGAAGGATGTCAATGTTTTTGGAAGGAAAAAAACCTTAGGGTCATAAAAAAGTTTCATGAAATTTCTCATTGTAATCTAGCTGAATCTCTTCCTTCTAGTCAATTCTGGCCTCTCCATATGTTCTATAAACGGTATAGACTTGAGGACTATTGACTTTTCTCTCTGACCTACCCCCTGCCCTTAGTCTCTTTTCCCCCTGCCTGCTTCCTATACCCTGAATCATCCCTTTCCCTCTCTCCCAGAGAGTGAACACACATTCCATGTCTGGGCTCAGTTGGAGCCCTCCAACAGAACAGATTCTTTCGATGCTTGGCTGATGCTTCCTGGAGTAGGAAAATGATCTTCCTGGTTAGACAATTAATTCCCTAATCCTCCAATTGAGAACAGCTTTCTCTCCTCTCAGACCCCACAAAGCCCTGATTGTTTCCAATTCTCTAAAGCACAGAACTTCATCTACAGAAGAGACTCTGGAAATCATGTAACCCAACCTACATCTGAACAATTCTTCCAAAACTCTGCAACACCCTCCCAACAAGTGGTTTACCTAGGATTTACTTAAAGACTTCTCACAAACTAGAGCACTATACTCAGTTCACTTCATTGGACGATCTCAAATTGTTAGGGGGATTTTTCAAATTACAGAACTAAGGTGTTCTGGACTCCTCCTCTCACTGGTTGTTTCTCTTTCTGCCTTCCAGGGCCTGCTGGATTAAGATTAGTCTTCTTTTAACATGATCTTTCAAACACTTGAAGAAAGTTCTATTTCCACCACCATCCAGCTCTCCTACCTCAATACCTCCTTTTCCCCAAGCTCAGTATTCCCATCCTCTTCTGTCAATTATCATCATCCTGTCTGATCTTATCTGTAAACTTTTCAGATTATCAATGTCTTTTCTAAAGAGCATATATAAAGCACACTCACATGACTAGGGGATATTGGCAACATCACAAATCCATCAATACACAGAAGCAAATGACTCATTATATAATAACATGATATTATTTAACTATATTATCTATAATTATATTATAGGTAATACATAATATATTATATTTGTTTGACTTTGTGTCTTGCTTCCTCTAATTTCTGACATTCATGCTTATGGGGACCATTTCTTATCCAAACCTCTTACTACCTCCATTATCCCCATCACTTTATACATGGTATTTGCTTAATGAAGATTTGTTGATTGAATGAATGAATAAATGGAATCCTCATAGAATACTTTTTGCTTTTTCCAGAGCCTTAGATAAAAGTAATGAAACATAATGGACATGAGGAGGGCTAGGATCCCCGTTCATTTTCCATTTTCCCTTTATCCACAGCACCTACCTTACTGGGTTGTTCTGAGTATTAATTGAAATAATATTGGTAAATTACTCAACACAGTTCTCTGTCACATTTATTGTCGTTCAGTCATTTCAGTCATGTCCAACTCTTTTTGACACATTTGGGGTTTTCTTGGCAAGACACTAGAATGGTTTGCCATTTCCTTCTCTGGATAATTTTATGAAGAGGAAACTAAGGTAAAGTGCCACACAACTAGGACTGGAACATAGTAGATGTTCCCTTTGCCTGTTCCCTTCCTTCCTTCTTCCCTTTATTATAGATATTATATTATGTTATGTTATATTATGTTATGTTATGTTGTATTGTGTTGTGTTATATTATGTTGTTATGTTACAGGATACAGGATAGGAAAGAAGATTTTATGAATATAGTGCTTCAATTCATAACATCTACCTTCCAGAGTTGCTGTGAAGATCAAATGAAATAATATTTGCAAAGTTATTTGTAAATGAAGCTATTATGAATTCCTGATGTTATAAGACAAAGAAAGTCGCTTTGCTAATATAAATTGACATCCGCACCCTTCTAGAGTTTCTTAGAGCATATTTAAGTGTTTTTGCCAAGGTCCTGCTGTCAATATGTATCAGACCCAGGGCTTAAACTTAAGTTTTCTTTACTTTAAGGCCAACACTCTAGTTTCTCTTTCACATTATTTCTCAATTACAAGATTACAGAACTTAATTCAGGATAGTATTGAGAATAGTATTGAAGAGAATTGTATTGTCGCTATTTAGGAAAGAAGCAGAAAGATGCAAGGAGAGGTGGACAGGGTGTTGGAAACTGGGAAACAGGACTCCACAACCAAATATCACCTCTTCCAGTAATCATCTTTGTGACTAGCATCCCTCAAAGTAAAGAGGCTAACTGTGATATCCTCAAGCAAACAAATGAACTCAGAAAACATCAATACAAATAATTTTTCAAAAATCTATGACTTTGTGTACGTTGCTGCCTCCTTCTCTGTGTTTCATTTTCTCTATTTGTAAAAACCAGAAAGAGTTGGAGTAAAAATAACTGAACAAAGTAGAAATAAAATACTCAGTTGCTCAGATGGAAAGAGGTCACATCCAGTTGAAGGCTATATCTCAAAGCCTTATCAGTCCTCTATATTCTGTTTTATATTTCAAAACTCTATATATTTTCACCTGAGAAAAGGACTAAGTAATAGCACACATTTAGACCTAGAAAGAACCTTAAAAGTTCACCCATTCCGTACATTTTATGGTTGAGGAAATAGATACAAAGACATAACTCTCTTCCAAGGTCATAAAAGCAGTAAAGGATAAAGCCAAGATTTAATAATTTGTTGTTCTGTCATTTTTCAGACTTGTCCAACTGTCTGTGACCCCATTTGAGATTTTCATGGCAGAGATACTAGAGTGGTCTGCCATTTCCTTCTCAATTGAGAAATAAAGAAACTGAGGCAAACAGGGTTAAGTGACTTGTCCAAAGTGAGAGGGCTATGAAGTGAGTGAGGCCATATTTGAATTCAGATCCTTCTGAGTCCAGGCTTAGTATTCTATTCACTGTATCCCCTACCTGGCCTGCTTTAATAATAATAGCTGCTTTTACACATTCCTTTGAAAATATTATTTCATTTGATCTTCCTGGTAACCCTGGAAGGTAGATGTTATCATTTTCTCCCTTTACGGATGAAGATACAGATGAGGCAGACAAAAATGATGTAATTTGTCCAGGGTCACATAGCTAGTTAAGTACCTGATTCTACTTTTGAGCTTCCTGCCTCCAGGTCCTGCACTCTTATCTCCCGCACCACCTTGCTGCCTCCTAAATCTGATTCTAAATCCCAAGCTCTTCCCACAGAACACCACCTGCCACGGAGGTAGAGATCCTGGACCAGAATCTTGGCCCTGTGACTCACCACCAGCCTGTGTGAGTTTAGGCAAGTCACGTCCTCTCTGTGGGCCGCCTTGTCCTTACTGGCCCAAAAAGCAAGTTCTCCTAGGTTAGCCACAAAAGACCTTTGCGAAGCTTTAAGCCCAAAGGAGAAATCTTCAGTCCAAGGCAGATGGAGGCAAAGGATTACTGTGATAATTCCATTATCATGTGTGAGCAGCAAACCTAGGTAATTCTCTGAGTTTGGCAGAGAGGCCTGTCTGATTTCAGAAGTCTGTACTCAAGATGGCTTTAAGAAAATACATGTTACTTTTCTTGTAGTTATTTTTATTATTATCATTATGTTATTAATATAATGATTTACATTATTATTGGGGTTGTTGAGATAGCTAATATTTATATAGCACCCATTTTTTAAGTGATTAAAACCAACTCTAGAGCTGCTGATTTTAGGTAAGTCTGTACCTTTAAAACTTGTTCACCTCAAGGCCCCTTGACCAAAGGAAAATGTGGAGAACTTGGTAGTGTGTACAAGGAAGCATCAGGGAGACACAAGAAAAGTCCGGTTTTGAAAGGGTAGCTCGAAAATAATTTGGTGGTTTTGAATTCTTTATAAATCTAGGATTGAGAACTGGAAGAAAAACATTGAAATTATCGAGCCCACCCAGCCACCTACTCCAAACTCTACATGCTAAAGATAAGACAAAGGTCAAAGTGGAAGTAACTTGTGAAAATAACACAGGAAATAAGTATCAAAACCAGAAATAAAACAGACATTCTAAGGACAAAATTATTGTTCTCTATTATACTGCATTGGTTCCTCCCACTAAGAGAGTGAAATATCATCTAATCTTAATGTTTGAAGGAATAAGTAAATTTTGTTAATAATATCATAGATTTGACTTCAGAGGCTACCTAGTATTTTTATCTGTGCTGCAATCTTAACCTGAGATCAAGTAGCCTTGACTTAATATTTTTCTATGTTCTCTGTCTCTCTGTGTCATTTCTCCTCCTCCTCCTTCTTTTTCATTTCTCTCTCTCCTTCCTTTTCTTTCTCTTTCTCTCTTTTTTTGTCTCCTGTCTTTCTCTCTGTGTCTCCTCCTCTGTCTCACTTTCTCTGTTTGTCTGTCTCTGTTTCTCTGTCTGTCTCTCTTTGTATTTGTCTCTGTCTCTCTGTTTGTCTCTGACATTCTCTCTATCTTTGTCTTTCTGTTTCTGTTTCTCTCTGTGTGTTCTCCATCTATCTCTGTCTCTTCTTTCTTTTTCCCCTGTCCATGCTGCCCTTTCAAGTCCAATGGAAGGACCTTTCCATCTGCCCTGAGACTGTCTACATGACTTGGTTCTGCCGATGAAAATATTGTGAGCCTTTAGAGAGATAGTAGTATCTTGCTTTTCTCTTTTGTATCTTGTTTGGCCTACAATAAACACTTAATAATGTGATTCTATTTGATTCCATATTTCTATCTCTATAACTGTATTCTGCTCCTGGAAGTGGGGAGAACAATCATATTATCATGGCCTTCTTTGCCTTTAAATTCCCTCCAGGCCCAGCACAACACCCTAAAAATAATGGAATATAAAAATGTTTTTATATTGCCTGATTGACCTGAGTATCAAGAAATATATCCATATGTGTGTGTTGATAGGAATTAGGAGAGTGGTCAGAGTGTGGAACATTATATGTTATGTCAGATATTCTTGAAGTACTGATCACTTTTGCTAATTTTTTCTCTTCTTCCTGTTATTAAAACCTTTTTTTTTTTTTTAATAAGGGATAGCCTTCTGTGAGGGGTATGCAGAGAGCTCAAAGAAGAGGATCTAGCTGATGTTAAAAAATCATTTTTTTAAGAAAAGAAATGTCACTGAATCAAGTATGTTATCTAAATTCTAGTCTATCTAAAAATAGTCTAGGAGAGGTAAGAGAAAGGACTATATAGTCCCCATTCTACTCCAGAGTCAGAAGGAATTTTAAGATACTCTCCAGTTTTGTTCCCTACTCCCAAGCAGGATGAACCTAAATCTCCCATGACAAATGACTGCTGATCGTCCTTTTAGAAGCTCTCTAGGAATGGAAAATCCCATTTCCCTGGATGATTGGTTTCCACATTTACTTATTCATTCATTCATACAGCAAAGGAAGGTTTCTGATGTTTTATCTGAATCTTTTTTTTTTGCTATATTTTGCTCATAACTGAATTGGACAGAGAAAATGGCCAAAGGATTGAGATGGCTTAAGAGTCTTCTCTATTTAACCATCTCTTTTTGAAAAAGTATCTGATCTTTGACTAAAGGTCTTAACCTCTTTATAAAATGTGCCTTCATCTAGTTCTGTCTTCTGAGAAGAGATACAATAAGTCATGCACATATGAAGGGAGAAAAAAGGAAGAGATATAAATGACTTTCCTAAAATAATGCCTTTCATGGTCAACTGAGGGTTCCATTTTGTTCAGTGTACTGGACTTCCTAAGATAACTTCTTCCCTAAAATGGTACTAATTCTTTTTAGAAACATTTTCGTCTGTTAAATTTCAAATCTATGATGAAATTTGTCACCATTATGTACTTCTAAACTAATTTTTATGGTCACAGATGGAGACATGTGAGATCATACTTAACATTAATTGTACATTCAGTTCAAAACCCCTCATTTTGAAGGGAAAATGTTTTTTCTGCTTGGTCTAAGGGGAAGCAGCCATTGGTGGATACGTCAAAAAGATAATTTTAAATTTGATGTGGAGAAACCCTGTCTAGCCGTTAGAGCAGTTTAAAAAGTGAAATACACTGCCTATCACCAGAGGTCTATGAGTTATTGTTCATCCTTTATTTCTGAAAAAGACTAATAAAATAGTAGATGATGGGCAATGTTTTTACTGCATGTGAATTGAATTTAAGTGGTGCACAAAGTTTTCAGCCTCATTCTCTCTTCTTGAGTCACTGAGGTCCAATGGCAGGACAAAAATCTAAAGGTCTTTGAGAAGTGACTTCTTGAACATATATCAGTGGATTTTATAAAGGGTTGTATAGGTTGGATGGCATGATCTCTGAGATACTTTCCAAATTGGGGACCATGGAAAAAACATTGTTCCAAGAAGACTTCAAGGAGTGACAACATGAACACATGTCAGTGAATGTCATAGAGGAGATCTTTTTCAATATACAGGCTGGATGGTATGGAATGAGCTCCAAGATCCTTTCTAATCTAGAGATCATGGAAAGAACATTATCCCTTGATACTAAAGTTCAGGAATTTCCAATCCAATGTTCCTAGACTTCAGATACTTCAAGAATAAAATTATGGGATTGAATGGATGACCTTAAGTGCCTCTTTTAGGAAGCTGATATAGAAGTGCTGGAAGGACAGGTTTTTGTTACTGTAATAAATGAGTGCAAGCTATTAAATATTGTGATTGTTATTATTATTATTGATTTGACATGATATTGATATAATGATGAGGAAACTGAGGGAGAGGTTTAAGAGATTTACCCACAGTCAGAAAGAGAATAAGTATCTGAGCTTGGATTTGAACTCAAGTTTTCTGAGTTATTAAGCACAATGTATGGCCCAGACTTGAAAAATCCACACATCATCCTTATAAATACAAGTCATATTTTATTGTGTAAACACCCAAGCTCAGTGAAGCAAAAGTTTAGGGTTGTAGGTTCATAGATTTAAAATTAGAAGAGTATGCACAAGCGGTCTATTTCACTTGCCTTCTTTTACATATAAGAAAACTGAGACTCAAAGAGGAGAAATTATTTGATTAAGCTGAAGTAGGCAGAAATCTGGGATGATTCTAGGACATATTTAATGTATATATGGACAAAGTCTGATTTTGTCAGTTTGGGGAACTCCCTGTGTCTGTCCCCAGCTTGTGGAACTGCTTCTTTCACAGACATCAAGAGAAAATTAATCTAATACTTTGGCAACTTGGTGCCAGGAGACTAAAACACCTCATGACCTACTAATATTTAGTGCCAAGATCATAATTTGAACTCATCTCTCAACCTACATCTCCTAGCCCCCTAGAAAACTGATATACTAATAATTATGTAGATATTAATATATACATATATTTATAGTCATATAATTTATATGTATATAGAAACATAATATATTTATATAAATACAGTATGTTTATATATTGTGGGCCAGAACTCTGTACTTGAAACAAGGATTCTTACAAGGTGTTAAGACAGTGGAATTGGTAAGACAATGGTTATCTAATTTAGCATGGTGATTACTAGTTCTCTAGTTCAGTACATGTACTTAGTACTTAATATAGTTCTACAAGATTAATACCTATTCTACAAGATTCACACCTATGATAATGTAATTATAATAGAGCATATAAGCTGGGACAAACTCAGTCAGACAGATTCATTTCATCTCCCACCTTTGTGGTAGCTGGAGGCTGGAGCACAAGTTCTCAGACTGAGACAGATTTCAAGACAGAGACTCCCCCAGAGAAACCAAGACACATTCTGGAGGACCTCAAGAAAACTAGCCTGGGTCCCAGGCAAGGAAACAAGACTGTGAAGGAGATAATAAAGACCTGGCTATTCTCATGGTGATTACTCTGCTGAAACAAAGGCTGGTCCAGAGAACTCCAGAAAATCAACCAGAACATTACATTTATATACTGAAAAAATAAGACTAAGATACAGTATTCCACTAATTTTTTTTTCTGTAACAGAAACTGAAATTAGCATTTGCAATCAATTTGAGATTCTAGGCATGCTCCTTTGCTGACTTTCAGTGTGACCTTAAAAAATTCACTTAACCTCCTCATGCCTCAGTTTACCCATCTGTGAAATGAGGTTAATAATATTTCCTGACCTCCTAGGAGTACTGAGAGTTTCTGTTAATTAAGGTTTCTGAATCACTGGGAGGCTGATGGATGAAAAGGGCAAAGAATTGTTAATTGATGAATTTCAAGTCCAGTGATGCCTTACCAAAATATGTTATAACAATTCTCCTTCTAGGTTATTTGGAGGAGACAGGTCTCAAATTCTTTTACTTTTATTGAGAAGTAGTGCAGGGATAACCCAAAAGGTGAATCAGATGGCCACCTACATGACATGACTAATCCCCTGTCCCATACTCCCTGTTCAAATGTAAATATGCTCTCCCACACAAAACCCTCATTGTATCTGAAACTATCACTATTGGAACCAATCCCATTAGCCACTGGAATTCCTTTAAAATAATACGGGGCCAGAAAATGCTGCTTATAGTGCAAATATTCTTTCTGAATCACTACCCCACAATCGCATTTGAATCATAAATAATGGTTGATCAATAATGTAACATTTCTATAACTTAAAAATTAAGGTCGCACCAAACACACACACACACACACACACACCAGTACCAATCTTAGAAACAAGGTAAGTTGTCCAAATGGCATTATTCCCATTTTATAGAGGAGGAAACTGAGGCTCAGAGCATTTATGTGATTTGCCTAAAGTTACATAAATTGTTAAATTTCAGAAGACAGAAACAAACCCCTGTTTCCCGACTCCAAGCCCAACAATTTTTCCACTAAAATACATGGTTTAAGGAGCAAATTCTTGAAAGAATGGAATACAGGACGTATAAGTTTTGATGATGACATGCCCAGAAAAAGGACATTGCTTTTTTTAGTAGGGGAGACAGGACTAGGTAGAGAGCTGCGGGGAAGCTGGAGGATAGCAGAAGGGCACTAGGAATTTTCTGGAGGTGGTAGCAGACTGAGGAGAGAAGAGAGAGTACAGGAAGTAGGGTGGAAAGAAGGAGCAGAAGGGGTGGCAAAGACTCTATTTCACCATTGCGGGTGGTTGGAAAGTGAGGAAGAGGGAACACGTGACTCAGTTGTTGAGAACAAAACAAAGGCCATAGCAAGTCAGGATTTAAAAAGATCTGAAATTTATCCACATTTTATTATATTCAACAAGAATGCATGAAGCACCTACTATGTGTCAGGCTGTACGAGGTTCTTGAGGAAACAGACGATGTCTTCCTTTAAAAAGGGGGTGAGGGCACAGAGGAAGTATAGAAAAGATGAGCAAAGAAGGCAGCGGAATATTTTGCTCTGGAAATTGTGACTTTCCTCAAGGTGTATGGGAGCCTGATCAGTATTATCTGGAAAATCACCTTCATCTTCCCCTTCTTCCTTTCTATTCAGACACAGATCAAAAGGAAACATCGTCCTTCTTCAGTTCACTTTCATCAAACTCAACAGGAAAGTCCTACTGTTGTCAAAGGACTTTTCCCTCCCTATCCAAACTTAGCAATGATTCTGTTCTTCAGCTCTCTAACAGATATCCCAGATCTTCTGGAACTTACAAAAATGTACATGGCCTAGATGCTACACAAAGCCATAAAACCCTAATTGGGAAAGGGAAGGCACAACCTTATATTAAGTGGACACTATGTGCTAAATTCTAAGTGTGTTACAAATACTATCTCACAAAATCCCTGAAAGATAGATACTATCTATCATTATCTCCATTTAACTGTTGAAGAAAATTAGGTAGACAGAAGTTAAAAGAATTGCCAGAGGTAAGACAATCAAGTCAGTAAGTGTTTGAGACCACATTTGAGCTTGGTACTCTAAGGAGCTGAGTGGTAGTCTACATCACTTAGTCACCATGATTCTGATTTGTCCAAAAAATCAGGATCTTAGGAAAGAGATTCATTCAGGAGGTCTAGGAATAATAAAGACCATTATTCTTGGTTATAATATTGAATTTCCCACTTCCAAACTTTTGGACAAATGATCATCCCTACTCCATGTCTGGAAGGCTCTCCTTCACCTCTGCTTCATAAGAAATCTAGTTTCCATCAAAACCCTAGCCAGATGAACCATCCTGTATGAGATCTTTCTGGCCCCACTTCTATCTTTCCTTCTTAGAATTACCTTGTACACAATTTGTATTTTCTTACCTGTATACGCCTGAAGGTGAATTATCTCAGTGCTAGAATGCAAGCTCTTTGAAGGATGGGATTGTTTCATTATGTCTTTGTATTCCAAGTGACAAGCCCATAGTAGGTGTTTAACACATGTTGGTTGAATTGAATGAAATAGAACAGATCTGACCATCAAGAGACAATCATTAACTTCTCAATCTGTTTCATATTCATCATTTGTAAAATGATGGTAGGAGCAACACAACCTCAGAGTTGTTGCGAAGACCAAATGAAATAACATGTAAAGCATTTAGCCAACTTAAAATGCTATCTAAATGTTAGTCATTATTTTTATTAATGAATTGAATTAAATTGGACTGCATTAAAGCAATTTCTGGCTCAACTTTTGTATAGAGCAGCAGGCTTCTTGTGGACAGAACTAAATTAGATTTGAAAATGCTGAGGGAAGAAAGAATTTGGGAAGCCAAGAGAGTTAAGAGAGCCCTCCAGGGTGGTAATGGATAGTAAATTAGGCCTTTGTTGGGACCCTAATAAAGCAGCTAGCAGAATAGCCACTGGAATCTGGCCCAATGTGTGTGTAAGAATATTACTGTGAAATGCCAGGATGGGCTAGGTTTTCTAATGTAGATGTTCCATCAACATTTTCAGGGATTCTGAAATGCAGTGTCATAAAAATAAACATCACATTTTCTCATCTCCAATAATTGGCTCCCTAAAGAATCCTAGAGTTCTCTAAGCCACCCATCCCTCCTCAGGAGACACAGCTTTCTCTGCAGCCAGTTGTTTCAACTTGTCTCTTTCCAGAAGAGAAAAGGATGGAAAAGTAATAGAAAAGTAGATTGTAACTTGTGACTTTTTGGTATTATTACTTTAGCTGTCTGAATGGGTTTCCTCCTAAGTGATAAGAGATCTTTTTTTGGTTGACTGGAAAGCAAGTTTCATTTCAGCGATCTATACTCCTTGAGTTTTAACGAATTTCCTCTAGATTAAATACATGGACCAAGCTCTAGATCTGGACGAGGGAAAGGCAGAGAGGTTTGGGAGAATTCACAAAAGTTTACATTTTATTAAAAAAAAAACAGTGGATGATGGAAGATAAATACTGCTATTTTACATCACAAAATCAGTGAATCTTAGAGCTAGAAGACACTTCAAGTGAGTGATTATTTAGACTCTGCTTAAAGAATTCCATTGAGTAACAACTCAGTGCAGAGTCATGTCATCCCCATTCCACTTTGGTCATCACTAATTGTTAGGAAGCTTGTTTGTTTGTTTGCTGTGAAAATGGAGTCTAAATCTCTCTCTTTGCAACTTTCCCCCATTACTCCCTGTGCTGCCCTCTGGGATCAATCAGAAAAAGGCATGATATCCCTTCAAATACTTGAAGACAGCTATCATATGTCTCCTGAGTCTCTTGTTTGCCAGGTTCAATTTCCTAAATAGTTGCAAAAAAGCCATCTCAGGGGAAAGAAAAGAGAATGGGATCTTACAGTTGTTATATATTTCTGGGTATTGTAACATTTTTTTTTTCCTTATACATAGAGTGGAAGGAGACAGGAGCTAGAGCCAGAGCATGTGGACTCATATTTATGGAAAGTATAAGCTAAAGTAATAAAATTCATCAAACTTTTATTAAATACCTATAAGATGCAATGCCCTAATGTACATGGCCATAATATAAAAACAAAAAAAAAAATCAATATAATATCTTCTCTCTAGGAAAGTTGCCTTTTATTGAGGATCACAACCTGCATCCAGAGAAATAAATAAATGCAAGATCTTTGGTAAGACTGACAATGTTAACTATTGAGGGAAGGGAGTGATACCAAGTAGCCAAGATCCATCCCCTTGCCAAGTCTCTACTTTTTTATCTATAAGGCAAGGACTGCTGGATATTAGATGACACTTAGGATTTCTTTCTGTTCTCTATCCTGTCATCCTATGGACATTTCTTTGTTGTTTTGGTTAAAGTCTAGTCATGTGGGCAATTACAGTCTCATGTTGTCAAAGGCAACTTAAGTTCTTAAGATTCTCAGATTCAAAGGGATTTAGAAGGGAATAGAGCATCAGGACAAAGGCTTCTCTGACACTAGTCTTAGGAGAGGGGAATTGATGATCTAGTTGACTTGTTCTTTCTCTAATAGCTTTGGTTATTTCCAAGTGCCATTGTTGACCTCATCATAAACACTTTTCTTGAGATTGTTGCTTTTATTCCACAATTCTGAGTGCCTTCTCACCCAGACTAAAGCATATTATGAATGTGATCTCTGTTTTGTAATGTTTCACTTTTTTTTTTTAGCTTAGAGAACTAGAGGATGGAAGAAGCCAGATTGGCTCTCTTCAAATTTTTGAAAGTTATCACAGGAAGATAAATGAGACTTACTCTGACAGGCAGACTTTGATTCCATATAAAGAATAACTTTCTGACAGTCAACACTCAGACTTGGGTGGGCTGGCTTGATACACTGTGGATTCCCACTCACTAAAGGACATCAGAGATTGAATGACCACTCATTGAAGAAAGAATTCTTTTAAAGGAATGGGCTACATTTGATGGTCCCTGGGGTCTTGTTTGCTTCCAAAAGGCTGTGAGTGTGGCAGAAAGAATTACCCTCCCTAATCGCCCTCACCAAAAATAGTAGAAGAACCTTGTCATGATATGAAATAGTTACTGAGTCAACCTTCTAAAAACTCCTTCTCCCCTATATCTTCCTTTGTGTGTCTCTGTGTTTATGTCTATGTCTTTGTCTCTCTGTTTTTTCTGTTCCTGTCTGTCTCTCTGTGTCTAATTCTGTCTCTCTTCTTTGTCTCATCTCTCTCTCTCTCTCTTCTCTCTCTCTCTCTCTCTCTCTCTCTTTCTTTTCTCTCTCTTTCTGTCACACACACACACAGACATCTCTTACCATGAGTGTTCATTTTGTCTGCTCTTTCTAGGAAGACAGCATTTAGCTGTTGCTGCTCTCTTAATCTCTTTTTCTTTTCTCTGTTTTTCTGTCTGTTTCTGTCTCTATTTCTCTGTATCTGTCTCTGTCTCAGTATATCTTTTAAACTCTCTTTTTCTCTGTCTCTTCCTGTGTCTCTATCTGTTTCTGTGTCTCTGTCTCTTTCTCTTTCTGTGTCCATCTCTCTTTCCCTATCTCTCTTTCTTTGTGTGTCCCTTTCTCCCTGTCTCTGTCTGTCTCTCTCTCAGTCTGTTTCCCCATCTCTCCTTCTCTGAGTGTCTCTATCTCCCTGTCTCTGTCTGTCTTTGTGTCTCTGTCTCAGTCTGTTTCTTTGTATGTCTCTGTCTCTGTGTTTCTCTCTCCACCTCTCTTTTCTGTTAAACTATTGCCTAGTACCAAAACTGATAGGCTACTATCTAAAGCCCCCTTTTTTTCTTATTCTTTGCATTGTCTACTAGAACTGCATGACACCATTACATTTTGTACCAGTAACCTCCCCCACCTCGCCCTCGTTTTTCTTATGCCTTACACTGTATACTAGAGCTGAACTATATTACATTTTGTACTAGTAAATATCACCTAGCCTCCTCTAGCTTTAAAATTCCTTTATTGTAAGGCACTAGAGTCTACAGAATGAATCAGTGTTTTTTAATCAATGCTACAACTCCAAAGTTTTATAGATGGAGTTATTTAAACCATGTGCTGAGAGCTCAAAGATTTTGCTTCTTAACTTAAACAAACCTTCCCAAAAAAAGACTCATGTTACAAACACAAGGTTCCAATTTTTAACTAGGAAAAGTGATATCTTCCATATGTTCCTCTTTTCATATAACATTTCATCAGTTGTATCAAGTTTCAAAATAATGCAAATTCTCTGGGAGGGGATTAATAAACATTTCAAAAAATGTGAATGTGAACTAATCATCCACACAGAAAAAAAAAGTGGATGAACAATGATTATTTTCCAAATTACGGACAACATACAAAAATCATCCGTCAAATTAATTGATATATAAATGCATAGATTAAATATATGGATAGATGATCAAATTAGGTAATGTATTTAATTTGTAAGCCTTAGATTATTATGTAAATTCTAGTTGTTATTACTATTAATGATAACATGAATAGAGAGAGATCAAAAAAAGAAAAGAGATAGAAATCATATAGATAGCGCTATAGATTTGGATAGAAATAGAAATATTAAAGATATATCTTACGTATTACAAGAAAATAATTAGTTGGGTTCACAAGTAGGTAGGAAAATAGGTTTTATTGCCTTCATAAAATTAAAAAGTGTCTTTGATAATGCTTTAATAATGTTTCTCTGAGAAACAAATGCCTTCTTTTAAATATCAACTTATAACTGGTATAATGTGGAATATAATATTCTCCAAAGATTTAAATATTAGTAATACTCAAAAAACCAATAAGAAGCTTAAGGTAAGGGACATAGACAAGTCCTTCAAAGAAGAATGAGCTTGAATGATGCCATGAGGACATCTATATACTTCATAAAATTAGAACAAAGTAAGGAAAACTATGAGACTGATGTGACTTATGGGAAGAAATGAATAAGAGTATCATATGAAGGACAGGCACAAGGATTTTATAATGTGTAGAGTTGGAAGAAATTTGAAAATCAGCAAGATCACAGATTCAATGAAGTATTTAAGAAGAGGCCGCCATATATGATCAGCTAGGACACATTGAGAATTTGACACTTGTTACTAATGTCTCATGAATTAATCATATGAAAGGATTTTCTTACATATCAGTCTCTGTTAGGAAAATGACCAAGATCATCTTACCAACTCAATAGCATTTACAGAAATCCTCCATAAGAGAGGCAGGCCTTCTCCCTACAGATCTTCAAAAAACAATGCATACTAACAAACTTGAAACAAAATGTTAGTTGACCTATTTTAAAGCTACTTATGAGTGTCAGTTCTTTGATTATAGGATTATTCACATATTTATTCAATCTAAGCAAATATTTCCCTCATCGAATGATATTTTTCTTTTTGTTTTTATTTTTCTTTCTACTTGGGTGTTTTCGCTTAAAAGTTTGACTTATGCACTTACAGCTGAAGTGCAAGCACTCAAATATTCTTGAGGCAGCAAGATTTAATGAAATGAGTTAGGGGGTTAAAAATCAGAAGACTTGGTTTCAAATTCTGCCATGAATACATACTGGCTATGTATCCCTGATCAAATCATCCTAATGATGATTCGGTTTGCTCACCTAGAATCCCAGATTCTCCCTTGTGGTCAAACTCCAACTATCTTTTGTTCAGCATTGGACAGAACAGTATAGAAAGAACATTGACAAACTGGAATATGATCACAGGAAAGAATATGACAGCAGAAACTATACTATATTTTACCATGATTGGCTGAAAGGACTGGAATTATTTAGTCTGGAGAGTACAAGGCTTATCTGTCTTTAGGTACTCTGGGGTCCTGATGATGTGAACAGAATAATTAGACTTGATCTGCTTTACCTCAAAGGGAAGACTTAGAACCATTAGGCAAATGGGAAACATAGTATGTGGTAAAGAGAATGCCAAATGAGAATTATGAAAACTTAGGTTTAATTCCTTCCTCACCTGACCAACAGGGTCATCTTGAGGTTCAGCTAATATATGTAAAGAGCTTTGGAAATCTTAAACTATGTAGCTGACATAGTTTGAACTTAAGCTATATAAATATGAGCCATTACTAAATTGTGAGAGTCAAGCTATAGTTCTTTCCTAAAAGACAGCTTTTCAAGCAGAGTGAAATGAATTGCCTTGTAACACAGTGATTTCCCCATCCCTGAAATTGTTCATGCAAATATTAGATGAGTATTTGTTGGTGATGATTGAGATAGGATTTAGGAATGAGTTAAACAAGATAATTTCTAAGGTTTCCTCTGAGATTCTTTGACATTGAATGGGAATAAATGTAAAGTGCTACATTTGGGTTCAAACAATCAGTCTTAAAAGTATAAGATGGGAAATGTTTGGTTGAATGATATTTGGTTTGAAAATGACCGGGGGGGGGGGTGAGTGGGCTTTGAGCTCAGGAAGCAAAAAAAGTTTGTGATGTAGGTAGTAAGAAAGTTAATAAATCTTAGGCCAGGTTAAGAGAGGCCTGGTGTCTAGGACTGGAGTGATAATAGATAGTTCTATTGTTCTCTAAAGCAGACTAAATCTGGAATTGTCTGTTCAGTTTTGAATAATATATTTTAAAATGGACATTGATCAAGTACGGAGTATTCAGAGAAGTAGAGCCAGATTGGGGAAAAAAAAAACTTGAATTTGTTCTATATGAGTACTAATTAAAGAAATTGGAAATGCTGAACTGGAGAGGGAGTGGGGTGGGGTTTCAAGCAGACATGAAAGTTATTTTAAAGTATATAAAGGATTCTCATATGGGAGAGAAATTAAACTTGGTCCCAGAAGATAGAACTAAAAACAATGGGTGGGAGCTACAAAGAAGCAAATTTAGACTTGATAAAAATAACAACTTCTTAACAATTAAAACTCTCCAAAAGTGGAATAGGCTGCATCAGGAAGCAATAGGCTCTCCCTCCCTTGAGATCTCCAAGCAGAGGCTGGGGGTATTATAGGTGCAATCCTTGTTCTTTCAGGGATTAGAATTAATAGTCCCTGAGATCCCTTCAGAATTGGAGATGATAGGATTTGGGGATCAACAATTACTCTCTAAAAGAATATTCTCTTGTCTCAATATTTATATGACATCTATCATTCTGAAATATATCATGATATAACATAAAGGTTGCAAAGAACCTCCAAAATAATTTGGTCTAACCCTTCTTTTCTTTTTATAATTGAGGCTCCAAGATATAAACAGGCTTATTCACCTTCAATTGTTCGTAAGCAGAAGCAGGATGCAAATATCTTTTCATTACATCAATCTAGTTCCGTCTTTCCCATCATAGGATGAATTCCTTGAAAAAAAGGGTCACAAAATGTACATATGCAATTTCATAGATCCTAAAGTAAGGTGTTTACGTCCGATAGGCTTATAATCAATATTTGTACAAAGGATGAAAAATAGAAGAAATGGATGGAAGAGAGTGGAGAGAGGAAGAAGGAAAAGGGAGGAGAAAGGGAATAAGGAAGAAGGAGAAAGAAGAGAGGGAGGGAGAGGAGGAGAGAGGGAAGAAAAAGCAAAAGGAGGATAATGATGTTTTTGGCCTTTGAAACTCTCAAAAACTGGGGGCAGCTAGTGGCACATGGGATAGAGCACCAGAACTGAAGTCAAGAGGACCTGAGTTCAGATTTGACCTCAGACACTTAACACTTCCTGTCTGTGTGACTCTGGCCAAGTCACTTAATCCAATCATCTCAGAAAAAAAAAGAAAAAAGAAAAAACTCTCAAAAACTATTTACTAAAAGTTACAGATTTGTGACCTATAATTGTCAAGAAATATCCTGTACCAATAGAAGGGGTGGAGAGAAAGCACATCCCTTGAATACTAGATTATAATGGCTAGTAGAAAGAGGCAGTGTAAATTCAAGTGTCTGATATATACATTGCAAACCTGTAAATAAGAAGCAAATGGGAAAAGAGATAAGCTAACCAAGTGGTATAGTGGGAGAAGCATCTTATCTGGAGTCAAAAACGTTGAAATTCAAATTTGAGTTCTAACCCTAATTTCCAGTGAGACTTTCTACAAGTTGTTTAACCTAGACTCAGCTCCAGAGCTGGTAAGGACCCCAGAGGCTATCTATCTGGTTCAATCTTTTCATTTTACTTATGATGAAACAGAGGTCCAGGCAAGTAGAGTGATGTGCCCCAGGAATTTCTAGAGAACTGTTACATTCAGGACTTGAATCCATATGTTAAGAGTTCCATCATATCATTAAAAGGATAAAGAGAAAAGAAGAGGGGGAAAGTTCTTACCTATACATGATCTCATTTGCTAAGAGCTATTTGCTCTCTGGCAAATAGAAAACCAGCGCTCACCTAGGATAAAGGTGTTCAGACTACTAGAATATCTGGTGTTAAAACTGTTTCTAGATTAAGATTAAATCAGCATCTTTCTAGGGGCTCAGTGGAGTGAAGCCTTTAAAAGAAAGGAGGCTGCAGGAGCTAGTCCCCAACTCCCCAGGACTCCAGGCAATAAAATGTAAGCAGAAGGCAGAGCACATGATGTCTTATATACGCCAGCCACCTCTGGGCAGGTTTTCCTATGGTTAATGAAGCAATTCTACCTCATCAACAATGTGTAAGAGGTTTTTTTTTTTTTTTTTTTTTTTTTGGTTTTTTGCTCAGGACTAATTTGGGAGAATTTAAATGTGTTAACCATGAAAATCCATAGATATAGGCTGGCCCTCTGGCTATTCAAAGTCCCTAGGGACTCTTGAGAAGAGGAATAGGGTCCCTCAGTAGAGGCTGAGAGACTTTACTGTGCCTCCTTCCCCTCTCCTCCTTGTTCTAATTAAGGCTGAGCCTGCTCCCTTCCTGCCCTGCTGCTGAGTCCGTTCGCTACAAGACAGTTAGGCAGCTGCTTCATTCCTCCCTGGCACTGGGTGAAGTGAGTGTTCTCAGTGCTTCTACTGTAAAGGGCTTTGGGGACTCAGCTCTGAAGAAACAGCAGAGCAGTTGTATTGTGTTGAGACTGGAGAACGTACTGGAGGAATGGGGAAGTCACTAAGGTAGCCAATCCTTCCCAGGACCTACTAGAGCTGTGGTAGAAGACACATATGTGGTCACTGATGCTCTGCTGGGGCCCCTAGGCTTGATTCTCTTAGAATACAGGGAAATTCCCTCCTTCTTCCAAAGGATATTTGAATTTGGTTCACAGAAATCCAGAAAGATTTAAAAGAGGCAACATAGGGTTAGTGCATGAAGTGCTAGAATTTGAATTCTAACCCTGCCTCTGACAAGTCACTTAAATTCTCTGATCCTCAAGCAATTCCTTAAAAAATGATCTACTGAGTTACTGATGGGACTGTCAATGACTAATCAGCTAAGAAGCATTTATTAAGGGAATTATATATTCCACATACTAGGCTATATATGGGATGCAAGGATGAAAAGACAAGATGAGGGGAGGGACTTACATTCTAAAACAAAAGAGCACATGCAGGTGCACACATGCAGAAAGTCAGTGAATTCAACACGACCTCTCTGCTTTAATAATAACAAGCATTTAAATGGTCTTTGAAAAGTGTACATATTTTCTCATTTGATTCTCACAACCCTCATAGATAGCTTTAATCATTATTCCCATTTTACAGATGAAGAACTAATGTTCAGACAGAGGTTAAGTGCCGTTTGTAGTATCACAGTCAGTCAGTTTGTGAAGCAAAATTTGAACTTAGAGCTTCCTGAATCTATGTCCAAGACTCTTACTCACTGTACCCCTGAAAGTCCCGAGTTATTAAGCAAATTATCCTTTGCAAAGTTAGAATTAGAATACAGTGCTTTGCCCGCCCCCCCAAAAAAAATCTAGTGTTCTTCTCCCCCCACCCCAGGTGTAACTCGATTGCTTCATCTGGCCAGCAGTAATGCCTCCATACCATTTTTATCTAATTGGCATTAGGGAAGATGAAACCCTCTCGAGCCAGACTTCAAACACAAAAAAATCTAGATCAAAGATATATTTGGCTTTCAGTGCTAATCTTTACATCAGTTTGGTCTCTGCTGACTTGTTACCCTTTGAAGAAAATTTAGCAACTACTTATTTTAAACAGATGACTGTTCTCTAACCCCAAACATGGTACAGAAGCTTAGCAGATGGCTGGCCACTGGATACAGCCAATTTTGTATTTTCCCACAGAATGATACAGGGTATTATTTTTATTGATATGGTTAAGATATGATACCCCCCCCCCCATTTTCCTCACAAGTAAAGATACAATATTCCTTTTATTTTCCTCACAAGATAATTCAAGGAGATCTTGGAATCTCTAATCTACAACCCCTGAACTTCAGGTCAGTATTATTGGATAAGAAAAGACATGAAGCTTGCTCTTCCTGTCTCTAATGTCAAGGACCAGGAATGAGACACAAACAGACAGATAGACAGACAGGAAAAACAAACAAAGAGAGGGAGGCAGGGAAGGAGGGAGGGAGGGAGCAAGAAGGAGAGAGAGAGAGAGAGAGAGAGAGAGAGAGAGAGAGAGAGAGAGAGAGAGAAGAGAAGAGAAGAGAAGAGAAGAGAAGAGAAGAGAAGAGAAGAGAAGAGAAGAGAAGAGAGAAGAGAAGAGAAGAGAAGAGAAGAGAAGAGAAGAGAAGAGAAGAGAAGAGAAGAGAAGAGAAGAGAAGAGAGGGAAAGAGACGGAGAGAAAGACAGAGAAATTTAAAAGTCTTTTGGAGCTTTGAATGGTGCTTTGTCTCCTTATTGAATCCACCTAATAAAAGCAGATGATAAGAAAGGATCCAGGAAGAATTTCACTCTTTTTCATCTCCTGAGAATGTATCATTCCCTCTTGCCTAGCAACAATTTCCCAGGTGAGAACCCAGAGAGGAAGCTAGGGGGCTGCAAGGAGGGAAGGGAAAGGACTTCCTCTATTAGGTTTTTTATTGCACAAAAGCAGGCTATATTCAAAGAGGATTGCCCACTGCTAAGTATGATTACCAATGGCACTAGATAGACTCTAGTTGTGATCGATTTCACCTTCAGCAGCATCGGAAACAGGTAGGAATAGGAGACAGACTAGATTTACTGGGTTGAGGATGTTTATGAAATGTTAGATTCAAATACTAAAAGTCAAGCTTTACAATGCCAGCTGCTGTCTGGGTTTATGGCAATTGATGGTGATGCCCAGAACTCAATCATTTCTAAATTTGTCACTATAGGAACCTCCAAACCAGTGTTCCCGCCCACAGGTTATCCAAAGGGGGTTCTCCACAGGAATTCCCTGAGGAAAGAATCCTTATTCTGGGATGAAAATCTAAAGTACATCAGAAAAGTATCTGGACCTCCAAACTGTAGATAATGGGGAAAGATAGCCAGTTTCCATTCTAAAATAAAGGTATTAGGCTGAAAGATTAGGTCTAGGATAAGAGCTATAGGATTCACCTGTTCAGAGATATTTGTTCAATCATCGGATATCTAAACCCAGAGATTTAAAGGCCCAGAGAGCTCATAAGTCCCTTGGTAAGTTTCCCATCCTAAAGTGAATAAACAAAAAAAGAGTTTTCAAAATGAAATTAAAAATCACCTAGCAGTCCTGGAGAGATTGCTTGATTAAAATTGGTAGGAAGTTTCTTTCTAGGGATTTTTTGCTTGTTTTTAAAGGCACTTTAAACAGCTTACCTCTAGAAAGATTCAATTCTCAGGCTCTCTTCTCTTTTTTCTCTTCCTCTTCCCCCTTTCTATCCCCCTCCTTCTCCCTTCAGGATCTCTCTCATGCTTCAGCTCACAGGTCACAAACCAACTAATCCTATCAAGTCCTCAAACTGCTTCATCCCAGAAACTGGAGCCAAACAGTCCAAGGAGAGCTGAGCCATCCATCAGAGACATCAGTTCATTGCCTCTCTCCATGCTTTGCTGGTCCTATCTTGATCGCCACTTGGGCCGGGGGTGGATGGGTTTATAAATATTAGCTTGGTGAGCAGAGGTATTGCTCCAAAGAAAAAGGAGTAAAAAATATCTTAGTTAGCTGACCACAACTCATTTTAGCTGTAAAAACGCCTCTGGTGACCTTGACATACAATGGAGTCCTAGTTAGTATTTAAATAGGCACATATGCCTTTTGTAAATCTTGGTTCACTGAGAGATAATGGGGAAATAACATTTATATTATCTCAGGATGTCAGCTTTTAGGCAGGCTGAAACCCATCCTTGGATTCAACAACAATCCCTTAGATGAAACCGGGAAGAAAATATGTCCTTTTCAAAAAACCTTAGAGATGTTCCAAACCCCCCAATTTTATATCATTTAGTGTGTACATTAAAAGAGTTGTTTGGAAACAAATAAACCCACCCGTCTTTAGAATGAATTGCACTCCCGAGATACACACACACACACACACACACACACACACACACACACACACACATCACCACCAACAACAACATCACCAGCAGCTTTCTTCCCTCCTTATAAAAATGCAGAGATACATTGATCTAGCAGTTGAACAATGCTAATAGAACTTCACTCCAAATAACTTCCCAACTGTAACCAAAAATGCATAGGTGACAAACTAAGGGAACGTCAATCAGAAAAGACAAATTACGAAGCAAAGGAAGGTTGATTCTTTCCCAGAACCTCTGAGGTTTGGGAAGAGATCTCAGCCATTAGGAGACAGAAAGTATAACATCCAACAAAATAAACCATGAATTAGGATACTGTTACAAAATGAGGACAGAAAAGGGGTGGAAAGAAGCAAGTCCAGTGTTGTCTCCTTGCCTGGACCGGCCCTCCCCATGTCTGATTTCTTATCTAGCAGCTAGCACCAGTATTGATTCCTCTTCCAGCCAATACTCAATCCAATCGGCTTCATTATTTAACCCTTTGAAAACTAAATGAGCAAATAAGATTCCTGCTTCAACCCAGACTGCTGGGAGGGACACTGAGCAGAGGGATGAGAAGAAGGGGAAGCTTCAGGAGGAAGATTGTGGGATTGAAAATAGAGATTTTATTATGAAGAGGATGGTATTTAAAGAAATTGGGGGAGCCTAGATTTTCCTAAATTGAAGAGCAGCTTGACTATCCTGAGAAGTACCCCAATCCCTTCCTCTCTATTTTCTCCAAGTCTCGTCCCAATTAGCACCTACCAGGGGTCTTGATCTCCCACCCTACCCTACAGAGCCGATTGGGTTTGGGGAGGAAGGGGGGTGGGGGGAACAGGGCAGCGCTCCCTTGTCGGCCTCCTTCTTTCTCATTCCCTTTCTCCCCAAAGCGGGAGTGTAGTGCATCCCAGTGGACAAACTGCGGAAGGACAAGTTGGCTTGCCTGCCTCCGCCTCCGCCAACGCCCCCGCCCTCCTCAGCCAGGGTTCGCACTCTCTCAGCCTGGCTCCGAGGAGCGCGCCGGGCTCCGCACCGACGGGTTCCGAGCGCTGCCCGCTGTGGCTGCGTCCCTAGGCCCTACCCTTGGGATGTCTTGCCTTCTCCCTGCCCAAGCCATCCCCCATTGCGAGCGTCTGACCCGGGAGAGCGGGGCGCAGGCGGCTAGGCTAGCCATTGGGTGATATAGGACAAAGTTTGCCTCGGCAACAGAAGCCAGCCGCGGCTCTCCTCGCAGGGAGCTGGGTCCTCCGCGCCCTAGCTAATTCCAGAGATCTCGGCGGAGGTCTCCGCCCTCACCTACGCGGGTGTCCACGCAGGTGGATGAATGGCTTGAGAATCACACGCCACTGTGGCAAGCCTGGCCCCTGCTTCCCCCTATCCCATTTGTCTCTGGGGGATTGCATGCACGTTTTACGAGTTAGCCCCTCTACCCGAGGGGTTCCCGGGGCCCACTCTTATGCGCACCCATGTGACCTAGGGCGGCTCCATGCCGCTGCTCGGAGTAAGACTGGGCTACGCAAGGGTCCCCCGTTTAGGGTCTGAGGGCCGCCTGGGCAAGTGCTTGGTGGGTTTGTGTTGAATTGAATAACTCCTTCTGGAGTGCGCTCCGGAGAGCCGGGAGCACCGGCCTCTCAAGCCCAGCTCGTTCTATCCCCCAGCTGCCAGGGACCGTCGGTAAGTGACCCTCCGGTAGGTGACAGAGGACTAGCAGGAAAGGAGGCTGGCCGGGGCGGCCGGCCAGGACACTGCGCTGCCTCCTGAGGGAGAAACGGGAGCCGCTCCCCCAAGGGCTCTACTTCATCCTCGCCTCTGGCCGGGCCTGAGAGTCCCCTAAAAACGGGGCTGAGCTCCAGAGATCTGCTTTCCCCTCCTCCCTCGTTTGGTTTGGCTTTAGCCGAGAAGCCCCCGGCGGACACTGGGAAGAAAGAAGGAAGGCAAGGCAGCAGAGCGATCCCGATCCTCTCTGCCGAGTCTTTATGGATCATTAATTAAAGTGCTGCCCAAGATATCTCCCACACGGACACACACACACACACACACACACACACACACACACACACACACACACACACGCCGGGACTTCTCACCTGATTCCTAAGAGCTGTTTAATCCACATGGTCACGTTTCACAGAACCGAGCCTCAGACCTTCATCTCCCCGTCCATCGGCGCCTCCCCGCCCCCCCACCCCCAGCTCCCCGACCCGACTCGCTGCGAGTGTCCGCGCCTGCCGCGGTCCGTCTGGCGGCTCCGCTCCCTCGGCTAGCTCCCTGGGCAGCCGGGAGGTAGGATCAGAGAGTAGCCGCGCAGTGCTCCATCTCAGTCCTGGGCGCGTCTCAGCTGTTGGGAAGCCTAGACCAGGCAGAAGCGCCTATAAATGAAGACATAGCTGCATAGATTAGTTAGAGGCTGGAAAGGGGGGTTCCGTTCTCCAAACCACCACGTTCCCTTCCCCGAAACAGTCCTGGGTTTGTCTAGGGTTGTTTTTTGGTTCTTTCCGTAGCTGGCTGGAGACTGGGGAGGAGGTTTAGAGAGACCAGGGGAGACCCCACGCCTCTGAATCTATTTTAGCTCCGAAGTGGTCTCCAGGAGAGTCTCTAGTTTCTGAGGCGCCCACGGATCTTTCCTCCAAAGGAAAAAGAGGGAGAAAAAAAAGGAGAAGGAGGGAGGGAGGGAAGAGGAGAAAAAGGCAGCGGTCGGGAGAGATCTACGTTTTGTTGTTCTGGGTTTCAGCCTGAGCCCCACGTAGAGAGGAGAGAGATACGTGACGGAGGGCGGAGGGAAGAAGGACAAGAAGAGCTGGCTCCGGGAGTTCGCTCGCAGCTTTCCCTAGCGGCTGGGATCCTTCTCCCCTGGACCTATGGAGTCTGGTTGAGGCTGGGGAGCCCGATGCGCCTGCAAAAGTGGACCAGGAGGACTTCCCTCGCCGACTAGTAAACAGTCGAGTTCAAGTCCGAGTGGAAGAAGGGAAAGACGGGGATCGGAGACTGCAGCGTCCGCCCGTCGGGGAGAGGAGGCAGGTTTCCCAGCGCCGCTCCACGGGGCTCAAGTTTCCCGGTCTGTCCGAGGGCGAGCTCTCCAGACAGTGTAAGGCTGGGAAGGCTGGGAAGGAGGCGGGGAGAGGGAGGTGCGCTCCGAGCTGAAGTTGCGTTGCGAGAGGAAGGAGGAGAGAGCTGTGAGTGGGGAGGGGAGGGGGGGCTTCTCCCCTAAGAGAGAAGCGGAGATTCCCGGGGCTCTGAGCGGCTGGGGCAGCGTCAGCCCCAGTGAGCCGCCCTAGCCTCTCTTCCTCCTTTTCTCCTGCTTTTGCTCTTTCTGGTTCCAGCCCCCTCCTACCTCCCTCAAGCAGGTCCCAACTCCGCCTGCTCCAAACCAGTCTCGCGTCACTCGACCTTCCCCCGCCCCCTTGACGGGAGGCTGAGACCCCTGCCCCGCTCCTGATCCCCACCCCCTCTTCTGTCCTCCTGGACCCTGAGAAGCAGTGTTATTTGCATGGTCCGAGCGCCCCTGCCAGACGGGTCCCCCTCCCACCCCTTTCCTCATTCCTGTCCTCGTCCCCCCACGTCCCCACCTTGGACACTGCTTCGGAGATACGGAAGATTCCGATTGGACCGCCTGGCTCCGCCGGATGGTGTTGCCACGGTAACCGGATGGAACGTGGAGGAGCTCGAGGTTCCGACCCGGTTCCCGGGTGGGCAGTGGACTAAGCTGGCGACGCAGGGATGCTGGTGTGTTTGGGAGGGGGGAGAGGTTAATGGAGGGTGACGAAGGGGAGGGGAGACTTAGGTGTCAGGATAAAAGAGGAAACAGAGACGGGGAAAAGTTTCCTTTAGCCAGAACAGGGCATCCCCTGGTAGGATCCCATAACCTGCTCAGAAAGAAAGAGACCAGGATGAAGGTATTATCTCTTGCCTAGATTTTTTTTTTTTTTTAATATTGGAGTCCCTTACCAGGACCCATACCTATCCTTAACTAAGTACTTCGGAGGCTGGAACCCGACCTCACCAGCAACCCCATAATCCCCAGCCACCACCCCGGAGGGCTTCCGAATTGACATTGAGTTAACGGATTCAGCACTTTGATAGCCCACCGCTCCTTCCTTATTTTTGCCTTGCCCCGAAGCATTAACTCGCCATGGCTCACAAATCAGTTTTTAAAAAGAGGAGAGAGGTGTGGCTGTGAATGATAGTCCTTTTGTTGAGAAAGAAATGACATACACAGCAAAACCCCCAGTGGCAGGTCTGCTGAGTCCTGAATCCATCCTCTTATGCTTTGTACAACCTTGAGTAAGTTCCTTGTCTCAGTTTCTTTCACCTCCACTCTTTGTCTGCAAATGAACACAAATCCAAGTCTTCGGTCTGTTTTCAAAGAGGTCTTTGAGACCATTAAAAAGCCAGGTAATAGGGGATCACCTCATGATTATTTATTCTCTCTTACCAGAAAGGTTTTGCACTGTTGCATATTGCTATTTATTCGGGGATTCTGGGAGTGGGGATGGTTCAAGTAGTTCGCTGCACCTGTGTCTTTAAGTATTGAACAAATACATGGGTTGAAAGATCTCAAACCCAAATTTATGGCAAACCCCTTCGGACAGAAATACCCTTAACTCACATGTCAGGCCAATGATCGCTTTTTGAAATAACAAATATGTATTATAAGTAACGGGTAACTGAAAAATATGGGAATATAATGAAGTCCTTTTCTCTTCCTTGAATCCTAGTGTGGTATAGTGGAAACTGTCTGCCTAGGAAGATCTGGCTCCCACCCACAAATCCTGCCTTGCATGACCCATTGCTATTTTAACTCCTGAGTCTCAATTTCTTTATCTGTAAAATAGGTATAATAACAGCAGTACCTGTTTCACACGCTTATTATGAGACTCAAATGGGATAATGTGCTTTACAGCACTTTTCCAAACCTGAAAAGATTGTATGTCTGTCAGTTATTATTATGAAATAGAGCTGCAAAAAAGAAAAAAAAAAGGAGGGGATGGAGGATTGGGTGGAGTGGGGAGAATCTGTATCCTAAAGGGAAAAGAGATTCTATAAACAGCTACTGTCATAGAACAAAAGACTTCCTTTATGGTCATACTGTTACACACTGTGCTTTCCTAACCTTAAAATGTTATATAAACACTCCATGTTTTAATCCACCCCCAGACTCAATTCCCCATTTCCTCCCACCTCAAACAAATAGTCTTCATCAAAACAGGAAAAAAAATTAGCCAATAAGGATGAGTCCCTACCACCAAATCTGGTTCCCTTTCCATTTAATATCTCTAGCTTAGTTCTGCAGGAGGGGCCTTCTTTCTTTCATCTCAGCAGGCTGTGGGAATTGATGGATCTAGATCCATCACTGTATCTAGATCCAGGAAGATCTGAGTTCAAATCACATTTCAAGTACTTGCTAGCTGGCTAATCCTGGGCAGTTATTTAACCTCTTTTTGCCTTAGTTACCTTAGATTTATAAGATGCAGAGGGTGGGGGTAAAATGTTTAGTATTCCATCCAGCTCTAAATCTATAAGAATCCTATTTTTCCTTAGCTATTTCATGTTCTTTTTAGAAATGGCTATTTTAAAAGCTGATCCAAAGCCCAAATGATCCACCATCTTGTAATTTTTCTTCCAAGAAAATAAATCTGTCTTTAAGAAGACAGTTTATTTACAAGATTAAGTTTGCATTTTGCAGACAACAGAGGGTTTTCATTGGAGTTATTGTTTTCCAGACTGAACATACAGAACCAAAGAGTGAGCTAGTAGGGTTTCTCATAGTTCAATTGCTTTTTCCTACTGCAATAAATGACTGAGAAAGGTGGTAATAGTCCCCCCTTTTGGGATCTGGGCCTTCACTGAGCTGTTCCACAGGTGACCTTGATCCACAGCTGCAAACCCCAGCTGAGTACATCAAGAAGCTCCAGTTTAAATGGCATTTTGAGAAATAGGCAAAACTACAGGCTCACTTTGCAAGCAGCCCGAATGACTCATGTGACATCTATCGCAACAGTTGTAATACACGGAGAAAACACTCGATGCTTCCACTACCCATCAGAGAACTTGCTCGTTAACAATAAAAAGGGATTGGTCTCTTTTGGTACCAGGGATTGCCTGTGTTCTGTCATCGCATGAGTGGATTGAGAGAGTGCCCTTCTCTGAAAATAGGCAAGCAGCTAGTTGTGTGCATCTGTGGCCTCAGGGCACTCCTTGGGCCTGATGGGGTTTAACCTTGAAAGAACACCCCCTGGAGACTTGTTGGAGGCAGGAGATATTGATTTAGAATTTCTGTGCTATTTATTCTTCCACCAGTGTGGACCTTGAGGTGGTGAGAGCAAAGAGCTCAGTTTCTGGTAGCTGAATAACTTATCACATGACTGATGGCTAGTGGAAAACATCCTGGGCAGAGAGGACCACAATAAACTTCTCAAGTCTGCTCCAGCCAGTGGTTTTGATCAAACATACAATGGTTTACCAAGGCCTAGAATTCTTTGAAAATAACAATTTCCATTCCTACGATTTTGAAAGCTCATGAAATCCCTTCTTCATAGGAATCTCCCAAGTAGATAGCATAAATATTTTGACCCCATTTTATAGATAAGGAAACTGAGTCTTAACAAAGATGAAGTAACATCAATGAAAGTTTCAAAATGGAATTGGTAACTTAGGTAATCACTCAATCCTCTTTCTAATGTATCCCTAATCCTAAGAAGGAAAAACATCATTAATATCAAGAACCCACTCTAAGTAGGTCCTCTATGCAGTCCCTTCCTTATGAGGATTGTTAAGGCAGTTTTTCTTGAAGTCAGAAGATTTAGGTTTTAGCTCCCTAAGAAATGTACTCTATTAGTAAATTCCTTCAATTAGATGAAATGTAATTTAACTTAGCATTTGATATTCAAAATATTTGGGCCAAGTGGGGATCATATTAGAAATCACAAGGTCACTCATCTCTTTCTTCAATTTCAGTAGATATTTTTAAATTATTTACTGTGCATGAAACATCAGAGTAGACTCCCTCCAAGACAAAGAAGCTATGGATCCCTGCCCTCAATGTGCTAACAGTTTGATACTGCATAAATGATGTCTGCAAGTAATTAAGATAAAATGTATTATAGCCAACTTATATCTAATGATAGGCTAGAACATAGTATACCTGGGACAGGTACAATAAAAAGAGCTCCAGCCTTAGTTTGCTTAGATCTATAAGATGCAGAAGGTGGGGGTAAAATGTTTAGGATTCCATCCAGCTCTAAATCTATGAGAATCCTATTTTTCCTTAGCTATTTCATGTTCTTTTTAGAAATGGCTATTTTAAAAGCTGATCCAAAGCCCAAATGATCCACCATCTTGTACAATGGATAGAGCTCCAGGTCTGGAGTCAGGAAGATCTGAATTCAGATTTAGCCTCAGAACACTTCCTAGCTATAGGACACTAGAGAGGTCATTTAACCTTATTTGTCTCAGTTTGCTTATCTTTCAGATAAGGTAGAAAAGGCAAATCACTCCATTATCTTTATCAAGAAAACCCCAAATGGGATCATGAAGAGTCAGACATGACTAAAAAAAAAAAAAAAAAAGATTGAACAAAAGTAATGGGTCATTCACAATTCTGTTTTCTAAGGGAAGTTTTGGAGAGGCTCAACATCAGATGTCATATGTGGGTGATTATGTCATCATCATGGTGTCTCTTAGAAGAGAGGCAGTGTTGCCTGGTGATTAGAGAGTGGCTCTCAAAACCAGGAAAACTTGGGTTCGAGTTTTACACATACTATTTATACAACTATGGTCAAACCATCTAATTTTTCAGTATTCAAATAGGAGACTGCTTGCAGTGTATTGATTTAGAAAACCACAAATTAAAATTTTATTTATTTTGTTAAATATGCCCCAATTACATTTGAATCTTATACCTCTGTTCTAGGCAACTCTCCAAAGACTCAAAAAGAAAAGGTACCAAATAAATGATCCTCATTCACTAGATTAAAATGCAATTGGGAAATATTTAACAAAATAAATTAATGAATATAATGCAGCAGAGATAACATTACATCTTAAAACTAAATCAATATGTGGCCTGCAGGGATCCTTAGGTATAGATTAGTGGCCCCTGTTTTAATATGTTTTATAGCACTATTCTATGATGCTTGTTTTCACTGGGAAAGGGAAGCTCTTCACCCAAAACTCTCTACACAGATGGATTTGCAGGTTTGCTGCCTTTCCCTACATATTTGAGGATCATTTATTGAAAATTTCAAAATTTTGAGGCATGTGTTGGTGGAGGGAACACCCATACTACTGAAATTATGGATTCCTTCAAGTTCAAGAGTATAAGGGTAGAAGAAAAAAATAGCATGGGTGAAGTAGGCTGCAAAAATATTGCCAACAATGACCTGTCCTTAAGGGCAAAAAGAAAAAAAAAAAGATGTCATACAATATTTGTATGATTGGGAAAAGAGTTCCTGTGGCTGTTGTTTAGTAGTATCTGCCATGGGCGACTCTTAATGTCAAGATTTGAGACTTTTTTGAGAAAGATACTGGAGTAATATGCCATTTTTTTCTCTAGTCATTTTACAGATGAGAAAACAAGACAAATAGAGTTAAGTAGCTTGCCCAGAGATACCCGATAGGACATGTCTGAGGCCAGATTTGAACTTAGAAAGCTGAGTTTTGCCAACTTCAGAACCAGTGATTAAACCAGTGAACCACCTAGCTACCCCTCTGCCTCTTCTTAAGAAAAAAAAAAAAAAGTTTGAATTTTGAGTCTTAGAACTCTGTTTTAAATCTCAGCTGTTCTACACTCTACTTATATTACCTATCTAGAATCATAGAGCTAGAACTAGAAAAAGTTAGGACTTCATGAGGTCACCTAGGTTATCTTGTTTGTTCTACAAATGAGGTAGCAAAGGTAAAATTCAGGTTCTTGCCCAATGTCAGTAAATTTGAATCTACCTCCTCAGATTCCAGGGCCTCAGTATATAGCTCTTAGCTTGGGCTCTATGTTATATATAGCTAGAGTAAAGAATAATAGGTGTGTGCCCCAAATATTGCCTGCATATTCACAAAATAGTAAAAAGAAATGGAGGGATGCTAGCATGGGGTGGTATAAAGATTGTAGGAGATGGATCAGAAATTCCAATTTCAGGTGTATTATTTAGTGCCTCTAATTCCTTAATTTCTAGGATTCTCAGTTTCCTTGGATGTCACATGGGCAATGCACTCAATTCTTTCAAGGATCCTTTGGGGTTCTAAATTTGGGATCCTCTGAGTCTCTAGAGCAATGATTAGAGACTTGATTCCGTGTGTGACTTCTGTGAGTGTATGTCTAAGAGTCATGGAAAAAGTGAAAGAGGGGATGAGTTTTAATCCACATGAATGGGGAAAATATAAACATTAATTAAGGCTTAATGAGTCACCAAAGTAGTAAAGAAAGTACTGGCCTTTGAGTCAAGAACACTTGCTTTTGAATCTTATCTTAAAAACTTAGCCTCTGGATATATGTACCTGAGTTTCAGTTTGCACATCTATAAAATGGATTGGACTAGATAATCTCTTAGTTACTACTCAGATTCTATAAGCATAATTATATTATTATTGTAATAAAGGTGATAATGAGTGCTGCAAAAATTCAGAAGTAAAAGTGATAAAAGTATAATGCAAGCTGGCAATGAATAGGATTTGGACAGCTGGTAAGAAGGAAGGAAGAAAAGAAAGAATTCACAAGTCATGGAATTTAAGTGTTGGAAGGTACTAATCTTCTAGGCTACCTATAGTGGGCCAATAACTCACTTTTTTTTAAAACGTATCAGAGATGTCACCTTTGTATCATTTTCTTGAAAACCTGATCCAGTGATGGGACCTTACCACTTTCATGTCGCGGAAATGAAGTGAGTCATAAAGTTACATGATATCAACGAGATCACGTTTGCTGCATTGTTTTCCTGATTTTGTTGATCCCTCTAAGGAATACCTCTTGATAACTAAGTTCCTTTTGCTTCTCTGGAAGAAGGAATTTTGTTTTTCTTTTCTCCTAGTTGGTTTAGATCCTGCATTTCCTCATTCGGTATATATTGGTTCTGCTGTCAGTTGAGCTGGGAATAAGGTATGTATACATGGTGATTGGATCTGTGCCAAATCAGAAATCCCCAAAGGAGGTCCAGTAGGAACAAGTGCCAAGTGAATGCACATAACACTTGGAAAACTACTCAAATACAAGATGAACAGGTGTGCCGAGAAAGGAACCAGGCTCATTTGGAACTCTGCCCTGTAAGAGTCTACCCATGTGATCCGGCTCCCATGTGGTCCTTCTTCCCTACTCCCACTGCCACCTCACCAACACAAGGATGGATTACCACCTACTTGGATGACTACAATAGTATCCTTACATAATAACAATGAACTAACAATAGCTCTTCTCCTCTCCAAGCCATTTTTCACACCCTATCATTATAATCTTTCTTATACATGACTTTACATTGAGCACTTCCTCTGCTCAATAATCTTCATTGTCTCCCTATTGCCTATCAAAATTCAAACTCATTTACCTCCCTTTCTGAATCCTTATTAACATGGCACCAGCCTATTTTTTTCTAGCATCATAACCCCTAATGGGTTCCAAGTTAATTAGTTCTATCTCCTGAATATTTCATCTACCCTCCAACCTTTTTTATCATACCTTCCCACATTCCCAGAAAGTTTTGCCTCTTCTTCTATAGTCTGATGTAATATGAAGAATACTTGACTTGGAGTCAGAAAGCCTTGGCTTTGAATCCTTCCTCTGCATCCATCCATGGTGTCACTTTGGGCAAGTCATATAAACTTTGTTGCTTCATCTATAAAATGGACATATAATTGTTCTACTCCCTTACTCACAGATTGTAGTAAGACTCAAAAAAAAAAACTATTCAATGAGTTTTGTTTTATAATTACATATTCAATGAGCCAGTAAACATGTATTATACACATATTCTGTATCAGGCACCGTGTTAAATACTGCAGCTACAAAGAAAGGCAAAGGATAGTCTGTTCTCAAAGCAGTCACAGTTTAATGAGGAGGATGGTATGCAGACAGCAGCCGAAGAAAAATAAAATGAAGATAATCAGCAGAGGAATGGAGCTCAGACTGAGGTGGATTAGGAAAGGATTCCTCTAAAAGGTGGGGTTTTAGCTAGAACTTGAAGGAAGTGAAGACATACTGTGTGTAAATCATTATGAAAAAATCTTAACATTATAAAAACATCCCTTAGTATTATTAAATTCCTTCCCATCTTTCAATGTAGCACTCAATGGACTCCTTTAACTTTTCCCTCATACATTCTGCCCATAATGACCTTTCCCCTTAGACTTAGAATTTTTTCTATGTCCCCATATGTATTTACCATATAAAAATTTGTTTTATAATTACATATGATATTTTATCCTCTACTGGTTTCAAACTCCATGATGGCAGGAACTGAATCTTAGCCATCAATCAAACATTTATTTACCTTATATGTGCAAAGAAATATAATACAGAGAAAAACAAAAATGTCTGTAACCTCAAGTAAGATTTTTGATCTGGGAAATTATATTTTTAAGCATATGGATAGTGTTATTTAGTCATTTTTCCTTCCTGTCTGACTTTTTGTGACCCCTTTTGGGGTTTTCTTGACAAAGATACTGGTATGATTTCTCGTTTCCTTCTACAGCTCATTTTACAGAGGAGGAAACTGAGGAAAATAGAGTTAAGAGATTTCCCCAGGTTCATACAGCTAGGAAATATATGATGTTGAATTAGAATGAATCCTCTGTGCCCCCTAGCTGATTTATATACATACGTAAAATAGTAGCTAGCATTTATAGATGACTTTCAAGTGTGCAATATGTATTACAAATAGTATCGTATCTGATCCTTGCATTAACCAAGGAAGGTGGGAGTTTATTATTATACCCACTTTGCAGTTGGGGAAACTGAGGCCTAGAGCAGTTAAGTGAGTTCCCTAGGGTCACACAGCAAATAAGTCTGAAGCCAAATTTGAATTCAGATCTTTTTTTTTTAAACAATAGATTTAATTCCCTATCCATTTATACAAAGTATATACAAATTATATGTGAGTGGGTGAGTGAAGGTCCTAGACAGGAGTAGAGGGAAAATCAGAGAAAGCTTCCCATATGTAGAATTCAAGCAAGCATGAAAGGGAGTTTAGAATGCTAAGAGGTGCAGTCCAAGAATGGGGGACAGTCTGTGCCAAGGCGTGAAGACAGAAGATAGAACGCTGTGTGCAAACAATAGTATGTCTGCCACTTGGGTTAGAATGTGCAGTAAATACAGGCAAGTAATCTAAAATAAACAGAAGCTGAGTCTGGAGTCAGATTAGGAAGAAATTAAATGCCAAACTATAAAGATTATATGTTATCTTGGAGGGAAAAGGGAACTACTCAAAGCTTTTGAGAAGGAGAAATGACACAGCCAGACTTTGCTTTAGAAATATCCCTTTGGTAGTCATGGAGAGGATGGATTAGGGTGGGTGAGTTGGAGACAGAACAGAGAACACGCATTTATATAGCACTTACTATGTGCCAAGCACTGTGCAAGTACTTTATAAATATCTCTTTTGGTCTTTATCACCCAAGGAAATAGATGCCATTATTATCCCCAATGTATAATTGAGAAAACTAAAGTAGATAGAGGTTAATTGACTTACCTAGGGTCACACAACTAGTAAGTGGATTTGAATTCAGCTGGTAAGTTTGAATTGAATTAGCATAAAGTAAATTCATTTTGACTTCAGGCATAATTCTTTTACTTGTACCACCTACCTGATCTGGAGGAGAAATCAGAGCCAAGGGTCCAAATTAGAAAATTATTGCAGTCTACTGCCATACTACCCTGAATGGGCTGGATCTTGTCTGATCTTGGAAGCTAAGCAGGGTCGGGCCTGGTTAGTACTTGGATGGGAGACCGCCTGGGAATACTGGGTGCTGTAGGCTTAAAAAAAGAAAGAAAGAAAGAAAGAAAACTATTGCAATATTCCAGGTGAGAAATGGTCAGTTCCTGGATCAAGAGAGCCTTTGTGTGAGATGACAAAGGGATATATTGAAGAGATGACAATGAAGTTAATATCAATAAAATGACCAATGAACAGACTGTGATGTGAAGGACTGAGAATGTCCTTAAAATTTCTTTTTTTTTCTATTTTTTCATAATTATAACTTTTTATTGACAGAACCCCTGCCTGGGTAATTTTTTACAACATTATCTCTTGCACTCACTTCTATTCTGACTTTCTCCCTCCCTTTCTTCATCCCCTCCTCCAGATTGTCCTTGAAATTTCAAAGAAATTTGCCTCAAAATATGAGGAACCAAGAGATCACTGCATACAGTAATAACAATATTGTTTTTTAAATGACTTTGATGAGTAAGTCATTTTGACTATGAAAATACTCAAATTAACAATAAAGGACGTATGAAGAAAGGCACTATCTATATCCAAAGAAAGAGCTAACAAATAGAAACATAAATAGAATGATTTTATATAATATACCTATTCATGTTTAATGGTAGCCATTTCTAGGGTGGGATTGGTGATAGGAAAAATGGGAAAAGAAATTTACATGATAATTTTACTATATATTTAAAAGAAATAGCATGTTGTACATAATAGACTTGCAATTTTGAGTGCAATCATTTTTTCGTTAATTATATTATGTTGCGGAAATGATTATTTTATTCCCTATCTTTTAAAAAAAGCATGATGGTCCCCTTGGAATAAATAAATAAAATTTAAAAAGAAGGGGACTCTATGATTTCTGTTTAGAACATGCTGTGTTTGATATACCAAAGGGACACATAGTGGAATGTCTAATTAGGAGCTAGACATATGTGGCTGGACATGGGGATGGGGGGTGGGAATAGTAGACCTGGATATATATCTTGAATCATTTCCATAGAGATAGTCATTGAATTAATGGAAGCTATGTGATTATCTTGAGAGAGAAAATGGACAGACAAAGAAAGAGAAATCAGGACAGTGGGGATCAGGGACATCTCAAGTCAGAAAGTGCGATATTGATGAGAAATCGGTAAAAAGATTGAGAAGACCCAAGCTGACATTTAAGAGGAGAACTAAGGAAAAAAAAAGAGAGAGAGAAAAAAAAATCTGAGGAGAGAAGATCCAGGAGAAGAGGATAGCCAATCATTGTTATATTCTGCAAAGAGATCAAGAAGGTTGAAGACTGAAAAAATTCATTGGGATTTGTCAATTTAATAGATCATTGGTGACTTTAGAGAAAGTACTTTCTTCCAAGTAATGAGGATAAGAGTCAGCCTGTAAAGAGGAGAGGAATGGAAATGTGAACAAGGAATCCAAAGATAGCTTTCTTTTTCCTATGGATTGGATCATGAGGAAGAAAAATAGATATAAGATGCAAGCTTTAAGACATGGTAAAGTTAAGTGATTTCCTTAGTGTTTACTTATTAAAGAGGAGGGAAACCTGCACATTTTTTTGCTGTCCACTACAGAAACATTGTGTCTCTCTTGCCTCTTAGTTACAAGTTCCACCTTACATATTTAAAAAATTAAAAATAAATCAATGAATTTTAAGCAAATGAATGTATGTGAATTGGAACTTAGTAATAATAATAACTACTATTATGAATCTGATTATTATTGCAGACTTGTGATTTCATTTGTATTATTCCCTGTATGGAAACCTCTTCTGATGGAGATCTGAAAATGTCTTAATGCCTGTGGGCACTGAGAAATTGTAACTTGACGAGGATTTCACAGCCAGTATGTGTCAAATGGAAGACCAGGAAGTATGTCTTCCTGTAGTTTGTTTCAATTCTCTGTTTTATGATGCCTTTCTGTAATGACACATAGCTAGTAAATTAATCATGAATCAAGTCTTCCTGAATAGCATGTAAGAATTGCAGAATCATTTTCCCATAGTACCCAGCCTTGGTCAGATGGCACTCAGTGCACAAAATTGCGAAATCCCTCACTGCTTTAGCTTTTTATCTCTGTTTTCAATTTTTACTTTTCACTTAGACTTGCAGGCAAACTAGCAAAGTTGGAGACACGTTATCACATCTTTGTCCTAGGGAAGTCATAAAATTGAGTGATTATCTGATAATGCAACAAGTATTCCCTCAACAAGTTCCAGAGAATGCTTGAACCAGAAACTGTTAAGTGATAACAAATCATGCTCTCAGCAAAGCACACAGAATTCTGAACTCTCTTCTCCAAAGTCATCACAGATTAGAAAAGTTACAGACCTCAAAGGGACCTACAGAAGTTCACTATACTATGCAATCTTAGATCTGGATCTAGGAAAGACCTTAAAGGGCACCTTCCCCAGCTCCTCCATCAATTTTTGTTGTTCAATAGTTTTCAATCATGTTCGATTCTTTGTGACCCCATTTCAGGTTTTCTTGGCAAAGGTATTGAAGTGTTTTACCATTTCCTTCTCCAGTACATTTAACAGATGAAGAAACTGAGACAAATAGATTAAGTGACTTGCCCAGAATCACAGAGCTAATAGGTGCTTGAAGCAGATTTAAATAATTCAGGTCTTCTAGACTCCAGGCTTGGTACTCTATCTACTGTGCCACCTAACTGCCCCAACCTTGAATTTACTAAAGAGGAAAGTGTACATTTAAATAATTGAAAAACTTGTTGTTTCAGTCCTATGCCATCTAAACACATGAATGTCTCAAACCATTGAGAACATTGATTACTTAACCACAATATTTTATTGGGGTGGGATGGTTGTATCTCCTAAATGCCTGACCAATTTGTATCCTATGAAGCTATGAGTCTCTACCTAATATTTAATGCTGAAAGAAATACTACACTTTCAGTCAATAGACTTGGGTTGGAATTCCATTTCTACTACTATTGGAAAGCAACACATTGCAATGGCAATGACACTGGCTCTGAGACTGAGGTTCAAATCTTAGTACAAATTGAGTACTCATATTACCTTGAAAACCTCACTATCTCTTAAAGTCTTGATCTTTAAAACAATGATATTAGAATAGATGACTTATAAGGTCTCTTTCAACTCTAAAGATAATCCTATAATCTGGTTGTCACTTACCTTCCTTTGACCTAATTTTCTCTTTGTCAATAAGAAGAATAATTGAACTAACATGGTAGTTGTAAGAAAAGTGCTTCTTAAGCTTATATACATACATATATATATATATATACACATATATATATATAATAACTTAACATACTTGTGATTTACTGCTTCCATTATTACTATCACCACCACCATTACTACTACTACTACTACTACTGCTGCTGCTGCTTCTACTACTACAACTACTACCACCATCACTACCATCACTATTCACAAGGTAGAGCTATTTTAAAATGAAGCAAGAAAAATATTCTGGGAAAGTGGGAAGAATCCCATTTTAATAGTGTATAAATTCTGCTGATAACTTGATTTATTTTTACCCTCTACTATTAATTGTCTGGTATTGTCTTTGCAAGGTAACTCATTTTGCATCAAGGCCGGCCATTGTCTACAGGGAAAGAGATTGAATAGAAAAGTTATTTCCATGGAAGTGGGGGCCAAGGGGAGGGTGCCATTTAATTTCTATAGCTACTAAAAAGGGGATGATAGAATATCCTAGGTTCACATCTCTTCCCTATATTATATATCTATGGCCTTTCCACTTTCCTCATCTCTAAAACAGGGAATAATAGCTCCAGTCAGTACCTCAGGGGACTGTTGTCAAACATTATGTGATCTTCTATTTAGATTTGATGGACATCTTCAAGATCACCCAGTTCAACCCTCTCATTTACAGATTAGGCAACTGAGACACACAATGGTTAATCACCTTACATAACACAGATAAACAGATGATTCAGAATCTAAAACCAGATTCTCTGTCCTCAAATCTTACACTTTTTATTGGTACACTGTTGCTTTTTAAGATTTCTCAAATACTTTAAACTACTCCAGTGGCTTTGGAATCTCATTCATGTGAATATTTTTCCATTGAAATAGACAGCAGATTTTCCATGTCTGATCACATCAGGGGTCCTCAAATTTTTTAAATAGGGGACCAGTTCACTGTCCCTCAGACTGTTGGAGGGCCAGATTATAGTAAAAACAAAAACTTTGTTTTGTAGCCCTTTAAATAAAGAAATTTCATAGCCTTGGTGAGGGGGATAAAAATCCTCAGCTGCTGCAACTGGCCGTGGGTCGTAGTTTGAAGACCCCTGCGAGTCTAAATGATATATGTCCATATATTTTCATTAATTTACCACCCTACATGCTGAAGACCTAACTCCCTCCCTCCTTTTTTTGATATCTGGAAGATATCAGTGATGTATTCTGGATTTTCACCTGTCATCAATCACTCTATTTTTTTCCTGACAGAATTTATCAAGTATATGTATCTTGATAAAATATATGTAAATTGCTTTGTGAAACTTTATAGTCATTATAGTCATTTCAGTTATTATCTTACATATTATTATTATTATAACATTAAAATTGCAGAGAATTTCCTGATTCACTAATAAGCACTTCAGAGATATCTCCAGAGATAGCATCAGGATTTGATTAGGAAAAACAATATTACCCATACTGCATATGACTTAGCAAGGAAAATAGATACTTGGAAATATTAACCAGATTTTACTAGTTATTTACATGGGTTTAATATTCACTTCAGAAGAAATTGTGGCAGGAATGATGAGAACCTAGTTCATTTTTAATGAAAGTTGGCTCTCCCTTTTGTCTCCAAATTTAGACTTGACTTGAACTATTAAAGCATTGCCTCTCAGCTTGTGAGGTACTGTTCCAGTACATGACTGGAGGCAAAGGTGGGGGAAGCTGAAGAGTTTCTGTACATCAACTATTGCTATTTCTATCTTTATTTAACTCTCACAAAATATGCAGCCTGACTCAATAAAATGAACCAGTGAAATAACCCGTCTAAAGCAAAGTAAACAATGTGTGCAGTTGCTATGATGGAGGAAATACAAATTAATTTACAGGCATTAGTGAATACATGGGAGCTTTTGTGTCATCATGTATTTTCTCAATCAACTGATATTAAGAGTAAAGTTACAACCATGTGGACATCTGTGGAGTATTTGTTATGTGAAAAAAAGGTCTCATTTGAAAAGTGTGGTACAACTGAGCAAGGCATAAAATTGTACACTCAAAATTAAAGAAGCCACTTATATTGATGTCTAGTATCCCTTATATACTCACTTATGCCATGGGGCAGAATCATTTTTCTCTTTTTCTAATCTTTTTCTTCCCTTCCTTTCTTTTTCTTTACTTCCTTTTCTTTTATTTCCTTATTTTCCCTCCCCTTCTCTCTTCTTCCCTTTCCTTCCTTTCTCTCACACATTTATTATATCATAATTCTTTCCTGCATTTCTCTAATCATCCATCCATTTATTTATACTTTCATTTAACCATTGGTTCATTCTTTCAGAGATTGTTTCTGAATATCATGGAAAAAGATCAATTAATTTAAACTTGTCACAACATCCTCACTCCCTGATTTCCTACTTAACCAAAGTTATACTTGGTTTCTTTGTGATTAGCTACTCTCTTTCCAAAAGACTTCTTTGGTAAGGCCATGAATGCATCTTCTCCAGTATCCCAAGAGACTACTTTCAGAAAAGTAGACAGTTTATTCAATTTTTCACAACCTTTTAGTCAATATTCAGAAGTATAGATTTTTTTTTCTTTCTGAGTTTGTGCTTCCCTGAAACAGTGGATAATAAAGGATCTGGGTTTGTGCTTCCCTGAACAATAACAAAAAATATTAGTAATAAATACATTTATATAATAAATAAATAAATGGTGAAGGATCAAGAACTCCCTTTGTATCACACCTGAGAAGTGTCCATAGAACAAGTGCTTGAAAACCTTTGAGATATTATATCCATAATTTTATAATCTCTTGAGGCAACCTATTCCATTTTAGTACAAATCTAATTATTAGTACTTTTTTTTCTTATACAAATTAACCTTTCTTCTTCTTCTACTGATCCTTATTCTGTGTTTCAAATCTTAGTGAAATCCTCTTCTATATAGTAGCTCTTTAAATAGTTGAAAGCAGAGGTCACATCTGACCAAGTCCTCTCTTCTTCTTGCCAGGAAGCAAAGCTCTATAGGACACTGCTATGATCTGTTCCTTGAATCGATGTGGCACACTGAACAAAGCTTCCTTCTGAAGTTCAGAAAACAAAACCAACATGGCCCACCCCCCTGGAATGACATGTATAAATGTCACTGATAAGAAATAGTCTTCAGAAAAAATAATAGTTATCACGTTCCAAATGCCCAGTTTCTTTCACCTTTCCCAAGATTACTTTTATCTCTCCATAGCTCAACAAATACATTCTGTTGAATTAAGCATTTTGTGATTTATTTGATGAACCTGGTAAAATTGTCAGTTTCTCCATTTTCTCAAAATATAATTGAAGAAGGACTTCTGTAAGTAAGAAAGTTTGTTGTAAAACAAGGAAAAAACATCTCCTTGGTCCAATTGGTCCAATTATTCAAGTGAGAATTCTAATTCCTTTTTAAAAAAATTTCCATTTGTTCCCTGATGTTTAAAGATGAGATGAGGATATGTCATATAAGGAAGGTGTCTCTGACTCAACAATGTTCTATACACACCAAGAAGTGGATGATTTAATCCACCATTGTCCAAGGCAACTTTCTAGGATATTTATTGACCTAGTGTAACATGAAAGGTTTTCTCATTAGGCAATCAAGTTGCCATTTTTTCCTTCTTATTCAGGTATATTTTATCTGACTGATAGGTCTGATAGAAGAATCAGTGGCCTTTGACTCCAGCTTAGTGGATCTACTCCACACTTAACTGTCCTGACTTAAATACTTACTCATTTAAGATGAGGAAAAGAAATATAAAGCAGATTCCATGATCACCTAGTTGAATGTTTTACCTTATCTGCTGTAGGGGGATAGTTCTTAGAAGTCCTCTCAAGACTGAACCAGCAAAGCACTATCAACCTATAAAATAACTAAGAATGAAGACTAAAAAAGCCTTCTGTGGATTATAAGCACACAAACTCACACAAAGAAGGAAGCCTTCAAATAAATGGTGGAGTCATGTGAACTTTTTTTCCAGAAAAACAATTGGGAATGGGAAAAAGGAAGGACTCATGATAGTGATGCAAAACTTAATTGTTGCCCTCTGATATTACATAAAGTTTATCCTTAAGAGATCTGGACTTAACTTATTGAAGCAGAGTGTGTGAAGAACAGTTGAAATTGCTAAAATATGACTACAGGTTAAAAAAACAACCTAACAACTAAATTCTAATTCTAACTAGAAAGACATTACTAAGTGGCCAGAATTATAAACAAAAAACTTACTAAAGTAATTATAACTTCATAGATGAATAAACATAAATTCTCCCCATAGATTGTTATTGTTTTTCAATCATTTTAGTCTGCCTGAACTCTTCATAATTCAGTTTGATGTTTTCTTGTTAGACATACTAGATTGGTATCCATTGCCTTTTCTAGCTCATTTTACAGATGAGAAAACTGAAGCAAACAGGGTTAAGTGACTTGTCCAGGTTCATACAACTAGTGGTTTGCCATTTCCTTCTCCACCTCATTTTACAGAGGAGGAAACTGAGGCAAATTGGGTTAAATGTTTTGTCCAGGACAACTAATAAGTGTCTGAAGCTGAATTTGAACTCACAAGAGTTTTTTTGATTCCAGATCTAGTGCTCTATCCACTGTGCAACCCAGCTGTCATAGGTGAATACTATGGAAACAAATCACAAATTATCATTGAGAATTCAACAAATAAATTCCAAACGAGCTGTTGTATTGCCTCATATAAAGCTTTTATAAAGACAAATATATAATCATAACATTGATCCACAAAAAATTTAATAACATTTGTAATAAATAGACTTCACTACAACAAATAATCATGATTTCCAATGTAATGCTGGAGAAACTGAGCAAGATAGAGATTAGAGAACAATTTAATAATTTATTTGAAAGGGAGAGATTTACTGGGACCAAATGAATCCATGGTTTGGTCCCAGGGTTGAATGAGACTATAATCTCAAAGAATCCAGCAATGAATGCCAGATACGAGATTCTTTTATAGGGCTACAAGAATGATGACATAATGGGGGAGTTACCTGGATGGGGATGACCTAATGGGGAGAGAAATCTAGGATGAGGATGACATAATGGAGGGAGGTACTGGAAGTATTCCTGATATTCTAATGGATAAAGACCTTTATCACATCAAGATTAAGAGGGAATGATTATAGCCTAAGGTCTAAAATATAAGACCTTTATCCTAATATTAAGAGGGAATGGTTATAAGCTGAGGCAGAGTAACTGAACAGGACAATTAGGGAAATTGGGTCAGGACATTAAAAGGGAACTGGGGCACAACACCAAACTATGTAGAACTGAAAAAAAAAAATTCAAACTATTGGAACATCATGAAGTAAATCAAAACCATGAGGGAACAGGAGGAGGTACATAGTCTGGATGATTTCTGGAATTGTCCCAATCTTGCCTAACAGAAGATGAGCTTATATCCCAGTGCTCTTATTCAAAGAGAAAAAGCAGTCTTTTTTATCTACCTTTGCACTAATCCACAGGGCATTAAAAATGTAATGGAATCCCATTCTCAGAGAATACCCCATGTGAATACTCCTGCTGTCAGCTCATGGTTAAGAGTCTGGGAATCCCATTACTGGAGAGGTGTGATAATATATAATGGAAAGTTCTCACTCTCCAAAGCATCTGAAGCTTTCCTGACTATTCATGATCCCCTTACCACATGAAGAACAGGAGTTTTTTGTCTGTTTGTTTGTTGTGTTTTTTTTTGTTTGTTTTGTTTTGTTTGTTTGTTTTGTTTTGTTTTTGCTTGGCTACTAATCTGAATTGTAAATTCCTTCAGAAAGCACTAACTAGCCAACTTATTTCCTCTTTCCTGTCTACCTGTGTTTGAACAAGAAGAAAATGACTTTTTCAGTTCTTCACTAGGAAAAAAGACCTCACTCAGACCTTTCTTTTCCAACACAGACCATCAACTAAGTGGTCTGTGAACACATGACCCTATTGATGCTTCTGTCTGTTCTGTCCACACTTTTCTGCTTAAAGTGAAGGAGTATTAACTTGGTTATGACCTTGTGAGCTTCAAAAGACCAGGTTAGAAACTAGGGAACTGGCGTTCATGTCAACATTTGATGGATGCTAAGGATAGGCAGAGCAGCAGTAGAATCTCTGAAGAGAATATGACCTGCTTGGACCAGTTCTGCAGTAGGAGCTACACAATAGCTGTGTCCCATTCAGAAGTGAACTTGATTTAAGTGTGAATCCATCCTCTTGATGTAGCATAAAAAAGAATCTGGTTCCAGGTACTGGAGGAAAATGTCATTCTATTCTTTCTAGATATTGCCAGTAAATATACCTTAGCAAAAGCTATGATGATTGGCTAATGACATTAGAATACTAAGCAGTGATAATGTGAGATATTAATTATAACTGGTGCATGATACTGGCCAAAACATATTGGAATGGAAACTAGTGCTGGCAGTATTTTTAAAATACCCCTTTTCTTCCCTACCTCCAAAAAAAAAATACCCTCAAGGATATCCTAGAACTTTGAAAGATAGATTTTTGAGCTAGAAGTCCATAGCATTCATTAGTGTGATTGTGAGTTAAGATAAGAATCTTTAGAAATTAGAAGGGCTGCATATGTAGAAGGAGAATAACAGGATTATCCCAGACAGTTTCTATTGGAATTCCATTAAAAATGAGAATGAGATAAAGTAACAATAGCAGCAGCAATAGTAGTAGTATTTTAAAATATAGAAAAATACTTTGGAGCAATCATAATTTTATAAAGAAAAAATAAAATTAACTATAGAAGCATACCTATATAAGGTAAATATAATAAAAAATATAAACTATAAATTGTCTCAAGAGTAAAATCCAAAGGCCCTCCATGAGTAATACTATTTGAATTTCAAACAATATAATTTAAACAAAGAAATGTCATACTATGATTGAATATTGGCCATTTATTTCTGCAATCAAAGGCTTGGTGATGGAAATTCAAAATTACATAATTAATATCAGAAGTCATCAGTATATTATCTTTAAGAACCCAGTTTATTTATCAACGAAGATCTTACAAGAAAATGGTAGAACCTATGCAAATGGATAACCATCTCCTTTTGGATTATTCTTCTCCAAAATTTCTGGATTAAAAAAAAAAAAGACACTGAACAGGACTGATGAACTAAACAGTGATGCTGCAGCAGCAGCAATGACAATAACTTCAATAACAGGAACAATGAAGAGAATCACACTAATAATTACTATAGATTACAAATGTTGTTCAGATTTTTTCACAAATCCATTTAGAGTTTTCTTGCACAGATGCTGAAGCAGTTTGTCATTTCCTTCTGTAGCTTATTTTACAAATGAGGAAACAGAGGCAAACAGGATTAAGTGACTTATTCAGAATCCCATAGCTAGTTAATTTCTGAAGTTGGATTTGAATTTAGGTCTTCCTGACACTGGGGCCAGATCTCTGTCCTCTGCATCACCTCAGTGAAAAAATATAGCACCAAGCAAATATTTAGCAAGTCATGAACTGCTAACCAAAATTATTCATAAGAAATATGATACCATTTATTAATTAACAGAAATTAAAGATAAATATGACAATTATATGTCAAATATAGACCTCAAGATATCCAAGAAAATAGAAGAAACATTTCATACCAAAGCCAGAGCATTCACACAGGCAAAACTGATGTCCATTACCACTTAGACACTTTGATCCATCAATATTTACAAATAATGTTTTTAATAGATGATGACTCATCAAATAATCCAAATCTCCAAAGTATAGTAAATTAAAGCCTTTGAAAAAAGTTTTAATGAAAGAGATCAGAATCAAAGAAAGCAACATGATATATGTGTCATAGCTATCATCCTGATTGTAACTGACTACATCCTGCAAATACTTTCTGTAACTCTGTAGATGAGTTTACATCCCCATTCTGTTATACAACTACAAGAAATCCTTTAATCTATTTTCATAAAAGTTCACAGGGCATTAAATGCAAAAAATAATAGCAGGATAGTGACTAGCTCTTGGATGAATTTCTACCTGTCTTGAGAACAAAATGTTGTTGATAATGATGAAGGTGTTGATGACACAATTTGATTGTACTGTAAGCTTGCAAAATCCTTCTCATTCATTATCATTTGATCCTCCCACCAATGGTGATGTAAGTGTTATTACTCTTCTTTCAGAGATGAGGAAGCTGTGATTTGAGAGTGTCAGTATCTTGTCTAGAGACTCCGTGAATGTCTGTGGAGGGATCTAAGGCCAAATCTTCTTAATTTTAATTATAATCTTTTGTTGGTTTGGACAATTCATGCATGAGTGGGAGGGAAAAAAGCAAATAAATATTGTGGGAGGTGGTAATGGGGAGAGGGTAGGAAAAATCAGTGAAAAGTTCATATGCTTATTGGTATCTATAAAATACTGATTCCTCAAGAAAGATCCAGACTTCACATTAGATACCATCATCATCATCATCATCATCATCATCATCATCACCTCTTCATATTATCAGAATAATAATTATGATGATAATGATTATGGCAATGGTCATTTTAATAATAATGATGATGCTGATACTAATTATTTTGCATAATTTTATGATACTTTGAGCTTTTTAAAGCACTCTCTTTACACTGATACCGATAAGTAGAAAGGCAAATCAAGGGCAGAGAAGTCTTAGGAATAAGCTATTTTCTAACATAGGTAATTTCTGCCTGACAGTCCCTTCTCCACCTGATGTCATTTCTGCATGTAGGAAAGGCCATATCTAAGATTTCAAGCAGGGATAGAGACAATACTAATTAGTCTTTCCCTCACTTCAAAATAAGCATTCTTGTATCATTACGGTGATTCTCTCTGCTGTTATTATTATTATCATACCAATCACTTGTATTCAGGGCTTTTCATCCAGGGATTTCAAAGTTGAATACTTTATAAGGAGATGGCTATGTATTTGTGCAATAAGTACCCTTGGAAAGCACAGCTTCCCATTTTTTAATGGAAGAAATCTGATTTCCCAGTGGCATGATGAATTCACCCAGAAAATCAGTCCAAATGGATGTATGGGTCTGCTAATTGGGATACAAGGATTGGTTGTCAATGATGATAGTTTCCCAGATACTGCAGAGACAAGAAATATTGGAATAAAGATGTGGTTTGAGGGAGAAGAACATATGGCAAACAATTTTGGCTGACCACTGAATTAGAGATGGAAAGGACCTCAGAGCTAGAAGAGAGGGGCTCCTTATTGAAGCTCCTTATTTTACAGATGAGGAAACTGAGCATCAGGATAATTAAGTAACTTATTCAAAGATATACAAGTAATATTGGGGCAGTAAGTGATTACAAGAATGAATGAATGAATGAAGAGGCTTTCATTAAATCTTTACTTTGTACCAAGAATATTTTATTCATCTCTGAGCATAAAAATACAAAAGTTAGCACTGTTCCTACCCTCAAAATACTAATAGGGAAACAATATATAAAAGGGCATACAGAAAAGAGAGTCATATAGTGGGTTGGAAATATATGGATATGATCATTGAAGTCATAGAGGAGTAGATTAACATACCAAGTCACAATAGCAGTATTGAATTTTATTTGATCCCGGAAGTGGAATAGAGTGAAGGCAGGTGTCAAAGGGCATAGATAACATGACAATGACGCTGATAAGAAGCAAAGCAAGAGGAAAGATAAAGAATGGCTGGAATCAGCTAGATCTGATAGTGAGCTGTCCACATGAGGTATTCCTAAATTATTTATTATCAAGACATGCATACTATTTTTATGGATACTCAGAGATAAGTGACACAGTTAGTCCAGGGTCACACAGTTAGTGCTAAATGTCTGGGCCTGGACTAGAACTCAGGTCCTCCTGATTTCAGGACAAGTACTCTAGATCCATTTCTCCATCTAACTGCCCCCATGGCTACTCTTCTTTTTTTTTAATTGAAGTTTTTTATTTGTTTGTTTGTTTTGTTTTTTCAAAACATATGCACAATAGTTTTTCATCATTGACCCTTGCATAGCCTTGTGTTTTAGATTTTCCCTTCCTTCTTTTCATCCCCTCTCTTAGATGGCAAGCAATCCAATATATATTATAAATGTTAAATGTATGTTAAATCTAATATGTGTAAACATATTTATACAATTCTCTTGCTGCACACAAAAAATATCAGATTAAAAAGGAAAAAAAATGAGTAAGAAAACAAAATGCAAGTGAACAACAAAAAGAGTGAGAATGTTATGTTGTGATTCACATTTAGTTCCTATAGTTCTCTTTCTGGAAGTAGATGGCTCTCTCCATCACAAGATCATTGGAAGTTGGATCTGTCATGTCATTGTTTGAAAGAGTCACTTTCATCAGAACTGATCATTGTATAATATTGATGTTGCCATGTACAATGATCTCCTGATTCTACTCATTTCACTCAGCATCAGTTGATGGAAGTCTCTCCAGGCCTCTCTGAAATCATCCTGCTGGTCATTTCTTACAGAACAATAATATTCTATAACATTCATATACCATAACTTATTCAGCCATTCTCCAATTGATGGGCATTGACTCAGTTTCCAGTTCCTTGCATGGCTACTATTCTTAATGAGTTTAGCAGGATAGCAAACAGTTATGAAGATGAGTTAATAAGAATAGTTATAATAATGGTTAATAGTGCTTGCTATATTCCAGACACTGTGCTAAGTGACTTACAATTATTATAACACTATTTTTGAAACTCGGGGAAGTAAACACTACGATTAATCACATTTTATGAACAACAACAACAACAACAACAAAAAGATTAAGTTACTTTCAGGATCACACAATAATTATCTGAGATTAGATTTGAATTTACATATTCCTAATTTCATATTTGGCATTCAGTAGGCTGAGTTTCACCTGATTCTGGTGAAGTGAATTTTTGGGCCTCAATTCAAATTTTGTGTTTGAGATAGAATTTGAAACTAGGTCTCCCAAACTCCATGTCAGCATTATAGTCACTATTCCATAGCTATATTTAGGCTGTGTAATAATAAAAATATCTAATACTATAAAGCACCTAAACATTTTGAAAAACATTGTATTCATCTTCTCACAACAATCCTGTGATATAGATGATTTTTTTAATCACCACTTTGAAGATGAGGAAATTGAGAAACAGATTAAAAAGGTCCTTTTCTTTACTAAGAGCTTTTTATTTTCAAAATACATGCAAAGATAGTTTTCAACAAACTCTTGAAAAACCTTGTATTCCAAGTTTTTCTCCCTCCTTTCTTCTACTCCTTCCCCTAGATAGCTAGTAATCCAATATATGTTAAACATGTACAATTCTTCTGTGCATATTTTCATATATGTACAAGAAAAATCAGAGCCAAAAGGAAAATAATAAGAAAGAAAATAAAGCAAGCAAACAACAACAAAAAGGTGAAAATACTATTTTGTGATCCACATTCAATCCTGAAAGTCTTCTTTTTGGATGCAGATAACTCTCTCTATTGGAACTGGTCTGAATCACATTATTGTTGGAAAAAGTCATGTCCATGTTCTCTTGGTTCTACTCACTTCACTTAGCATCAGTTCATATAAATCTCTCCAGACCTTTCTGTAACCATCCTGCTGATCATTTCTTGTACGAAAAGTAATATTCTATAACATTCATATACCATAACTTATTCAGCCATTCCCCAACTGATGGGCATCCACTCAGTTTCCAATTTCTAGCCATTACAAAAAGGGCTGCCACAAACATTTTTGCACATATGTGTCCTTTCCCCTTTTTTATGATCTCTTTGGTATACAGTCCTAGTAGAGACACTGCTGGATCAGAGTATGAAGAGTTTGATAGCCCTTTGGGCATAGTTTCAAATTGTTCTCAAGAATGGTTGGATCAAACTACAACTCCACCAACATTAGTGTCCCAGTTTTCCTACATCCTCTTCAACATTTATCATTGTCTTTTCCTGTCATCTTAGCCAATCTGAGAACTGAATAGTGGTACATCAGAGTTGTCTTGATTTGCATTTTTCTAAATCAATAATGATTTAGAGCACTTTTTTCATGACTATAAACGGTTTCAATTTCTTCATTTGAAAATTGTCTCTTCATGCCTTTTGATCATTTACCAATTGGAGAATGGCTTGTATTCTTATAAATCTGAGTCAATTCTCTATTTGATATAGTCAATTTTGCTAATAGTTTTCCTGATATTGAACCAGATCTTCATTCCTGGAATAAATCTTACTTGGTCATAGCATAAATCATACTTGCTATAAATCACCCACAGGTAATACTTACTATAATCTCTTTGCTAATATTTTGTTTAAGATTTCCCCATCAACACTCATTAGGGAATTTGGTCTATAATTTTATTTCTCTGTTTTGACCTTACTGATTTAGGTATCAGCACCATATTTGTGTCATAAAAAGTTTGCTAGGATTCCTTCTTTTCCTATTTTTCCAAATAGTGTGTATAGTATTAGAATTAATTGTTCTTTAAATGTTTGGTAGAATTCAGTTGTGAAACCATCTGATTCTGGAGATTGTTTCTTAAGGAGTTAATAATTTCTTCAATTTCTTTTTCTAAAATGGGACTATTTAAGCAATTTTTTCTCTGTTAATCTGGACAAACTATGTTTTTTTGTTTTGTTTTGTTTTGTTTTTGTCAATATTCATCCATTTCATTTAGATAATCAGATTCATCAGCATACAGTTGAGTAAATGCCTCCTAATTATTGCCCTAATTTCTTCTTCATTAGTAGAAAGTTCACCCTTTTCATTTTTGATAATAGCCATTTGATTTTCTTCTTGCCTTTTTCTAATCAAATTAACTAAAGGTTTATCTTTTTTTGTTTGTTTATTCATAAAACCAATTCTTACTTTTGTTTGTTGTTTCAATAGTTTTCTTACTTTCAATTTTATTCATCTTCCTTTTATTTTCAGAATTTCAAATTTGGTATTTAGTTGGGGGCTTTTCATTTGCTCTTTTTCAATCTTTTTAGTTGTATGCCCAATTCGTTGGTCTTATCTTTCTCTATTTTATTCAAATAATCTTCAAGAGATATTAAATTTCCTGTAAGAATTGCTTTGGCTGCATCCCATAAATCTTTGTATGTTGTCTCACTGTTGTCTTCTCTTGGATGAAATTATCTATTGTATGATTTGTTGTTTCACCCATCCATTCTTTAGAATTGGATTATTTAGTTTCCACTAATTTTTGGTTTATTTTTCCCTGGCTCTTTATTAAATATAATTTTTATTGCATCATGATCTGAAAAAAATGCATTTACTAAAAAATGCCTTTCTGCATATGATTTTGAGGGTTTTGTGCCAAATATATGATCAAATTTTTTGTAGGTTCCCTGTACTGCTGAGAAAAAAAGCATATTCCTTTCTGTCTCTATTCATTTTTCTCAAAAGATCTATCACATCTATCTTTTCTAAAATTCTATTTACCGCCTTAACTTCTTTCTTGTTTGTTTTGTGCTTCAATTTATCTAGTTCTAATAGAACAAGACTCCCCATTAGTATAATTTTGCTATCTATTTCTTCTTGCAACTCCTAATTTCCCTAAGAACTTGAGTGCTATACAACTTGGTGCATATGTGTTTAATGTTGATATTATTTCATTATCTATGGTATCCTTTAGCAAGATGTAGTTTCCTTTTATATTTCCTTTAATTAGATGTATATTTGCTTTTGCCTTATCAGGATCAGGATCACTATTTCAACTTTTTTTTTTTTTTTTTACTTCAGCTGAAGCATAATGGGATTCTGTTCCAGCCTTTTACTTTTACTCTGTATGTATCTCTCTGTTTTAAATGTGTTTCTTGTAAACAACATATTGTAGGATTCTTATTTTTAAACCAATCTGCTATCCACTTCCATTTTATGAGAGTCCATTTCATTCACATTCATAGTTAAAATGACTTAACTCTGTTTTTCCTGCCATCTTATTTTCTCCAAGTTAAACTTTTCTCTTTTATTTCCCCCTCTCCCTCCTCAGTGGTGTTTTGCTTCTTATCACAACCTCCCTCAATCTGCCCTCTCTTTTTACATGCCTTCCCTGTTTTCTTATTCCTTTCTCTTTCTACTTCTGTTTTCCCTTCTATTACCACCCTCTCTCCCCCCATTTCCTCCTACTTCTCTATAGAATGAGACAAGTTTCTATATTAAACTAAATATGTCTGATATTCTCTCTTTAAACCAAATCCTATGAGATTAAGGTTCATGCAATGTTCATCCCCATCTCTTCTTTCCCTCAACTATAATAGAGCTTTATATATGTCATCACAGTAAAGTCAAATTCTACCTACACCCTCTCTGTATACCACTAACAAAAATACAGTTCTCAAAAGTTAAACATATCATTTTCCCATATAGGTATATACATATTTTAACCTTTAAAAACTTTTTTTTCCTTCCTTTTTACCTTTTTTATGTTGCTCTTAAGTTTGGTATTTGAAGATCAAATTTTCTATTCAGTTCTGTTCTTTTAATCAAAAAATCTATGAAGATCCCTTATTTCATTGAACATCCATCTTTTCCCTTGAAAAATAATGCTTACTATTGCTGGATAGCTGATTCTTAATTGCAGTACAACTTCCTTTGCCCTCCAGAATATCATATGCCAGGCCCTTCAGTTCATTAAAGTGGGAGTTGGTAGGTTCTATGTAATCCTGATTGTTACTCCTTGATATTTGAATTGTTTTTGTTTTTGTTTTTGTTTTTTTCCTGGCTGCTTGCAGTATGTTTTCCCTGATCAATAATTCTGGAATTTAGCTACAATATTCCTTGGAATTTTCATTTTGGGGTGTCTTTCATTTGGTGGATTCTTTCAATGTCTATTTTACCATTTGGTTCTAAAACATCAAGATAGTTTTCCTTGATAATTTCTTGTAAGATATTGTGTAGGCTCTTTTTTTCATCATTGTTTTCAGGTAGTTCAATAATTCTTATATTATCTCTCCTGGATCTATTTTCCAGGTCAGTTGTTTTTCCTATAAAGTATTTTACATTTTCTTTTATTTTTTTCATCTTTTTATTTTTGTTTGACTCTTGCTGTCTTATTAAGTTATTCATTTCCATGTGTTAAATTTTCATTTTTAATGTATTATTTTCTTCAGTTAGCTTTTTTAGCTTTTTAATCTCTTTTTTGCATTTGGTCAATTGAAATTTGAAATGAGTTACTTTGTTCATTAAATCCCCCCTCCCCCATTTCATAAATTCTGTTTTTCAAAGAATTGTTTTCTTTTTTCCATTTCACCAAAACTATTTTTAAGGAGTGATTTTTTTTCAGACAATTTCTGTGTCTCTTTTTCCAGAATTCTCATTTATTTTGCCTATTTTGCTTCTAATGCTCTTTTAAGATCCTTTTTGAATTCTTCCAAGAGAGCCTTGTGAAGTGGTAACCAACTTACATCACCTTTTGAGGCTTCATATAGAAATGTTTTACCTTTAGTGTCCTTAGGGTTTGAAGTCTGTTCTTCCTTGTCTCCATGAAAACTATCTGGGGTCAGTTTTTTTTTTTTTTTTTTTTTTTTTTTTGTTGTTGTTGTTGTTGTTTTGCTCCTTTTTAAAGGTAAAAGTCTGCTCTTACAGCAAAGGGGAGATTGCCCCTCTACAGCTGCCCTGGGGCTGCAGCTGTAGGCATTCTTCCTATGTAGGGTGGGCATGGTCAAATCCTGCTTTTTATGCTGGGGTTCAGGGACTACTATTTACTCCTATAGTTATGTTGAAGATCTTATAGCTAATCTGCTGATCCACTGTCTTCTGAAAAGAAACAGACTAGCAAAAACTGCTGTATTTTGGCTATGAGCCTCTCACTAGATTCCCCCAGTATGCAGCAACTTCTCTGCTCTGGGTCTCCCGACACTGTGCTGCACTGCTTCTGTACTGGCTACTACATGTTTCCCTCACTCCCTACTCCTACCTGATTTAGACAGATCTTTCTTAAAGTTCTCCCAAAATATCTTCTGCTGGAAATTTGTTACATTTCAAATATGTGTAGGTTCTGTCATTCAAAAATCCATTCAGAGGCTTGATTTGATGTTCTGAATGAAGACAGGAAGAGCTCAGACAAAGACCTGTCTGCTCTCTGCCATCTTTACTCTATCCCCACAAAGTTAAAGGTCTTAACTCTTTACCTCACCAAGATAAAATAAAAATGATTTCATGATTTAGACATACATTTAGACATTGTTGGTGGGGTTGTGAAATAAACCAGGCATTATGGAAAGCAATTTGGAATTAGGCTTTTGATTGAAGCCTTTGATTTTGCATTGTCTCTGTCCCAAAGTAATCATAAAAGAGGGAAAAGGACCCACAAGTATAAAAATGTGCGTAGCAAGTCTTTTTGTAGTGAAAATTGGAAGCATGCTCATTATTTGGGGAATGGCTGAATAAGCTGTGGTATATGAAAGTAATACAATATTATTGTTCTATGAAAAAATATTGAGCAGACTGATTTCAGAAAGTATTTTAGAAGCCTAGAAAAACTTACATGAACTGATGCTGAGTGAAGTGAGCAGAACTAGGCGAACATTGTACATTGTAAAAGTAAGATTATTTGATGATCAACTGTGATGGACTTAGCTCTTTTTAGCAATGTGATGATTCAAAGCAATTCCAATAGACTTGAAGTTGAAAATGCCATCCACATCCAGAGAGAAAACTATGGAAACTGAATGTGAGTCAAAGCATAGTATTTTCAATGTTTTTGTTTATTTGTTTGCTTTTTCTTTCTTGTGTTTTTCCCCCTTTTCTCTGATTTTTCTTTCACATTATGATTTACATGTTGAGCCTAGATATGATTCTTTATTTGGGCAGGTGGAGAAGAAGGAAGAAAGGAGAAAAATTTGAAGTTCAAAATCTTACAAAAATGAGTTTTGAAAACTATCTTTCCATATAATTGGAATAATGAAATACTACTGAGTGGAAAATAGAGAGAAGTTAAAGGTCTTGTTTGAAGTGATATAGTTATTAAGTGTCTGAGGCTGAATTTGAATTTGGGTCTTCCCAACTCCAGGTTCAGCATGCAATCTATTATGCCATTGAGATGCCTGGAAAGTTTAAAAAATAAACATAGGGAAGGCAGAAGAGCTGTTTTCACTATAGCTGTGACCAGGTCACTTAATTTTTCTGAGTTTCTGTTTCCTCATCTATCAAACGAGAGAATGAGACTAGATGTCTTCCAAGGCATTTTTCTTCTCTAATCTTCTTACAGGCAGTTAGGTGGTACAGTGGAGAGTTCTGGGGCCTACTAGCTATCAGGAAGATCTGAGTTCAGATCTCATTTTATTCTTTTATTAGCTCCTGATCCTAGCAAAATCACTTAACCTCTGTTTTCTTAATTTTCTCATCTGTAAAATGAGGATAACAATAGCACCTATTTCCCAAGGTTGTTGTAAGAATCAAATGAGATAATATTTGTAAAATGCTCTCTAAAGATTAAAGCACTTATTATTATTATTTTCTGGAATAATAATTTTTAAGAATTGCCCTTTAGAAGAAGGATTTAATTTGTTCTGACCAGCCTACCAATTCAAGTGGTGGAATATACATAGATGTACATTTAGGGTTAAACTTGGAATAGGAGATAAACAAAATTTGTTTTGTCAAAGAAAAAAAATAAACAAAAAAATAATAAAGTCATTGCCATTAGATTTATCCAGCAGTAGAATGGGCTTCACTAGGAGGTCAGACTCCTCTTACCCTTCTCACCCCCTTTTCCAAATGCTTCAGTTAATATTCTTGAATTCAAAATCTATGAAATGTTGAACCAGTATTGGAATCTGACAACACAAGAGGTTGCATAGTATTCAGGATTATTACTCTTAAACTGGACGGAACTAAAGGACCAGCCAGTTCAACTATCTCATTTTAAGATAAAGAAAACAAACTCTAGGGAAATAAAAGCATTTGCTTAAGGTCAGTTTGAAGAGGTGGTTAAAACCAAGTTAATAGGATCATAGTAATAGAACTGAAAGCAAATTAAAGAACATCTAGTCCCACCTTCCTTTCAAGAAAAGTATTGAATGGGAGCTAAGGTGACTTGCCAAAGTCATACACAGTTAGTATTAGGTTTGAACACAGGGTTTTTGACTCTAGGGCTCAGTACTTGCCACCATCCCAAGGTAATACCTCCCTCTGCCACCTGAAAATGGCCACAAAACCTTTGAATTTGTGTTTTCTTCAGAACTCAGGAATATGTTGTCATGTTCCATCATGCATTTATGTATTTCTAGAAATAGGAAGGCCCTTCCTGGCAAAGTGCTTTCTTTTTAATTAGGCCATAGAAAAGCTCAAGCCAGTGACATATTTTGAAGGGAAACTCATTGAGGAGGGGATAAGCCCCTCATATTTGCAGTTAGTTTTTCATAGTGCTCTCTTCTGTGAAATATACGTTGAACAGACATTTTGTTTTCTCCTAACTGCTTTTATATGCCCAAAGAAAATTATTCTGCCCAGAGCTTTGGCAACTTTATTTTTTTTTAAACCTTAACCACAATAGCCCTGGGTGCCTGATGCCCACAGCAATAGCCAAGATTGCCTGGCAGACAAAGGGGGAGCCTAGAGATAGAGATAAAGAAACATGAAAGAAATGAGGCTGGAGGCTTAGCAAGGAGAATTCACCTATCTTCTTCAGACTCATTTATCTTGAGTTTCTATTTTTATGTATATATTTGTTTTCAAATCTCTCTAATGCATTTCTAATGATTTTCCCGAGTAAGGCAATGACAATTGAGAGACAGTGATACACTGGGGGCTCTCCCACATTGGGAAGGGGGGGCATGGATTGGATAGGGAAGGGTCGGCAAAAGCTAAAATACCCCCTGTAGACTCTCCAGCATTGATTGACTTGAATGTCATGGCCAACCAATCCTAGTTTTCTTCCTCCCTGGGCTCATTAAGTGGCTGCCAGCATGTTCACGACCTGCAAAGGCAGTCACTGCAGTCCCCACCCCACCCCCAGAGAAGCCCCAAGCTCTTGCAGGTGTCTGAGCATCTGCTTTGTTTTCTCCAGTTAACAAGATTTGTTCTGAGCCCAGCATCCCAAGAGAGTGACAGTTGTCGAGGGAACAGAGATGGTGTTGTTCCGAACTCATGTGTTACAAGAGAAAAGGATGGGAACCAGTTTTTCGTTGTTTTTTTCTTTTCTTTTTTCCTATGTCCTTAAGCATCTGACTTGTTGACCTCTCCCATCTCCCCCTAGGGAGGGAATCACCAGTATACCTCATGGTCTTTCAAGTAGGCAAGTACTGTGATTCTTGGCAGACCAAGATATACAAAGACCTTCTAAAATCCTGAGCTGGACATTGGAAGCTTTCTATGCATTCATGTCATGAATAAATAATTTTTTTTGGGGGGGATAACTGGAACTAAGAACATGTATACCTCTTGGTCTTCTCACTTTGTATCTTCTTAGAAACTGTTATTTCTTTCAAAACTTTACTTAAACAATAGCTTCTATGTGTTAAGAATAGCTTTTCTGATCCCCAAAGTTTCTGGTGCCCTTCTTTCTCACACGTCATCTTGCGATCATGCAAACATGCATGCTGCATATATTTATATCTCATATGCCCAAAGAATGGAAGTTACTTGAGAGTAGAAAAAGATTCATTTTTGTCATCATATCCACCAAGTTCAACATAGGTCCTGGTTTCAGATAGTAGGTGCTTAATAAATTTTTGTTGAGAAAAAAAAAAAGATAGATACCTGGATGGATGGATGGATGGATTAGAGACAGAGACAGATATGTTTATATATGCATGTGTTTATATGTATGTATATATGTTCATATATATATACATATATATATACATATATATATATTATGTTTCTTTTTTTTCTTGGAAACTGGCTACAATCAAAATTTATTTTATGTGACTTACATTACATATTTGTAATAGATTTTATATTTCTTGCTGTCTCAATGGGTGGGAGAAAGGTTGGGGTAAAGACAGAATCTGAAACTGAAAATAAAATTAATTTAAAAATAAAAATCTCTATGTATACATATATACATATGATATGTATATGAAACATTTGTATATATAATATGTGTGTGTGTCTGTGTTTGTTTGAGCTTATTGATTGAAACTTTTAGAGACAAAGTCTTAAGTAGGACTTACCTACTTCACCTGGAGGAAGTACATAAATCTGTTCCCAGAGAAAACAACATGAAAGAAAGTTAGAGGAAAGGAACGAACTATCCCTAACCTGTCAGAAGGTGGCTAACTATTATAATGAATTGTTTTTGCTAACTAGATATGAATTTCTGATATTGCTATGATGCTGAATAAAGTCATATAATTTAAGTACTAAATTAGACAACTTGGCACAAAACTCCATTCATACTGTTCTAGTTACAACTTTGACTGCAAGAACAGAGTGTATTTTGGAGAGGCTATTATGTCTTTGAGCGTGAAGGACTGAGTTCAAAACTAAACCATATTGCTCATTACTTATATAATTTTGGACAAGTCACTTTAACTCAGAAGGCCTGTATTTCCTCATGTGAAAAAATAAGACATTGAACTGAATTATTTGCAAGATATTTTCCATTTCTGAAACTTATGAGACTGTATATTACCTTACTGAACTCACAACTGGGAATTCCAAATAAGTAGGGAAAGGCAGCCAAAAAGTTCTTTTGTTTTCTCTCTGAAAGAATTATCCTATGGCAGTTAGATCTTCTGAGAAGTTAGGGGGACTTTATCCCTTCCAATAGTTTATATCCCATCATGTACATTGTTTCACATGTGTCAATCTCTTCCCTATGGCCTACAAACACCCATGCCTCTTTTCAATCTGAAAAAAAAAAAAGAAATAAAAAGCCCTCATTTGATAACCATCCTCATTAACTATAATCCTATAGTTCTGTCCTTTGTAAATAAATTTCTGGAAAGAGCTGTCTAGATGTCTAAATTGGTGTCTTCACTTTCTCTTCTCTCCCTCTCTTCGTAACCCCTTAACATCTAGCTTCTGACATCATCCAATGAAATCTCTCTCTTCAAAGTTATATTGATCTTTTAGTTGCCAAATCAAATGGCTCTTTCTTCATCCTTATTCTCCTTAACCTATAGAACTTTGACACTGTTAATCATTCTCTTCTTGATACTTTCTTTCCTTTAGGTTTCCAGGACACTCTTGTTTCCTGGGTCTTTTTCTACCTATATGAATGCTCCTTTTCTGTCTCCTTTGATGGATTCCCTTTCATAGCATGCCCTCTTAACTTAGATGTCCCTTAAAGTTCTATCCTGGGATCTTTTCTTTCTTCCTCTTTGCTCTTTCACTCAGTGATCTCATCAGTTCCACTGGATTTAATTATCATTTCTATGCTGATAATTCTTAGATTTACTTATCCTGTTTTAAACTCTCTGTAGACCCCTCAATCATACAACTCCAAAGACTTTTTAGATCTCTCACATTGTCTCAAGATATCTAGGAGACATTTCTCTCTTCCCTCCTATCTTTGTGATTACTGTAGAAGACAAGACCATTCCCCCCAGTTCTCAGTCTCACACACTAGGCACCAATCATCCTTGACTCCTATCTCATTTTCCATATCCAATATCTTGCCAAATCCTGAAATAGTTCTGATATATGTCCCCTTCTCCCTTCTGATCCTGTCACCAGTCTACTGCAAGTCATCAGCACCTCATGCTGGACTCTTGCAATAGTCTGCTGGTTCCTCAACTCTTCCCATCTTCCATCTAACCACTAATGTAATCTTCCTAAAGCTTGGTTATGATCATATCAATTCCTTACTTAATAAACTCTGGTGACTTTCTATTGCCTCCAAGATAGAATACAAAATATATTTTATATTTTTGCATTCAAAGCCCTTCATAGTTTATATCCCTCCTAGTTTTCTAGTCTCTTTACAACTTATTCCCAGACAACTACTTTTTTGATTCAATGACACTTACCTAGTAGCTTTTCTATGAAAAGATAATCATCTCTTACATCCATGGATTTTTTCTGGGATCCTTCATGCCTGGAATGCATGCGCTCGCTCTCTCTCTCTCTCTCTCTCTCTCTCTCTCTCTCTCTCTCTCTCTTTCTCTCTTTTTCTTTCTCTGTCTGTCTGTCTGTCTGTCTCTTTTTCTTTCTTTCTCTCTTTCTCTGTCTCTGTCTCTCTCTGTCTTTCTATCTGTCTCTCTCTCTCTTTCTCTTCTACTCCAACTACTGACTTTCCTGCCTTCCTTTAAATCTCATGCTTATTGGAAATCTTCCCTATCTCCTATGAATGTTAGTGTATTTCCTCTGTTATGTTTGTAATTTTTTTGGTGTGTACTTTTGGCATTTGAGCACATTGGTCAACTGTAATGGGCTGAGGCTTGAGTTGATGCACTGAGGTCCCAAGCACATGAGGCTAAATAGTAATTGGACCATACTCTATTAATATATAAACTTGGAGAAAGAATGGCCCCCGCCCACTCTTTGTGCAAGTCCTGATGTGTTGTATAGGAAATGATGATTTTGGTGGGTGGAGGCAGGGGAGTGGAAAAGGAAGGGGAAGGAGAGATTTTTGGGATTGCGATTTGCGACGGTTTGCTCAGCTCAGATCACTCTCTGTTACCTGGCTTCCTGTCGCAGCTGCCCATATTGCTATCGCAATCTTTATTCACCTCTTCACTTCAATAAATATTGAAGATTTTTCCCTTAACCTGAATTCCTGACTCCGGCTGATTTTAAATACGCGGTCATTACAGTCAATCTAATGGAGTTGTACTCTCTGCAGTAGATTTGGAATGCTTGGTACTTTACTTCATATATGTACATATATATATGTATATATATTTGTATATATATGTATATAAAAGTCTGTATGTTGTCTTCTTCATTAGATTGTGAGCTCCTTGAGAGCAGACTCTATATTCTGTCTCTTTTTGTTTTCATATGCTTGGTGGCTGACAAATAGTATTTGCTAAATAAATGTTTGTTCATTAATTGATATAAAATAATTTGTTCAAGGTAACAAGTAGAAGTATCAGGTCAAATAGTAGGTGAATAATAGTAGTAGAAACTGGCAAAGAGTAAATACTTAATAAATGCATGTTGAATGATTGAAACTTTCTGATAATTGTAGACAGAATCTTCAGTAGAATTTTGTTGTTGTTGTTTTCAGGGTCAATTAAAAACAAAACAAAACAAAACAAACAAACAAACAAACAAACAAAAACAAATGCAACTTCTATCCAAGGCAAGCAGCATGAAAGGAACCCCATATTCCTCTGACTCCAAATACAGGGTCTTTCCCACTAGAGCAAACTACCTCCAATAGTTGTACTAATGCAAAGCATAACCCATCTGTGCCTTCTTGTCTGGTGTGAGTCTTTAAAAAGGAGACATTTAATAAATACCTAGCATTAAGCTGAATATGCATGTGTATATATGTGTATATGCCAGTATATAATATGTGAATATATATGTAAATATATTGATGAGATACATTGAAAACCAATTACAAAATGGAGTTAGTTTGGCATGGGAAACAAGAGAACCAATCAGATTCTATATCATGAACTCTGAACCCATCTTAATCTAGTACATGTATTATTTTCCATCTTGTTTTTTTCTGCAAATTATTCTTGTATAAGATAGTGTATGTCAGCTATTGTTTAATAAATGCAGTTGGGTGCAAATAATCAACATTTCCTAATTCTGGGAGAGGAAAGACCTTGAAACCTTGACCAAAACTCATTCTTTCCCTCTTCCAAGCTGGAAAATTCATCATCTCTTCTCCAATTAGAACTCAGATTACGTAATCTTGTATCTTGGTATATATATATATATATATAAAAATTGTTTTCTTTTCAGTTGAGAAAACCTGGTCCTAATCTGTTATGTAGGTAGCAAGCATTGCCATATACAATATACTCAGAAGCTCAAACCTTTATTTCCTCATATATTTCAGATTTGATCAATCATAGTTTTTGGTAAAACCAAGCCAGGTCAAGTCAGAACTCCAAGCCCTAGGAGGACAGCCTTCCAGAAAAACTCCATTGAGTACACTGGATTTTTTCTTCATGGGACTTCTTCATGGAAGACTATACCCAGAGACTGAACTTTTATTTCAATTTCAAATTCTTCTGAGCTAAGGTAAGGTTTACTCACACACTCACTACTAGGGAAGCATTTTCCCCATTGCTGGAGGTAGTTTACCTTGAATCTAGTAGAAAAAAGATATTTCACTTTAGGGAATTATGGATTAACAAGTAATCCCATTAAGGTGACAATGGACTCTGACAATGATAAAATAACAAAGGATTCTTCCTTGGACTTTTTTTTTTTTTTTTTGGCATGAGATAGAGGAATGTTGTTAAATTGACAACATCTAAGGGAAATTCTTGTTGACCTACAACTTTTCATAATGGAGGGGGTGACTAAACTCTCAAATTATATATATACACATACATATACCTCTCTCTCTCTCTCTCTCTCTCTCTCTCTCTCTCTCTATATATATATATATATATATATATATATATATATGTATTTATGTATAACCAAGTGGATCCTAACTTTGGCAGCAAATTAAAGGCTTTGAATTAAACTTTCAGTAAGAGACCTGTCACAATATGGGAGAGGGAGAGGAGGAAGGGTACAAATGTATTATTTAGGGGGGAAGAGAAGCATAAAAGAAGAGATGGAACCTAATATTTGGGGAGATGATATAGTCAGTAGCCAACAAGAATTTATGAAGCACCTACTATATGCCAAGTTCTCTGCTAAGAGCTTATAATACACAGAAACTCAAAAAGATTGACCCTGCCCTGAAAGAGCTTACAGTGAAATGGGGAAATAGAATGCAAACTATGTACAAACAAGATAATTGAGAGGAAAGGCTAGAATTAAAATGGATTGAGAAAGACTTATTCAGAAGGTAGATTTTAGCTGAGACTGAAAGCAAGTCAGGGAAGCCAGGAAATAAAGTTAAGGAGGGAGTACCTGGTGTTTGAGATAGAATATCTTACTTGAGGGACAATAATGAGTTTTACATCACTGGATCAAAGAGTATTATAAGAAGATTAGAAAGGTAGAAGGGGATCAGATTAAGGAAGCCTTTGAACTTTAAACAGAGAATTTTACATTTAATGCCGAAAGTAACAGGAAGACGTGAGATTTATTGAGCAGGAAATGGAGCACAGGTTTCACATGGTCAGACCAGCACTCCTAAGTGGAAGATGCACTGAAATAGAGAGAGACTTCAGGAAGGGAGATCATCCTGCAGGCTATCACAATAATCCAGCCATGAGATAATATAGGTCTGAACAGGCTAATAGCAGCATCATAGGGGAGAAAGGAATGAATACCAGAGGATGTTAAAAATTTAAAACTGATAGGAATTGGTAAACATTAATTATAGGGAAAAAGAGAAAGTGAGGTGTTATGGATAAAATCTAGGTCATTAGCTTAGAAAACTGGGACTGTAATAGAGAAGTTTGAAAGAGGAGAAAATGGAAGAGGGGAAATGTTGGGCATATTGAGTTTAAGTTATCAAGAGGGGATCTAATTCAAAATGTCTGAAAGGGGAGTTAGAGATTTGAGACTGGAAGTTAGGAGAGAAGTCATAAACTGGATAAGTATTTTTTTGGGAATCATCACTATAGAGAGAATAATTGAATCAATGAGAACTGATGAAATCACAAAATGAAATAGAGTAGAGAGAGAAAAGAATAGGGCTAGGACAGAGCCCTGGAGCAGATTCACAGATATCCAATAAAAACTAGATGATGATCCAGCAAAGGAGTAGGAGAAGAATTGGTCAGAAAAGTAAGAGGAAAATGAAGAGAGAATATTATCCTGAAAATCCTAGAGATAAAAGAATATTTAGAAAAGGGTGATCAAATGTGACAAAGATTACGGAGAAATAAAGAAAGATGAGGATTGAGAAAAGGACATTAGATGTAGGAAGAGATTGTTGATAACTTTGAGGGCAATATTTTCAATTAAGATGAAGTTTGGACTTAAGAAGTTGTAGAGAGTTAAGAAAAGAGTGAGAGAAAAGGAAGTGGGAACATCAATTATAGATTGCTTTGTCAAATAATTTATCCAGAAAAGGAAGGAAAGAAATATGATGAGAGTAGAAATGGAAGGATTAAGTGAGATTTTTTTCAGAATGGTAGAGACATGGACATTTAAAAAAAACAATTTTAATACATTTAAAGATAATTTTCAACATTCATTTTTGTAAGATTTTGTGCTCTAAAATTTCCTCCCTTCCTCCCTCTCATCTCCCTAACACAACAAGCAATCTGATATAGGTTAAAATATGCAATCCTTTTAAACATACTTCCATACTGGTCATTTTGCAAGAAAAATCAAACAAAAGGGGAACAAAAACCAAGAAAAAGAAAAACAAATAAAAAAGTGAAAATATGCTTCAATCTACATTTGGTCTCTATAGTTCTTACTCTGTATACAGATGGTATTTTCCATCCCAACATTACTTCAATTGCCTTGAATTACTGCATAGTTGAGATGAACCAAGTCCATCCCAGTTGATCATCACATAATCTTGTTGTTACTGTGTACTACACACTCAGGAATTTGCTCACTTCACTCAGCATCAGTTCATGTGTTTCCAGTCTTTTCTGATATCAGTCTGCTCATCATTTCTTATACAACAACATTTTCTTACCTTCCTATACCATAACTTTTTCAGCAATTCCCTAACTGATGCACATTCACTCAATTTTCAGTTCTTTGCCAGTACAAAAAAAGAGTTGTTACAATTTTTTTTGCCCCTTTGGGTTTTTTCCTTTTTTATTATCTCAAAAGTGAGACTGCTAGATTAAAGGGTATTTATAGTTTTATAGCATCTTTATTGCACTCCTGGATGGTTGGCTCATTTCACATCTCCACCAACAATTCATTAGTATCCCAGTTTTCCTACACATCCTCCAACATTTATCATTATCTTTTCCAGTCATCTTAGCCAATCTGAGAGGTATGGGGTAGTATCTCAGAGTTGTGACATGGATTTTTTGAAGACAGTAGTAAAGGAAAACATTGAAGATTAGAGAAAAAGTAGGGATTTTCTGGAAGAGAAAATGGGCAAAGGAGACAAGGTAGAGTTGCCAAATGCTTTCTTTCTTGTCCTTGCTTGCTTCTTTACTGATTTCTTTTTTCCCTCTTCCATTTTTCCATACTTTCCCCCTCCTATATTACTTCTTTTTTCCTCCTTTTTTCTTCCCTTACTTCTTTCTTTCCTTTCCTCCTCCCTTATTTCTTTGCTTCCTTCAATTTTCCCTTCCTTTCTTATTTCCTTTCTTCTTTTCTCTGTTCCTTGATCCCTTCCTTCCTAATATTTTACTTTTTTTATTCACAAGAATTCCAGAAGATAGATGCTACTATTATCCTCAATTTACAGACAAGGAAACTGAATAAGAGATAAGTTGAGTGACATGCTAGTAAGGGTCTGATATTAGATTTTTAACTCAAATCTTTTTGACTCTAAGCAGACCTAGAACTCTGTCCCCTGTGTTACCTAGCTGAGAAAGAAACTAGACCAGAAATGTGAAAAATAATTTATAGGGAGTTGGTCTCCAAAACAAGTTGGGAAATAGTAAAACAGGTTTTTGCCATACTTGATAAATCCAAGTAATCTTTTCTAGGTGAACTAGAGCATCAAGTCCTGAAAACAAAATGGAAAAACAACCTCAACAATACAAAGGCAGTTGCGGTTGCTGAGCCATTATCTGCAATGTATGAAAAATCACAGTTTTAGAGAGAATCTATAGGGCTGGAGGAAAAGAAATATTATCCCAATTAAAAAAAAAAGGATGTGAATGAAGTCTGTCTGTCCATTCTAGGTTCTTGAGCTTGATCTCTAATGTAGGAAACATTCTGTAATGTACTATTAAAGAAATCATTAACGAACATCTAGAAAAAGAAACCATTATTAAACTATATTATCATGGCTTCATCAAGAACAGATCATGCTAGACAAATCTCATTTCCTTTTTTGACAGGGTCTCCAAACTGGTAGTCTGGGGAAATGCTACAGAGATATTACCTTGATTTTAATGAACCTTTGATAAAGAATCAATTCCATGCTATTCTTGTGGGAAAGATGGAGAAATGTGGATTAGACAACACTATAATTGTTACATGTGGATTGGTTGAAGAAATTTGAAGTTTTAATTTGAAGAAGACCCAAAGGAGTATGATAGTTGTCATCAAGTATTTGAAAGACCATCACATAGAAAATGGATTAAATTTGATTTATTTGGCTCCAGAGGAAAGAAGTCATGTTGCAAATAGGTCAACAAAGGCTTAGTGTCGTGGCCAACTTTCCAATCATTTTGCCTAGATGTGAGGGATGTGGTCTAACCAATGAGTTAGCCCAGGATTCATCTCCTTGGAGGTTATCAAATACAGACTAAATGACTTGTAATGTATGGCATAGTGGAGATGCATTCTAATTCTTTTTGCCTTAGAATTTTTACTCAACCTCAAGTATATAAAATAGGTATACAAATCAAATATATAATGATAATAAATCATAATTTTGCAATCTCTACATTGTTATGTAACTCTCTATAGGATTATGACCCATAGTCTAAGAAGCTATGGTCACTGTAGTGTGTAGAATTTTAGAATTTTCTAAAATTCTGGTTCTATAAAAGCTGAGGTTGGTGGAAGGGACCTTAGGACAAAGACTGACATAGGTGGGAGAGACCTTAGAACATAGCACATTAGAATTTAAATCTGGAAAGGAACTTTAGAATGTCAGAGCCAGACTCCTTAGATTGAAGAATATTGAAGTTGAAAAGGACCAAAAATATAGAACAACAGATCTGGCCTTGATTTGATAAGTCACAAATTGGAAAGAGTCCCTAAACATGTTTTTCACCAACCTAGCTGTGTTGGCATAACATTTCACTGGAGACTTTCCCTTCCCACTCAGATTTTCCTCTATCCTTCCCTTTCCTTCAGCATTAATGAGGTCTCACTGGGAACTCAAAGGGGGCCAAATGGCTGCTTTCACATTCCATGTCCTTTGCGACTAATTGTTCTGGCTTTTAGTTTTCTCCCTTTAAAATGGGAGCAAGGGAATCAGCTCCAGTCACTGACCACCTCTAAAATGCAAATTGGTATAATTTCAATCAATACATGCAGCAGTGAACATTAAAAATGCAGATTTCCTACTGTGCAAAGATCAGGACTGAACCGGGCGGTAATTTAAAAAGAAAACGAAAAATAGCTGGAGGACCACTTACTATCCCAAAGATGCAGATTTGGCTCTTAATTGAAAAATGGGAGGGGGGATCTCGTGGATGAGGTTAAAATTAATTATATACACCATCCGTTCCACCACGCCCCCCCCCCCCAAAAAAAAAAAGCCTTCTCTGAAAGCTGCAAGACTGCATTAGCCTGCAATGTTCAGACATGTTGCTAGCTGGGCTCTGAGCCAAACACCTGTGCTAAGTCACCATTACACTTCCTTCCTCCTTCTGTTCCCTCTCATTCTCTTTTCTTCTTTCTGTCACTTTCTCCTCATCAGAATTTTTTTTTTAAAACATCTTCTGTGCACCTCCTGATTCACATATAGATAGACTTGATAATTTCATAGATCTATAGCTGGAAAGACCCTCAGAGTTTGTCCCACTCCCCCAATTTATGAAGGAGAGTACTCAGGGGCAGATGGCTTGTTCAAAGCCACACAAGTAGGAAATAGTGAAACTGAGATTCTAACTGTCTTTTGACTTCAAACTCCATTCTTTCTTTCTGTCCTAAAAGCCCTTCTGAGACATCTTGCATCTACTGCCTGGTGAATCCTCCACAGCAGTTCCCCATTCAGAGGATATTCATAAAGCTAATTTCTGAACCTTCTGATATCAAATGGGAGAGTGAGGAGAATGGGTGCAACTTAGAACACTGAGGATAATATCTGCCAGGGACATTAGAATTAACATTTCAAAACTAACGGAGAACAGCCTAAGAACACAATGTCAGAAGTGGTTGAAACTGAAACGATAGAATGTCAGAGTTAGAAGTGATCTTAGAATAGAGAATTCCAGAAGTCAGAAGGAACTTAGAACAGAAAACATCAGAACTGGAAAGGGGCCTTAGGACACAGAATGTAAGAATTGGGAGGACCCTCAGAACAGAGAATGTCAGAACCAAAAGCAAAGTAGCTCAAGAGGTCAGTCAAATGTGAAGATTCCCTGTGTTAAACTTATGGGAAGACATCAATTAGTACTGTACACTATGTGTTTTCATGGTTGAATTACAATAAACAACATTGGGAGGAAGCATCCATAAAGAGGCGCAAACAGATCCATTAGAATATTATTTACAGATCACCCTACAAGATGTTGGAGGAGACTCCAACTTGAGACAGCATACTACCTATCCTCCCTGACCTTTATGTGTTTACAATAAATTAATGTGTCTTGAAGGAATGAAATTGAATAGAAAATTCTCTCTGTGCACTTTGAATTCTGAACATGTGTTCATCTCTCCATCCAGGGCCTCCCTTGGTCTATCTCCCTTTCTTTTTCCATAATGGTCTCAGGCAAGGCTTCTTACCAATTCAGACACAGTTCTCTTCCTTCCTAGAAACCTCTTCTCTTTGCCCCAGGCCCTCTGTCTCTGGCTGCACTATCTATCAATGCATAGCAGGTATATTACATTAAACTCTCAAATGGAAAGTTATGGGGAATCATCAGTTCTCCCCTCCATCTGTTTTAAAAGCAGAATAACTTTTACTCCTTGGCAGGTCCCCGCCCATTTTGAAATGTCATATTTAAATGATCTCAACCAAGCAAAGTTTTATTTCCTGCAACAGCTGACAGGTTTACAAAATGAAGCGATTTTAATTTAAAGTAGAACAATAAAAAAGGAAGGAGAGGAAAAAGAGGGAATAGAGAGGGAGAATGGGTGAGAAGGATGAAGGAAGGAAAGATGAAAAGAAAAAGGAAAAGAAAAGGAAAGAAAGGAAGGAAGGGAGGGAGGGAGGAAGGGAGAAAGGGAGAAAGGGAGAAAGAAAGAAAGAAAGAGAGAAAGAAAGAAAGAAAGAAAGAAAGAAAGAAAGAAACAAACAAACAAACAAACATTATTTTGAGAAGGTATTTATAAATTTCAGCATTATTTCTAAAGAGACAGACAACAACAAAAAGTAAAAGTAAAAGAAAAGCTTAAGTAAGAACCTTTGTGCTAGAGAGAAAGGAAGGAAGGAAGGAAGGAAGGAAGGAAGGAAGGAAGGAAGGAAGGAAGGAAGGAAGGAAGGAGGAAAGGAAGGAAGGAAGAAAAGGAGGAAAGGAAGGAAAGAAGGAAAGAAAGAAAGGAAGGAAGGAAGAAGGAAGGAAGGAAGGAGGAAGGAAGGAAGAAGGAAGGAAGGAAGGAAGGAAGGAAGGAAGGAAGGAAGGAAGGAGGAAGGAAGGAAAAAAAGGAAGTAAAGAAAGAAAGGAAGGAAGAAGAAAGAAGTGAGAGAGGGAAGGAAAGAGAGATGAAGGAAGGGAGAAAGAGAGAAAGGGAGGAAAGAATAATCATTCTTTCCTATTGCTTTGAAACACACTGTAGTGATGACTAGGACCCAATGAATTCATTGCTCCAAAACATAAGACTTCTATGTCTAAGTAGTCTACTCTATTTCCAGGCATGTTGGCTGGCACACTTTACTTCCCATCCACCCATCCCTAGACTTCCATACAGAGAGGATCTCTGACAGGTAACCATTGGTCTCAAAATCCCACAAGGTGATAGTACCATCTGAAATCACAGTTTCTCAATCAAGACCCATAGTCTGGAGAATTTGTGGTCACTCCTGTTTGAATGTATTTCATTCCTATGTGGGTGGTGGGAAAATCTGTCCCTTGAATGGAAACAGACTTGAAAATACCAGAATATGCTGGGCAGAAATTTCCCTTAAGGACAAATGACACAGGTGCCTTTTTTGTGTTAGGTGCTATACTAAGAAATGGGAATAAAACAAGAGAAAGAAAAAAAAAAAAAGAATAAGTAACAATTCCTATTTTCAGTTCAGTTTAATTAGAATTAGCCACCAATTTTTTGTACCCCAGAATTTAGCTCAGTATTTGACACATTGTAGCTACTTTAAAAATGTTGTTGGCTCTCTGTATCTCTCTTTCTGTCTCTCCTGATTCTGTATTACTTTGTCTCTTTCTCTCTGCCTCTCTCTCCATCTGTCTCTATTTCTGTATTATTCTGTTTCTGACTCTCTATCTCACCATCTCGATCTTTATCCGTCTCTGTCTTTGTCTCTCTTCATCTTCTGTTTCACTATCTTTGTTTTCTGCCTCTGCCTCTGTTTCTGTCTGTCTCTCTCCTCTCTCATTTATCCATTGTTTATTAGAGGGAGGAGAGGTTATCTGATATAGGGGGCTCCCAATGAGAGAGAACTTTTATCTTTGCAGATTGTCATCTTTTCTGCAACTTGTAGCTCTCCTACAGGTTCTTAACTTGGGATCCATTAAAACATGTTTGTAGCTATTTCACTTGATTTTTTTTTTTTATGATCCTGGGTATTTTATTTCATATATTTCAAAACATTATTTTGAGAAGGTATTTATAAATTTCAGCATTATTTCTAAAGAGACAAACAACAACAAAAAGTAAAAGTAAAAGAAAAGCTTAAGTAAGAACCTTTGTGCTAGAGAGTTTCTCGGTGTAATGAGAAGTTAGATGAGTTACCCTATTTCACATGTATGTATGTAAAAGGTGGGGCTTGAACCTAAGTCTTTATGACTATTTTCTACCTTGATGCTGGCTGGCTACGTAGTCTTTACCTTTTCTTTTTAACTCACTTTACCAAGTCTTTATCAAGGACATCCCACCCTATCCCCTGCCATTTTCTGTGCAAGCATCCTTCAATATGATCCAAACAAATCTTCGAACTTATCAAATATGCCAGGAACTGCCAAGCAGGAGGCAAAAAAAGGAATATGGAACTAACCTTTTCCCTTAGGGAGCTTGAACCCCATGTGGAGGATATATATATATATATATATATATATATATATATGTAATGTGTAGATATGGGTATAACATATAGATAATATATAATATACATAAATATAATATATAAACAGCAAAGTCAAGCTTTTTGAGGAAAGGGGGCATGGTGAGAACTAAGAGGTGACCCAGGGGCTGAATCTTGAACAAAAAATTAGCATTTCTCAAAATGGAAGGTAAGGAGGCAGAATATTTCAGACACGGGGTATAGTCTATGCAAAGTCTCATGGGCAAGCTCTCAGAAGGGGAGAGCTCAGGCAGGATGCTTATGATGCTATTTAAATCCTCTTAGGATTTAGTAACCCATGGTTTCAACCGAACAGGTCCCTAGATAAAGCCATTTCCCCTGCTTTATTAGGATATAATGAGCCATCTATGAACATCAGCAATACAGTGTTAAATATAGAGTCAGCACCTGGGGACTGCTATTGTGGTCCTCAGGAGTTAAGACATGCAGATTGTGTTTGGGGCCCTGGAGACGTGTGTACTGTTGAGAGAATTTGAGGGATGAGTCTCTCCTTTTTAGGGGATGGGGGTAGGGTTTGGAAGCAAAAGGGGCTAAGTGACTCACCCAGGATCACTCAGTAAATGTCCAAGATTGGACTTGAACTTGAGCCTTCCTGACTTGACACCCAGCACTCTATTCACTGCCTTGAATAAAGGCTATCTGTCTCTACATCCTTCATTTTTCTTTCTAATATATTACACATGAAACAGTATTATTGTTATCTGATCAGAGAGGTCTACCCAAAGTCAAGTAAGCAGGATGTGCCCATGTTCCTATGCAGGAAGTCAAGTCCAAATTTTCAGACTATGAGAGCATTCATTCATCTTTCAGAGACATTTTAATTCTGTCTGTATTTTGTATGCTCAAATTTTATCTTTCTATGAAGAACTCCAGCTCTTTTTGGACAGGTATCTAATCTCCTTTGGAATGCCCCACAGTATAGACTAGTACTGGTCTAGGCACAAAATAGCTGCTTTATGAATCCAGGAAAAAAGTGAACATCTTGAGCCCAGGACAATGCTTTGTTTTGTTTTCCTTTTTTTCCATCTCAAAGTGCTCAGCACAATGTCTATCTCCAGTAACCACTGAACAAATACTTGTTAATTGATTGTTTAAATAGCTGACTGAAAGATTTCTCCCCCCACAAAAAAGAAAGAAAAACAAAAGCTAATCCCCCATCATGGAAAGGTCTAAATCCTAAGGAACATATCAGACCAAATAGAAGAGGGAGTTGGATTGAATCTCAGAATGATAGAAACTCAGGGAAGAATCTGGTCCAAGAATCCTTTACATACATAGTCAGGCACTTAATTGATGCTTATGGGCAGTGATGCATTATGGGTAGAGTTCTGGACTGACCTGGATTAGAATCTGGATTCAGACATTAAATTATTGCATGATTCTGAACTTCCACTTGCAGATTATAACTGAAAGGGAATCTGCATCTCCTCAAAAAATGCCTATTCCACTTTGGGGCAGCTACTTAGAGGCTCCTAGATGTGCCTCCTGGGCCCAAGAAAAAACAAAATTTATCCCTCTCCTCTATGTCAGCACTCCAGAAACTTTAAAATAATTTCTTCTCTGGACTAAAAATTAATCCTCATTTCCTTGAACCCATTTTTATTTGATAATCTGCCAATCAAGATGGATTCTAGGTTGCAATCTAAACAGGAGGAGTAGAAATGGGCCTGGATTCAGAGATCAGCAAATCTAGATCTGAAACTTTGTGCTGTAGAAAAATCTGTTTATTTCTCCATGTCGCAGTTTCATCACCTATAAAATCAATTCCTACATGCTCTGTCCATTTTATGGAACTTTGGCCCTATTCCTTTCCAGTCTTATGGAGTATAATTATTCCCCTTCACAGATTCCATGGTAGTGTTATTTCTACTAGCCTCCCTGACCCTTCATCTCCCATACCCAGATCTTTGCACTAACTGTCCTGCATGTCTGGAATATCTCTTTCTCTCTATCTCTTAAAAATCTCTCGTTTCGTTCAAAATTCCATCTAAATTCCGGCCCATATATGAGTCTGACACTAACTCCTCCAATCACTAATGCACAAGCCAACCTGCATTACTTTAAAGTTTATTTTGTATATATCAACATCCATATGCTTATATTCATATATATGCACATACACATATATATGAACTATAGACTATCATATACCCATGCATGTACATACACATGTTTATTAAAACATGTATTAATATGCATGTGGGTACATGCATGGGCACGTATACATATATCTATACATATCTGTATGTGTGTGCACATATGTGCCTATAATCGATCTATACTTGAGATATATATATATATGTATATATATAATGTAGATAGATAGAAAATCTTATAATAAACTATAATTATACAGAGATGCACAATGCATGTATATACATATATCTATGTTTATAGATATATACATACATATATAATGGATAGATAGATAGGTAGATAGATAGATAGATGGACATGTAAACATATACAGAGCTATGCATTTCTCCTTCTGTCTTTCTCTTTGTTTCTCTCTTTCTCTTTCATTTTGCAGATGAGGAACAAAGGCCAAGAAAGATTAAATGTCTTGCCCAATAACCCACATGTAAGGACATATCAGAGCCAGAAGATAAAACCAATTCCTCTGACTTCAAAGCTTACACTCTTTCCAGCCCACCATTACTTCTCTCTTACATATTTTTTAAAATTCATTTTTTGCTTCTTTTTATCTCCAGAGCTTAAGGCACAGTGCCTGGCACTTCATAAATAATTGTGGGAAATATTGAATAGTGGGTAGAATCTTGGATTGGACTCAGGGAGACTGGAGTTGAAATCTAGCTTCAGATACTTAATATCTGCCTGTTTGGGAAAGTAATTTAATCTCTCTGTGACTCAGTTTCCTTCTCTGTAAATGCACCAGGTGATTTAGATCATTCTAAGGAGTTTACTAGATATAAATTTACACTCCTCTGATTGATGGATTGATTAAAAGAGCTTTGTAAATAAACAATCCCCTCTACCATGAATGAATGAATCTATGAGCTAATGAATATTAAGCACTTATTATGTGCAATGCAAATTGTTATTATGATTTTCCCTGGGGACAAGAATTGAGTCTTTGATTTCATTTGTAAATTGTCCCTCTCTCCTTTCTTGATATGGCAGGTCCTTGCTGACAGGCTGCCTAATTGACTTTGACTAGGAATGCCAAAATTCCTAACCCTGGTGCTCCCTTCCCCCGGTCCTCTCCAGTGGAAGGCTGTCCTGGGTTCCATCCAGGTTTAATGTCATCTGTGCCCATGAAAGGCCCCTGATTAAGCCATCTTCATTAACAGCCCTGAATGCATTTGGAAATCCTTCCTGCTTGTAATTTGGACAAATGGCTCAGTAGCCTTTCTCCACGCCTGCTTTGCGGACAGTGCACCTGAGGGGAGTATTGATTTATTTTCTTCTGTAAATGAGAATGATACCGGCACTTGTTCCTATAGATCAGAGGATGTGGCTTCTTTACCACGGCAGCAGAAACATCAGGAGCTCAGTAAGTGAATCCAGTAACTCCATTACTGGCCAGTAATTAAATACCCTACAAAACGTTTCCTCTTCCCCAATTTTTTACACCTTCATGAAGGATGCAATTGCAGTGATCACATGCCAGAGTCTTCAACTGCCTTTTTGCTGCCGTTCCCCTAGGAATATTATTCTCTTGGTGATGACAGCAAGAGACAAGCAGTCTGAAAAAGCCCATAATTGTAAATTAACTCTCAAGAGTTGGACAAGAAGTGCAGATTTTTCTTATTGGGTTCCTGTGTTCCAGGAAACCCTATACTCTGAGGCTGGTACCTGTCCAGGTAGGATGCTGAAGGAATCACAGACTTTGGGGGCTGAAAAAGACCTCAGTGGTCATCATCCCATTCATGAATAGAACCCTACAGACAATATTTGACAAGAAGCTGGGGCGCCTCTACTCAGAGACTTTCAAAGAAGGAACCAAAATACCTAGAAGCTCATTGCCCTTGAAAGAAGGGACCGTCTTCTCCAAAGAACATATGGTTGGTCTCTGCTGAAATCTAGAATAACATTATGTAAGATGAATGTTTGTTTGATGAAGGAGAAGGAAAACCCAAGAGGGACAGTTGAGCAACAAAGGCCGTCACAGTGCTCTTGTTTCTGCTGGAGATCTGCTTCTACAGCCTTACTTACCTATAAGCCTGGCCCATAGCACAATCCCTTACCTCTTCCAGCCTTGACTTTGGCTTGACAACTTGACTCATTCTATATCCTGAATCACATTCCCATTTATTATGTCTGATGCCTGTATTTCTGATATTGACTGGACTGTTCCTTTGGTTTGATCATCTGATTTGGGTTTCTTGACCTTAGCCTGTGCCTGGAGAAGGCTCAATATCAAATCTTGGTGGGAAGGAATAAAACAAAAAAATTCATCATTCTGTTCATCACTTTCCAAGATTTTTAGACCTTGGTGTGATGTGAATCTAGATGCCATTGAGTCCAGTTCTCCCATTTTACAGATGAGGATATTGAAGTGAAATGATTAAGTGACTTTCCCATGATTATACAGTCAATAAATATCTATGGTGAGATTTGTACCTGTATCTTCTTGATTTTTTTTAATCTGTTGCCTCGCTTTAGTAAGACCTTATTTTTTTTTAGTTAAATTAGGGCTGTAAGTGGTCAAAGTAGGGTTCTTTGAACAGCAAGTAGACCAGCAATATTAATGATGATGAATAGCAACAACAGTGATAATAATAAGGGCAGCTAGGTAGTACAGTAGCTAGAATGCTGTACCTAGAATGGTTGTTCAGCCATTTTTCCATTCATGTCTGATTCTTTATGACTCAATTTGGGGTTTTCTTGCCAAAGATACAGGGGTGGTTTGCCATGTTTTTTTTTTTCCTCTAGCTCATTTTACAGATGAGGAAATTGAGGTAAACAGGGTGAAATGAATTGCCCTATGTACATAACTACTAACTGTCTGAAGCTAGACTTGAACTCGGGAAGATGAGTCCTCCTGATTCTAAGCCCAGTGCTCTATCACTGGGCCACCTAACTGGAGCTGGGAGGTAGGAAAACCTGAGTTCAAATCTAGCTTCAGACAATGCCTAATTATGACCTTAGTCAAACACTCTATTTGCCTTACTTTCCTTATCTATAAAACAAAAGTAAAAATAGCATCTACCTGCCAAGACCGCTGTGAAGATCAAATGAGATAATAATTGTAAATTGCTTAGCATAGTGCCTGGCACATAGTAAGTGCTATATAAATATCATTCATTCATTCTCCATTCATTCATTTGTCATTATCATCGAGGCTTTATGTTTTTATGTTTTACATGGCTAAGCATAACAGGGGCAGAGTCAGATTGCCTCAGGAGCAAGCAGACAAGCAACCATAATAATGATCAAACAATAGCAACAACAAGAATGGTACCTATAATATAATGGCAGCCAGGTAACAGTAGACAGAGTTCAAATCTAGCCCAGACACTTAGTAGCTATGTAACACTGGTTAAGTCACTTAACCTTATTTATTTCAATTTCCTCATCTGTAAAATGGGAATTATAATAACTCCTACATTTCCAAGTTGTTAAGAAGATCAAATGAGATAATAATTGTAAAGCACTTATCACAGTGCCTGACACATAACTGTTAGCTATCATTATTATTAATATTAATATTAATTACTTGCTTTATGTACCATTTTACAATTTTAAAAAAAAACATTTTTTGTTGTACTAGTTCATTTGAATAAAAATATGCCTATTTGAAACTGTTTACATGGAAAATACAAGGGAAGAGTTCAGTCCAGTCATGTCTTTATTCTCTTCCAGACTGTACACCTGATTGTCCCTGCTGGGTATCTTTTCCTCTCCTTCAGCCCTTTTTGCTATGGTATCTTTCCCCACTGGGCTATAATGACCATGAGGGAGCCTCTCCTACTTTAAGACTACCTAGGGTTCTGGGCTGGTATACCTAAATTGGGCTTCATTCTAAGACTGCAAAGATAAATCACAAAATCACAGAATTTGAAGTTGGAATGAACTCCAACAGATTACAAATCAAGCCACGTTTTGGAAATCCATTTGTAAGAATGCATATACTCCTGCCCAGAGAAGGGATGGATTTTAAACAAAACAAAAGGTGGTTCCCTGACCATTTCCTTGGAATGGAATAGGAAAAAAAAATCACAACAATTTACTGAGCACTTCTTTTGGGTCAAGTACTGGGCCAAATGCTGAAAATATATAGCAAACTGAGATAGACCACACTTTCAAGGAGCTTGGGAGTTTACATTCTTTTTTAAAATAATAGTTTTTTATTTTTATTTTTCAAAATACATACAAAGATAGTTTTCTACATTCACCCTTGCAAAACCTTGGTGTTCCAAATTTTTCTCCCTCCCTTCTTCCACTCCCTCCCCTAAACAACAAGTAATCCCTTATATGTTAAATATGTGTAATTCTTCTATAGATATTTCCACATTTGTCATAGGAGCTTACATTTTAATTAGGGAAAAACACATAAAATAGAGTTCCTGATTGTTGAAGACAGGAAAGCTAGACAAGGCTGAGTAAAGGAAAGAAGCAAGACAGATAGCAAGACCCAGAGGATCCTGGGGAGTGGTGACAATAGTCACTCTCTGAATGACTCTCTCACTGAGAGGAGAATGGGGTTAAGAATCAGAGTGGAATAGAACTCTGGGATATTTCAATCAGAGATCCCAGGGATCTATGGACCAGCCTAAGATTGACATTGTATGCCTGATGAGATATTAAGTGAAGCAATAAAGTTAGGTAGAGGAAGGAAAAGAAAAAAGTTCTTGGCTCCTCTTGGTGGCAAAGTGGGCTGCTGATCTTTTTCCTGGCCACTCACTCATTGGCAGGCTGAATTTGGGTTTGAGGAGGGAGACAGTTTCTAGCTCCCTGTTATAATAGATAGTCGAGGTGAATAGTCCTAAAACCTAAATCCTTGGACCCCATTCCTTCAGGAAGCTGGACAGTTCCTGGAATCCCCTTCAGTTTTCTAAATATGTTTTCCCTCTGTATCTCTTTTTCTGTCTGTCTCTCTGAATCTATCTGTCTGTCTCACTGTGTCTCTCTGTCTCTGTCTCTGTCTTTCTATCTGTTTCTGTCTCCCTTTGTCTGTCTGTCTTATCTTTGTTTCTCACTGTGTATTTCTCTTTTTGCCTCTGTCTCTGTTTCTGTCTTTCTATTTGTCTCTGTTCCTTTGTCTCCTTGTCTGTGTCACTCTGTCTCTCTGTACCTATTTCTCTCTCTCTCTCTGTATCTCTCTTTCTCTGCTTCTCTGCTTCTGTCTCTTTGTTTCTTTGCCTGTGTGTCTCTATCTCACTGTGTGTTTCTCTGTCTCTTTGCCTCTGTCTCTGTCTGTTTCTGTTTCTTTGTCTGTGTCTCTCTGTCTGTCTCTCTGTACCTATCTTTCTCTGCCTCTCTGTATATCTCTGTCTCTGTCTCTCTCTGTATCTCTCTTTCTCTGCCTCTCTGCTTCTCTTTCTGTCTCTGCCTTTCTATCTGTTTCTATCTCTCTTTGTGTTTCTCTGTCTGTCTTTCCGTACCTATCTTTCTCTGCCTCTCTATCTTTGTGTGTGTCTCTCTGTATCTCTCTCTTTCCCTGCCTCTCTGCTTCTGTCTGTCTCTCTTTGTGGGTCTCTTTGTGTCTGTCTTTCTCTCTCATTGGAGAGGAGAAAGTATAGAAAGAGATGCAGAAGCTCCCATTAGAACAAAAAGGAAGCACACATCTGGGCTACAAAATGCAAATGTCAAGGGGATTATTTTTACCTGCAAAGGCTTGTTGGAGGTATCAGATAATGTATTTATAACGGCCTGCATAGCTCCACTTAGCAGCAGCTGCCTTGAGTGACAAGTAAAATTGTTAGAAATTGTTCCCTGTAAAAATAATGAACCCCTTTGAAACAAGCCAATCAAAACACTCTGCTAATGACTCACTGGTGCCCAAGTCAGGTGTGGCAAAATGGCAGAAACTGCTGTTCCCTGTTTCCCCTCTGCAGACCCAGCTCCATCCCTGCTGTTGATGCTGTAATTCATTGTGTGATCCAACAGCCTCCTGGTTGAGTCACAGTATAGCACTGAGACTTGCCTTAGACCCTAATGTGGAAAGAATTGTGTCCCACCAATACCAGGAGGAACGCTCAAGGATGTTGGATTGGCAGTAAAAAGTCATACAAGGAATGTTGACTCGATTGCTGGTGGGAAAATTCAAACTCAAAGCTTTTGACCCAAAATCCAGGCTGCAGATGCCATTTGGCTTGTGCCAGATTCCCACAGGAGACATACTCCTCAGGAGATAAGAGTAGTGGGAAACAGACCACTCTGACAGTCAGAGGCTGTGAGTTCTAATTCTACTGGTCCAATTACTGCTTACGTGACTTTGTCTATTCCCCTTTCTAAGTATCTGTTTTTGTTGTTGTTCAGATTTTCTATTTGTGTGACCCCATTTGGAATTTTCTTGGCAAAGATAATGGAGTAATTTGTTATTTCCTTCTCTTGTTCATTTTACACATGAACAAAGGCAAAAAGATTAGGTGACTTGTCCAAGTTCACGCAGCTAATAAATGTTTGAACTCAGATTTGGAGGTCTTCATGACTGCAGATCTGGCACTCTATCAACTGCACCATCTAGTTGTCCAGGTGTCTGTTTATTTACTCATAATAATTATAATAATGATAAATAGCCAACATTTATATATCACTTAACTATATACCAGGCAGTGTGCCAAACACTTTACAATTATTTTCTCATTTAATTCTCACAGGAACCCTACGAGGTAAGTGCTTTTATTATTCCCGTTTTACAGTTGAGAAAACTAAGGCAAAGGTAAGTGTCTCACACAGAGTCACATAGCTAGTAGTATGCGAGAGAGGGCATGAATTCAAGTCTTCCTTACTTTTGACCCAGTGCTCTGTACCCTTTGGAATCATCTAGCTGTCCCTAAAATGATGGGCTGGACTAGATAAAGAGTTCTTAATTAGGTATCCATGAATGAATTTTTTTAAATTATAGCTTTTTTATTTTCATAGATGGATAATTTTTGACAATCACCCCTACAAAATCCTGTTCTAATATTTTCCCCTCCTTTCCCCCTCTCCCCTCTCCCAGTCATTATGTGATCCAATATATGTTAAACATATGCAATTCTCTCTCTCTCTCTCTCTCTCTCTCTCTCTCTCTCTCTCTCTCTCTCCCCATATATATAATGCATGCATGTCTTTTTAAAGAAATATTTTGATAATTCTATTTCAATATATTTCATTTACTTTATATTTTTCTCTATCTTATTTTATGCATTAAAATATGGTTTGGAGAAAGAGTCTATCTTCAAATGGTTAACCTAAGTGATCTCTGATATTTTATGGGCTTGGTCTTGATGTCTTCCCAAATGTAAGTCTATGGTCTGATTCTGTCCTCAGCTTTCTATACTTGAGTCCAGTAGAAAATGGCAACCTGGTTAATGAGACTGGCCAAGCAGTCATGATGGACATGGGCTACTCAGTAACAATTATTTCCAAAGCATCTGTTACATCTAAATTCACTTTCAATAATGAATAGATAGAAAGTAATGGCTATATGTGGCACATTAAGGGAAAGAGTTTAAATTTGAGCAAAAGGGGAGGGAGGAAATTATTAGTGGATAGAGAGGTGACCCAGACTTAGGAAGATCTCAATTTGAGTCCTTCCTTCTACATATATTAGCTGAGTGATTTAGGGTAATTTATTGTACATCTTACTGTCCCCAGCCAAATCCTTCTGATTATAAGTATAGAAAAATTTCTGTTCTAGATCAATGGAGTGTTTTCACATGGAGAATTCCCATATTTATAAAACTGAATCATGTAACATTACTTTCATCTTGATGTTTCTTGTGCACTCTACATTTCATCTTCCATATCCCACCTCTGGGCCTCTGTCACACCTGAAGATTTCTGAGATTTACTCCCTCCTTACCTCTGTTCTTCAAGTTCTTCATGAAGACTTTCCTAATTTTCCTATCGGTTAGCTCTACCCCTCCCTCTAATATTTCCATGTTTTTATTGTATGTATACTTAAACATGTGCATTTTGTTTGCCCAGAGAGAATGGGCCTTGGGTACAGGAACATGTTAATTTTTGTCTTTGTACCTCTAGCAATTAATACAGTTCCTAACACATAGTAAGCACTTGTAAATGCTTACTGATGGGTTGATTAATTCCAAGGTAATGATGAGGGTCCATCAAGCCATATGTAGAGTGCATTGAAAAATCTTGAAAGAATTATGCTAATATTAGTTATTAATGGACCATGATCTTCAATTCATATCAATTCAGTGCTTATATATTAGGCATCTATTAAGTTCCAAGTGAGAGGCAGTGTATTATAGTTTATAGAGATTTGTCCATGTAGTCTGAAAGCCCTGGGATCAAGTCTTTCCTTTGACAAAACTGAGTGGGTGACCATGAATAAATCCCCAAACCTCTCAACATCTTGGATAATTATCAAAGACTGAGTCATAGAAAAGGTGTTAATCTTGGTAGAGGAAATTCTACCAATACAAGAAACTCTTCACTCATGAAATTATAGGTCCAGTCTAAATAAATAAATAAATGTGCCCGATATTATTTAGGACAGTGAATACACAAACACAAAAATGAAAATCTTTTCCCTCAAAGGCATTATATTCCATAACACAACCAAGGAATACCATCCAGCTCCTAAATGGTTGCAGAATAAAATTGACTCACCCAGACCACAACAGCCCCCAAATCCCTGATCAGCTCCTTTGACTATTCACATATCCCAGACTATTCTCAGCCAATCAGGAAGCAAATTCCTGATATCAAGGTAGTTATTCCCACTTTCCTGCCTAATCACTTCATTATAAATTCTCCTTTTTCAAGCCAATAAAAATAAATAAAATGGAGATCAGGAAATATTTTATACAGAAGATGGTGCTTGAGCTATGACTTGAAAGAAGAGAGGGACTCTAATTTTGACATGAATAGGGATTGCATTTTAAGAACGTGGAATATACAGTACAAAAACACAGTGATGAGAGGTGGAATTCTGTGCATGGGGAATAGTAAGGACAGTTTTTTTTTTTTTTTTTTTATGGATTAGAGAGTGAGGAAGGAGAGAGAAGTTATTTCGGTCCACGCCATCAGTGACAACCTTCCTTCCCCAACCTCATGTAGCATTTTTTCTTTATCCCTTTAATGCGCTTATGAGTTATTGTGTATTATAGCTCTCTGTCCCGTAGTAAAATCTTCCCTGATGCCTCCTTATGGAGTGGAGGTGACCCTGAGTTCTTAAAAGTTCTGCCATTGGAGTGTAGGATCTGGCAGGGCCATGTAGCAGTTTAATGCGGTCCTGTATCTGGTTATCCGATGACCAGACTAGTTATGGAGTCCATCACTGGGGCAATAGATCTTCCTCTATAGCACCTCTCAATGTCCAGCTTCTGGTATATGGAAGAGTTTCAATCTGCATCGGTAGAGAGACAATCCAAACTAATGAGATCAGAGATTCATAAAGAATGAAAGGAAGGATCACAGATTTAGAGCTGAAAGGGAAACACTAGAGATCTTGCTTTGTTCATTTTATTGGTGAGACAACCAAGGTCATAAAGAGTTTTGCTGATTCCAAACCCAGCACATTTTCTACTGCTATGTTGTGTGTGTGTGTGATGCTCCTAGAAGACTTTAAACTCCATGGGGAAGGTAGGGGGCCCAGTGCAAAGAGAGCTGGACATGGGGTCCAAAATGTCCTTTCTAGGGATTTCAGGGATTATTTAATTCAAGTCTTTCATCTTATAGATAAGGAGACTGAAGCATAGGGAGATTAAGTGATCTGCTCATTGTGACAGTGCTAGTAAGTGGACAAGGATTCAAATCCTTACTCCAGATTTATCTATCTATTTATTATCTATCTGAATACTACTACTACTACTACTACTCCTACTACTACTACTGATAATGATAATAATAATAAGTTTACTATATGGCATTTTAATAATGATAATAATTATAATGATAATGATAATAATAACAAGCTTATTATGTGACACTTTAATAATGATAATAATGATAATGGTAATAACCAAACTTATTATATGGCACTTTAATAATAATAAGCTTACTATATGGCACTTTACATTTGATTCTCAGGATGGTGTTGCAAGGTAAGTACTGTTGTTATTCCCATTTTACAGATGGGGAAACTGAGGCAAACAGATTTTTTTTTTAAGTGACTTTTTCAGGTCAAACAGTAAGCATCTGGTGTTGAATTTGAATTAAGGTCTTCCTGTTTCTAGACTCAGCACTCTTTCCACTGTATTACATAAATGCCCTTATTATTATTACTAATATTACTGTTGTTATCATTTTATCATGTTTTATCTACTTGCTCCTCAGACAAATCCACTCAGCCCCCTCATAGTCCTTAATTACCCTAAATCATATAAGACACTAAGGTTTTAACAATAATGATAATAGCTAATAATTATATAGCATTTACTAAATGCTAGGTACTATATTAAGCAATTTATAATTATTATTTCATTTGATCCTTACACCCTGGGAAGTAGGTCTTACTATTATTTCTATCTTTCAGACAAGAAAACTGAGGCAAACAAGGTTAGATGACTTGTCCAGACTTACACTGTTAGCAAGTGTCTGACTCTGAATTTGAACTCAGAAGAATTAATCTTCCTGGCTCCAGGACCAGTGCTTTGTGCATCTTGCCAAAAACCTGTCCTTTGGACACTATAAAAAAAATTGTTTGCTGTTATCCTTCATTCTCAAAAAATATGTGTGTACAGCAAGGTGATCCAGGCCAGTTCCAATGGTCTTGTGATGGAGAGAGCCATCTGCACCCAAAGAGATTTCTGTGGAGACTGAGTGTGGATCACAGCATATTTTCACCTTTTTGTTGTTGCTTGCTTGCATTTTGTTTTCTTTCTTTTTTTTTTTCCTTTTTGTTCTGATTTTTTTTTTCTTATGCACCATGATAATTGTGGAAATATGTATAGAAGAATTGCGCATGTTTAATATACATGGATTATTTGCCAATTAGGGGATGGGATAGGGAAATGGAGGGAGAAAAAAAAATTTGGATCACAAGAATTTGCAAAGATGAAATGTTGAAAAATGTCTAATGCATATGTTTTGAAAATTAAAAAAAAAAAGCTTCAAAATAAATAAATAAGGAAAAAGGAAAAAAACAAACAAACAAACTGTGTGTATAGTGATTGTTGACTAAATGAAAGACTGAATTGAGGATGTGACATCCACACCAGCAGTTGGTGCTTGTGGCTTTTCCTGGCAAGCTGCCTTTGCCCTATCAACATCCCAGTCTCACAGCTGGCAGCTCCTATTGATTACCCTCCGCTCCAAGTGAATGAACTTGAATCCCGTACTTATCAAGCTGACCTTTGAATCTAGCTGCCTCCTGTCTCCAGCAGATTCCAGAATTGGGGGAAACGGTGTCTTCTCTGTCATAGCCAAGTGATCTGTGTGAGACGGAGCAGGTGTGTCTACGTCAGGCTGCAGAGCTAACTGAGCTCAAATGATGCAAATTGTCCCATTATTCATTTTATCGGTAACTTATTTTTGGAGTGATTTTAACAATTACCTTTAAAGTGCAAAGCATAAACCTGATTTACAGCAAAACTGCTAATTTACTGCCTCCACTAGGGCACCTGACAATTTGTGTGTTTTCATATAGCCATCCCCCTCCCCTTCCTCTGTGTCTGAGTTTAATATTATCTTTCTATTAATTTATATGAGAACACTTCTAAAGGATAAAGTCATAATGAATTAGGAATGAAAACCAGCAATACGTGAAATCTCCCATGTTTTATTATCCAGTGGATTACACCAAAAAGGACATTTTAACTTACTGGTAGACAGGCAGCTGGCCAACCTGGGAATGGGCCAAGCTGAAACCCAGTAGGGTAGGGGCCAGTGTATGGAGAAAGGACAGGAAGACAGAACAGGTGGAAGTAGAATTTTCAAAAATCTGAGTTCAATATATTGGATTATTTGTCATCTAAGGGAGGGGATGGGGGAAGGGAGGGAGAAAAATTGGAACACAAGGTTTTGCAAGGGTGAATGTTGAAAGCTATCTATGCATATATTTTGAAAATGAAAAGCTTATTAAAAAATATGGGTTCAGATCTCAGCTCTGCCAGTGAGAACTCAGGCACCCTGGGTTTCTGTATCCTCCTCTTTAAATGATGAGGTTGGAATGAATGTCCTCTGGGATCTTTTCCAGCTATAAATGTATGAGCCTAGAATCTGAGCCATGACCAACATTTCTCTGGAACCCCTGGGTGCCATCCTAATATGGACAAATATAGGCACTGTCAGCCATACCAAAAGCCAAAATCCTACCTTCTATTGGAAACTTTTTCTGCCCTCTTAATTCCAGTGCTTTTCCTTTTTATTCTCTATGTATGTATTTTTTTTATCATTTTATCTTATTTGTATATATTTATTTACATTTTATTTCCCCATTAGATTTTGAACTCTTTAGGGCTACCTGAAAGGTTTATTTTTGTTCTTTGTTCTTTGTTCTTTCTTTCTTTCTTTTTTTTTTTTTTTTTTTTTGCTTTTCTTTGTACCCTCAGCACATAACCAAAAGCCTGACACATAATATGTTTTTAATAAATGCTTATTGACTGACTGACTCTATGAGGGAATGTGCCTACAATGCAGGGGCATTTTCTCTCAAGAAATTGATCTTTCTGGATCACCATAGGAGGTCAACTCCTAGAGAATCTCTCCTTGCTTGGCTGTAGGGGCAGCCAATTAGTGAGCCATGAGCTGATTAAAGGGAAGTGAGTCATATGCCTGTCCTGGAGCTTTATGCTGGGATGCTGACCCGGAGATGTTAAAGCACTCCCTTCCAAATTCTTATCCACCCTGCTCCGGTAGCATATGTGTCCCGTGGAGAGGGTTCTGACCTTGATTGTACTGGTGCTGCCAGAGTGCACATGGGAGAACAATTTACATTGCAAGAGTTTTAAAGCATGCAAAGCTACAATCATATAAGCAGGGGTGCTGGAGCTTTTTGCAAAATCAGTTGAATTGGGAATGGAAGGAGATGGAAGGAGGCATTTAGGGGCTCAGCCATGTCAGCTGGATACTGATGGGTAGGGAACTTGGACCCACCCAAAGCCTTGAAGGAGGCAGTAGTGGAAGGAAGTATCAGGTTGAATTAGGGGAAGAAAGAGGAGTCTACATAAAAATGGGAATGGCAGAGGATCTTGGAGATATTGGGATGCTAGACAGAGAACCACTATAAAAGAAATGACAGTAAAAATGATAGTAATAACAATGATAACAGCATTTAAAAAGAAATTTTAAGTTTGCAAAGCACTTTACATATTCTCTCACTTGATCTCATTTGAGGAAATGTGCCCTGGAACAAAGTCCCCGTCAATCATACTCTAGTTTTTCAAACTCATCTTCTTACAATAATTCTAGGAGGTAGAGTAGTACACAAATACTATATTCCCATTTAATAGATGTGCAAACTCTGGGACTTGGAGGTTCAGCAATATGTCCGTGTTTCCATAGATATTAAAGATCTGAGGTAAGATTCAAATCCAGATCTCTCTTCACCCCTTCTGTCATGCTGCCTCTTGTACCCTAGAAACAATTGCCTAGCTGGTGAAAATCCCCGAAATACATCTTGCCTACTACAGAACAATGACAAATTCAACTAAAGGGTCAGGTTAACTAACTGAGCCCGATGTTTTATTTCAGACACTAACAGAGATGTACTCTACTGAACCTGGGAATTGTCTTGCATTTTCACACTGACCCCATTATTTACTGCATAATTATTGTCACCCATTACAGGTCCCTATCCCCACAAAATTGATAACCTAAGATGTTCTTCCCTTGTGTGAAGTAATCTGCCTGCCTCCAAGCCTGTGCTGGCTCTTGTAATTGAGTCCTGCTGATGCTGCAATCCATCCCCAAACTCTTTTATTTATTTGAAAAAAAAAGCAGGAAAGCACCTTCAGATGCTTACGAGGAGCCAAGATAGGACAAATGATGAAAGGGAGTGAGTCTCCAAGGGCCCTTCCAAAGCACGGAGCACCTGATTAGTGCCAGCCTTGAAGGCAGGTAGCAGAGCCAGAGGTGGGACTTTGAGTACCATTTATTGCCTCCCCCTGGACGTGCACCATATAGCTACCAATTCAGTAACTGAATGCATGCAAACATTGTCCAATTTGGGATATTGTCAGATGGGAGCAATACTGTGGAAAGAAAGAGCTTTGTTTTCCCTCCTGGTTGACAAATGTGGAGGCTGACTCAATAAAGATACAGCAAGAGGGAAAGACTTAAAAAAAAAAATGAGTGGGAATCTTGGTGGAGCAGCTGGTTGGTTGGTTAAATTGGCAACTTGGATATATTCTGCCCAGAAGATCTCATTCATTCATTCATTCATTCATCATTCATTTGACAAACATTTCCTGAGTATCTGTTGTACCCATGAAGCCATACAGAATACAATAAGGAATAGGGGCTATAAAGATGCTTCCTCTTACGTGAAGTCTTCCCTTGCAATACCTGCATTGTCAGTGCTACTGGGACTTGAAATTACCTTGTACATCATTTTCATATGGGGCAGAGCAAGCATCAGCTTAGGCAAATAGTTAACCTCAGAGTTTAAGGCCCTAATGGGGAGTTCTGAGGGGCCTGAAGGCAAGCTTATTTACAGCAGCCAAGCAATAAGATGAAACTTGAGACTTAGCTGGCAAGAGATTGGGCACATGATGTACATACCCCATCCTTCCCTGGTGACATAGTCTTAGATGAAAGCAAAATGTAGAAACGGCACTGTTTGCTCCTTTTTGTCTAAAAAAGATGCCTCTGGGCTCAAATAGGAAAATAAATCCCATAATTTTATTAATTTTCCCATGCTGCTTTAAAAGGACATTTAATGGCTAGGCAAACAAAGACCTTTGAGTGGCTATGCTACCTGCCTGAGGACACCCAGCAAGTCATGAGCAGAGCTGAAAATAGAACACTTTTCAGTGTTCCATATATTTATCCAGCCACCCTCCTTCTCCTCCCTTCCTTAATAATAGCAATAGCTAACATGGAGTTAGGATTTTACAATTTGCAAGGTATTTTATGTGCATTATCTCATTGAAAGTCTCACAATGACTCCCCAAGACAGGTAGGATCATTCTTCCTTTACAGATGAAGAAACCACCCAGCGTCAAGAGCTAACAAGAGGGGCTTCGAGCTGCCATCAAAACGAAAGGCCTTGAATTCAAGTCTCACTTCTAAAACATATTGACTAGGTGATCCTGGGCAAATCCCTTACCCCCTTGGTGCTCTGGGTGATTCTCTAAGCTACAGAAAGGGGAATAAGTTATATTGGTAAAGGGAATTTCTTTATCCAGATTTCCCTGTATCACAGAAATTGCAAGTCTAGTTGCTTTTTAAACTGTGAGTAAATTTTGGAAGAGAGATTTGAATTGAGAACTTCTAGAATCCAAGTCCAACACTGTCTCAGTGCCCCCTTTCTCTGCCCCTTTATTTCAGGGAGCATATGAGCAAACTCCTTTCTTCAATTGCAAGTAGACGTCTCCTTCATTATAAAAGTCACAGTAGCTTTTTCCCATTCCTCTCCAAAATATCTCTCTCTCTCTCTCTCTCTCTCTCTCTCTCTCTCTCTCTCTCTCTCTCTCTCTCTCTCTCTCTCTCTCCATCTCTGGCTCCCTGTTTCTCTCTCAATGTAGGTACTGCATGGAAAGGTAATCAGAAAAGATCTTTATTGTTTTTATTCCTTATTGCATTTAGTATGAATTCACTGGAATGACAGATACTCAGGAAATGTTTGTTAAATGAATGAATGAGGTCTCTCTCTCTCTCTACCTCTCTCTCTTCCCCCTGTTCTCTTCACTTACCTTCCTTCTTTCTCTCTTCTCTCTCTTCCCCTCTTTCCCTCTTTCTCCTCTCTTTCTCTCCCTCTCCCCACCTCCCACCACTGAGTGAGTATCCATCAATTCCTCATTTGTGTCTGATGATTCCTGCCCCATTGCTTCAAGGTTCTGAGGGGCTGTGGGGAAGAAGACGTACCCATGCTGGGGGCTGCATGTGACATCCATCATCCCCCAGTGCTCTCAATACCAGGTCCACTGTCCTTCTGTGAAGGGCAGAAACGTTATTTTCTATACAAACATCAAGGTCTTATCTTTTCATTTCAAGAACACTCCTCCTGCATCAGGCACAGAATGCTACCTTAAATGTCATGGTGGTAATATTTATGATTTTTTGACCAGCTGGAATTTCTCACCCATTTTTTTCCCCTTTCATAAATGTGCACACGCGCACGTGCACACACACACACACACACACACACACACACACACACACACACACCTGCTCAGACTCACAGTCACCCAGAATCACACTCATATAGGGCCCTTCAAAGAAAAATATGATTGCTCTTTCTTTCTAAGTTGGAAATGCATCTCATTTATTTGAGAAAACAACACAATAGTAGTGTGTCTAAGTCTGCAGAAAACCCCTGGGGAAAGCTCAGGTGGGTAGCTGATACATCTGTTATGTATAGAATATAAAAACAGAAAGAAGAGAAAGGGGGAGAGAGACAGAGATAGACAAAGAGACACAGAGAGGGTGGGGGAGGGAGGGAGGGAGAGCAACAGACAAAGAGGCAGAGAGACGGACAGAGGAAGAGAGAGACACAGAGACAGACAGAGATAGGGGAAGAGGGAGAGGGGCAGGGAAAGGGGCAGAGAGATGACAGGGAGAGACAGAGACAAAAAGACAGTAGAGATAGAAACAGAGAGACAGAGATAGAGACATAGAAACAGAAAAGGACAGAGAGAGACAGAGACAGGGAGACAGAGACAGAGAGAAAAAGACAGAAAGAGACAGAGAGAGATGGAGAAAGTGATACAGAAAGCGAGCGATGAAGGAATGAAAACTAAGCCTGATCCAGGTCTGGTTAAAAGATCTGAGTTCAAACCTGACCACTGACATTAACTGTGTGACTCTGGACAATTCACTTTTCCCTCTCTGCCTCAGTTTCCTCCTCCATAAAATGAGCTGGAGAAGGAAATAGCAAACTATTCCAGTATCTTTGACAAGAAAACTCCAAATGGTGTCATGAAAAGTTAGGCAGAGCATGTGTGTATGTGTGTGTGTACACACTGCAAATTCATTATCTTTCAGGCCATTTTTCTATACAGAATCCACAGAGCTGGAAGGGATGACAACCTGCGATCTCCTTAGAGGAGCTCCTGAGACACGGCTCCTCCTACTTGGCCGGTTGTCACAGGGGGAGGCTGGCACACATTAGTTTGGATGGGGTGGGTATGTAGGTTGGCAGCATTATCAGGGGACCCCTTCCTATATTTATTCTGCTTAACAAGTCAGCACTGTCTCTCTCTCATCCCAAGGGGAAGCAGGCCGGTGGGAATTTATCATTACTGGGTCATCCCTGTGGTGCTTTGGCCCTAATGCAATGCAATTTCAGGTCAACACCTTTTTTCCTAGTAACCCACCCTATGAAAGGCGTCGTGGTGGGTACAGGGAGACTGTGGTGTGGGGCTGGATCCCTGATCCCACTCTAACCCAAACTGCAGCCTAAACTTGCTTGTTCCACATCACTTGCCCACACTCCATAAGTGCTTCCCCTCGGGCATCCATCCAAAAGTTGGATGGATGGATGGATGGAATTCTGTAATTCAAATTTCCCAACTGGGGAGATAAGAAGGTTGACAAGGGGATGTGGGACTTGTTTGGGAAATAACGATACTATCCTATGAATATTAATCAATTGCTTTATTTTATTTATTAATTCATATTCATGGTAAACTCTAGAATTTATTTCTTGTAATATGTAATAGGGGACATGAAAAACTTTGCTCATAGTCAAAGGATACAGGAACTGAAAAAAAAAAAAAGTTGTGGAGGTCATTGCTTGTTCTTGTTTTACAAACAGCTCAAATTCTCCTGTCTCCCAATTATATTTCTTCTCTGGTGAAATCCTCTATGTCTTTTCTCAGGAACAATTCCTTGTTGTCTATTCACACCCACCACATGCTCTCTTTTGCTCCTTGAGTAATACATAATATGGCACTTTGAGGTAACTTTAGAGATAATGGTACTAAACCCTTAAGGAGCTTATCTTCTATTAGATAGGGGCATGGGGAATGAGTGGATATAAGATGTACAGAGGTAAGTAAATACTGGGCCATTTGAAGGGAGATCTAGTAACATCTATAGGTATTATGGAAAACTTCGTAGAGAAGGTGAAACCACAGTTTTTACTCTTCAAGGAAGATAATGACAGGAAATGAGAAGTGATATATTTCAATCATGAGTCATGGTCTGCGTAAACACATGAAGGCCACTGAGTAAGGAATAGTCAGTAGTCTTTTTTAGTTAAAAGGGACAGTTTGGGAAGAAAAATTATACAAAATTAGTCTAAAATAATCATTTGAAGACCAATTGTGGGGAGCTTTAAATTGCAGGCAGAAAAATCTGTATTTTTATCTAAAGAAATAGGATTGCAGATTGTGTACAGAGGGATGAAAAAATCAAATCTGTACATTAAGAATACTAATTTTAATGTTAATTAATATTAATTAAGTATGGATTTGAGAAATCAAGTGACTGAAAAAGTGGGAAAGAATTAAAAGGAAAACTTTGCAAAAGGTAAAGAAGAACTGCTAGTTATAAAAGTGAGGGAAAGGGGGTTAGATTTCAGGAATAGTACAATTAGAATCAATAAGGTTTGATGACTAATTCATTGGCTATGTAGGAGGAGTGAGAGGGAAGAATCAGGATTGAGATTGTTTGCCCAGAGGACAAGTTTGATGGAAGATGAGAAGCAAGGCAAGAGTGTATGTGTATGGGAACAACGAACTCCTTTTTGGATATATTGAATAGAACCTTCTATGGGAAAATCAAGTAGAAATATTCAGTATGTGATGATGAAGGGCTAGAGTTCAGGAGAGAGCTAGGGCTATATGTATAGGTAGAAGCTTTTATGCATGTGTACATATATACATATATGTATATACTTTGGGGAGTCTTCTCTGTAGAGATTATATTCAAACACACAAGAATTAAAATGACCACTGAGAGTTATTGAGGGCCTAAAACATAATTCACAATTTTTTAAAAATAGGGAGATTATGATGTTCCAAAAAAAATCTGAGATAAAGTAATCAGACATAATGAAGAAGAAAATGGAGAGTCCAAGATCATTGATTCAAAGGAAGAAGAGGGTATCATGGAGGAGGGCATAGTCAAAAAACCCAAATTCTCTAGAGAGGTTAATCAAAATAAGAAAATATCATTGGATTTATTGATTAAGAGATTATTAAAGATTATGAAGAGGAAGTTTTTAGATGAAGAAATTAAAATTATATCATTTTGAAAAATGTTATAAATCACTATTGATTACATAACGAAAATTAAAACAGCTATGAGGTGCCACATTATATTTATTCAGTTGGCTAATATGAGAGAAAAGAAATATGATAAATGTTGGAGGAGATATGGGACAATTGGGACACTAACACACTGTTGGTATAGTTGTGAACTGATCTAAACATTCCAGAGAGCAATTTACAACTATGTCTATAGGGCTATAAAGTTTTTGATCCAACAATACTACTATTACATTTGTATTGCAAAAGATATTTTTAAAAAGAAACATGACCTATTTCATAATATCTTTTTTTAGTGGTGGCAAAGAATTGGAAATTGAGGGGATGCTCATCAATTTGGGGATAGGTAAACAAATCATGGTATTTGGTTATAAAAGGAATACTATTGGGCTAAAATATATGATGAATGGGGCAGCTAGGTGGTTCAGTGGATGGCGCACTAGCCTTGAAGTTGGGAGGACCTGAGTTCAAATTTGATCCCAGACACTTAACACTTCCTAGCTGGGTGATCCTGGGCAAGTCACTTAACCCCCAAATCAAATCAAATATATATATATATATATGTGTGTGTGTGTGTGTGTGTGTGTGTGTGTGTATACACACACACACACACACACACATATATATATATATATATATATGTATGTATGTATGTATATGAGAAATGGACTGATTTCAGAAAAACCTGGAAAGAAATATATGAACTGATACAGAGTGAAATGAGCTGAACCAGGAGAACACTGTATGCAGTACAAACAACATTGTAGGATGAACAACTGTGAATAACTTAGCTCTTCTCAGCAATACAATGATCCAAGGCAATTCCAAAGAACTTATGACAAAATCCATATCCAGAGAAAGAGCCATGGAATCTGAATGAAGATCAAAACATAGTATTTATTACTTTTCAATGTTCTTTTTTTCCTTTAGTCTTATTTAATAACATGATTAATATGAAAATAAGTTTTATGTGATTACACATATATAATCTATATCAAATTGCTTACCATCTTAGAGAGTACGGGATGTGAAGGAGGCAGGAAGAGAAAATTTTAAATATTAAAAGATGTCAGAATTATCTTTACATGTAATTAAGAGAGAATAAAACAGCATTAAAAAAATCTAGAGGTAATTGCTCACAGTAGAGGGAGTTTCTTTTGAATATTGAATCAGAAGCCAAATTTCAAAGCGTTGACAAATTAATTTGAGGTAAGGAAGTGTAGATAATGGATATCTATGCCTTTTTCTAATAATAAAAAGAGAAAACAAATAGAATGATAGTTTGGGGAAATGGAAAGATATGTGAATGCTTTTCTTTTGTTTGTTTTAGTTTGTTTTTTAGGTTTTTTTTTAAAGATATAAAAAAGACATATAAAGATATAAAAATATAAAGAAGACATCTAGAATTGTCTGTAGTTACTGAGGAAGGATCCAATAAATAATTTTCCAAAAACCTGAAGGGGAAGGTGGGATGCAGTATATGGGGATGGGGTGGGGTGTAGTCAGAGACACAAAGAAGTAGAAAGAGACACAGAGAGACAAATGCAGAGAATTGATTATAGAGAGACAGAAAGAATAATAGAAGGCTTAAGCTACTATAAGAGTAGGGAGGGAATTCTATAATTGAAGTTGAAGTGATTTAAGGAATTTGAAAAGTGAGAGTGTTTTTGCAGAGAGTATGATGGAGAATCAAACATGATTATAATAATAAAATAATAATAATATAATAAAATAAATAAGATAAATAATATAAAACAATATTCAAATAAATAATAAAATACAATATAAGTAATAAAATATAATAAAATTATTATTAAATAATAAACTAAACAATAATTATAATAAAAATAAAATGATATTATAATAAAAATTATTGCTGTTCAAGCAGTGAGGATACATTATAGAGTGCAGCTAGTTGGCACAATTATGTGATTTTTTTTTCCATCATAATTTAGTAACAAAATGAAAAAAAGTAGATGGTGAAGGTAACTCGGAGTTAGTGATATGCTGAGCATATATAAGCAGTGATAGGTCAAGGAGGAAAGTGACATAAAGACTGTTGTTCAGTTTCTTAGTCATGTCTGACTCTTGGTGACCCCATTTCATATTTTCTTGGCAAAGATACTACAGTAATTTGACACTTGCTTCTCCAACTCATTTTCTAAATGAGGAACTGAGGCACACTGGATTAAGTGATTTGCTCAAGATATTGGAGTGGTTTGGTATTTTCTCTGTCTCTGTCTCTCTGTCTCTCTCTCTGTCTCTGTCTCTCTCTCTTTTTATGTATGTATATGTACATATTTTATCTGGCTAACTACAACATCCAGCCTACAAATTGAAGAAGGTGAGAAATAGGCGTGATGGTATGATAAGACAAGGAAGGGTACAGAGAGGGAAGGTCATAATAAGGATAAAAGCTGGGGATAGGAAAAATAGGAAAGAGAAAGAGCAGAAAACATAGAAGGTTAAATTAAGAGTATTTCACAGACTGTGATCATGAAAGGAACACAGTTTTATATGATAGTCGCATCTGTAAAACCATTCGTTAGGGTTATTGATGTGGAACAATGTTGTAGGACAAGAATGTGGAAGAAGTTGATAGACTAGGAGGTGAGGGGGGTCAAGTGACATTGGGGAGGGGAGAATATTAACATGCCAATCAGGGGGGCAAGTGAAAAAAACTTGAAGATGAGTTACAGAATGTCAAATCTGGAGAACAAAAAGTCAGGCTTTTAAACTACTATTGTTTGCTGGGATTTTAACCCATTTAAAAAAAGTTTTTAGAGCAGTTATCTCAAAATGACCTTCAGCACAAGGTGAAATCTATCTCATCTTACAGAGGGAGAAACCAGTGACTTGGATAGGGTCATATAACTAGTAAACTCTGGGATCATATTGACACCTAAAGTTCTTGACTTTAGTAAAATGCTATATCCATTTATCCCCACTGCCTCTTATTAAGATCCTTATCTATAATTATATAGCTGGTTAAGTCTCAAAGGTGGGGCTGGAATAGTGGTATCCATTGATTTCACATATTAGGTTCTTATGTTAGATTTCCATCAAAAGGGAAATTGGTCACGATGTACTTTGTGATCATTTTGCATGTGTAAGTTGTTTAGAATTATTATTATTATCATTTTCTTGTTGAACAAGGAACATGGAAAGAATTAGCCAGGGAGATCTCTTGGCCAGGGAGAACGTCCTGATGACCTGAGTTTGGGGATCAATGGCCCAACAAAAGCCAGAGCGAGGTTTCCTTCTATGGCAGATACCGACATTGTCAAAGTCTGCTTTATGGCAAAAATATCTCTCCTGCTGCCTGTCTTTGCATGTTTTGTCTGTTAAGATTCTGTCATGAGCCATCTCAGAAATCTTAATTCTCAAGCTTTAAAAGGAATTGTATTTTGCCAGCTGATATCCAGGATTTTATGGCACCATTGGGCCCCGTCCGTTTTCACTTCAAACATAAGATTGCTTTAGAACAATTGGAAAGTTACCAAGCTGACAAGCAAGAAAAACAAAGGAAAGCTATGTTACAATCTAGAGAGAAGGGTAAAGTGTCACCAGGGGACAGAAGATTGGTGTATGGCCAGATTGGAGGGCCGAACGCTGACCTCCTTGTCTGCTGTGGGACGTGCCCCAGTTTCCTTCAAAGGCTTTGATTCAGGTATCTCCTATTGGGAACAGTGATTTCCAACTTATGGGCCAAGGACACCTGGGAGGGGGGAAAGGAAAAAAAAAAAAAGACATTATTGCAAAGGAGACCCTGTCACTTGGCTCTTTAGTTTTAACAAAATATGCAGTGTAGCTAAGTATGATAAACAAACTCCTGTATGTTGAATAAATAATGTGTCTTACACCTATAGGTATTGCTATTTTTCAAATATATGAAGAGGCTCTTGTAATTAATAATGTGCAAATAGGTTTGAAAATGTTACTGGATTAATAACGACTTTTTTTTTTCTCATTGTATATTTTCTAAATCAGTGAACACATAATACAATTACTGATAGGGGTAATGTCTATGGTATTTTCAATGTCATTACAGAGGTCCAAGCTCAAAGTGCAGTGAAGACATGGTTAACCCGGTCACTTTCCTTAGCGTGGAAGGCCTGAAAGGCACAGAGTCACTAATCGGAGGAAGGGGACATTATCAGGGTGGAGTGAACGTCCAGAATGAGGAGGTATCTATGGGAGAGTGAACTGTCAGGATGAGAAGGCAGAACAAGGAGAAATAGGAACAATGAATGGGGAACACAGAGAGGCAGATTAAGCCTGGATGTCAAGATGGAAGGTAACCTCAGGACATTTAGTACCATCTCAAAACAGAAAAGTCTGATATAAAGTCATGAACTCCCCCTTCATCCCGGGTCTTCAAGCAGAAGCTAAATAAACTCTAGTTGGAGATGTAGGAGGAATTTTTGTTCCATAGAGGTTAAATTCAGTGACTTCCGAGAGTCTTTCCTCCTCACAAATGTGACCCAGAGAACCTTTCCTCACAAGAGCATGTCCAGAAAAAAATCATGTCCAATTTCATTCAGGATGAACTGGAAGCTTCTTCAGCTCAAGTTGTCTCTAGCGGAAGCTTTTTCTACTTCAGTTTCTGACAGCTACCCCTGGTTCAACTGAAGAGATGCAGATAGAAACAAAACTTTACATTGTTCTTCCCTTTGGTTCCTTTTGCTTGCTTTAAATGAGCACACCCACCTTTATTTTTGTTTGCTTGATTTCTGGCAAACATTGCAAGTGTCTATCTTTTAGAGAGACACAGAATTTCTCATTAAAAGATAATTAAATATATAAGTGATTTGAATTATGCTACACTTGTCAGAAAACTAAAACCTCAGTGGCTTATCTCCTTATCCAGCCCTATTTTTTTATTTTCTCTTTCCCTGACATGTATTAATTGGAGAACTATGCCATGAACATACACTCATTTGCAAGCAGAGGTTGGATAGCCACTTAGAGGGGCTTCCCCTTCAGATATTGGTTGGACTAAGTAGATTTGAGACCATGAAGTCATAAAATAATATATTCAGGGCTAGAAAGGGCCTCAAAGGTCAGAAAGCCCAGCATCTTCTCATTTATATTGATGAAGAACCAAGACCCAGAAAGATTAAGTGACTTTCTCACTAAAGCACAACTAATATATAAATGGTAGAATCATTATTTGAGCCAATACTCTTTGACCCTTCTAAATCCAGACTCTTCCAACTTTCAGATTTGGTATGTGCATTTATAATAATGCAAGTGAAAATAAAAATTACTATGCCATTGTTTTGTATATAGATAATATTCTTATAAGCTAAGTGATACAGTAGATCAGAGCACTAAGCTTGGAGTCGAAGACTCATTTTCCCGAGTTCAAATTTGGCTTCAGACACTTTTTAGTTGTGTGACCCTGGGCAAGTCACTTAATCCTATTTGCCTCAGTTTCCTCATCTGTAAAATGATCTGGAGGAGGAAATGGCAAATGCCTCCAATATTTTTGTCAAGAAAAATTACTTTACCCCAACAACAGGCTTGCAAAGCATTTTTTTTTAATTTAAATTTTATTTTATTTAATAATAACTTTGTATTGACAGAATACATGCCAGGATAATTTTTTTTACAACGTTATCCCTTGCACTCGCTTATGTTTCGTTTTTTCCCCTCCCTTCCTCCACCTCCCCCCCCCCAAGATGGCAAGCAGTCCTATATATGTTAAATATGTTGCAGTATATCCTAGATACAATACATATTTGCAGAACCGAACAGTTCTCCCGCTGCACAGGGAGAATTGGATTCAGAAGGTAAAGATAACTCGGGAAGAAAATCAAAAATGCAAATAGTTCACATTCATTTCCCAGTGTTCCTTCTTTGGGTGTAGCTGTTTCTGTCCATCATTTATCCATTGAAGCTCAGTTAAGTCTCTTTGTCATAGAAATCCACTTCCATCAGAATACATCCTCATACAATATCGTTGTCGAAGTGTATAATGATCTCCTGGTTCTGCTCATTTCACTTAGCATCAGTCCATGTAGGTCTCTGCAAGCCTCTCTGTATTCATCCTGCTGGTCATTCCTTACAGGTCAATAATTTTCCATAACATTCATATACCACAATTTACCCAGCCATTCTCCAGTTGATGGGCATCCATTCATTTTCCAGTTTCTAGCCACTACAAACAGGGCTGCTACAAACATTTTGGCACATACAGGTCCCTTGCAAAGCATTTTATAAGCATTTATTTCATGTGATCTTTCCAATAACCCTGAATAATCTTACTACAGATAATATTTTTTTAATAGATGAAAAAATTGTAGCTTGGAAATTTCAAAAGACTTCCCCACCATCAGATAGCTAGTGACTCTGGGAGATGGCATTTGAACCAGTCTTCCTGATTCTCCAAGTTAGCAAACGATCTACTCACATAAAGGATAGCTGTGGTATAACAGGAAGGACATTGGCTTTTGAAGTCAGCAATTATACATTGTAATACCAGAATTTCCACTGATTCACTGGGTACCTTTGGATAAGTCATGTGTCCTCCATGAGTTTTATTTTTTTATGTTGTAAAAACTAAAGTAATCTGTGAAAGGCTTGTTTCACAGGATTTTGTGTTCTTACTCCTTCTGTACTTTACAGTTATTTGTATATAACTTTATAGAGGGTATCCCAACATCCCCATACCATTTTCAGGTGTTTCCTGTATACTATATGTTCCTGCCTATACTATATGTTTTTTGAAGACAGAAAATATTTTCACTTTTGTCTTTGTAACCCAGTGCCTAAAATTGTGTTTTCCACTTAAATTAAGTAGTTGAATGCTTGTTTATGGATTAACATCACTTATGTCAAGCAGTCATCTGACTTGAAAATTTATTTAAATTTAATCAGAATCAGAAGTAGAGTTTAATGACAAATATTGAAATATGTTGAAAATAATTGCACATATTTAACCTATATCAAAGTGCTTGCTATCTTGAGGAAGGGAAAGAGAAGGAGAAAGAGAGAAAAATTTGGAATACAACGTCTTACAGAAACGAATGTTGAACTCTATCTTAACATATATTTGGAAAAATAAAATGCTATGGAAAAAAAGAAGTAATGTTTAGAAGGGAATGGAATCTTAGAGGTTATTTAGTCTCCAGATTTTTAAATTGTGGGTCAAGATCACATGTAACTGAATGTGGGGGTTACAAAATTATGATTTATTATTATTTAATGTTTGATTTGTATACTTATTTTATATTATACATATGTTTTATTATATGGATATTATATATAAAATAGGATATATATATATATATATATTATATAACTACATACTTGGTCAAATAAAAATTTCTTGGGTGAAAAGAGGTCAGGAGTGGAAAAAAGTTTCATAAACCCTGGTTTAGTCAAATGTCTCCAGTGAGTCTGAAGCAAAGAAATCATGAAATAGCAGAAAGGTGATGGCATAAATCATGATGTTCAAATCCCAGCCCCACCACTTGCTATCTTGTAAAACATGTAACCTCCCTGGAGACCCACTTTTCTCATCTGTAAAATGAGATGCTTGAACTAGATGAGCTCTCAGATTCTTTTAACTTCAAATAAAATCCTTTGAATCAAGGATTGGGTTAGATCCCTGAGAACTTTTGTTCCATCAAAACAGCTAGGATCGCTAGCCTTGGTCCCTGTCTTACTAACCAGAACTGATATAATAATAATTCAGGTGAAAGAATGGAGATGACTCAATGCAAAGCCATCTCCTTGGAGGAAAAAAGCTAATCTTGTATCCTATCAGTGCTGAGTCATGGTATCACCACCGCTACACAAGAGGGTCAGCAGCTCTATTTTTTTAAATGATGTGATACATATATCCTTCTTCTTTAGAACACATGTCAGAGCTCTGTAGAAAAATTGTGTGTATGTTTTTATTAAAAATCTGGATATGGTAGTTAGATCAATATAGTATCTTGTAGAGTATGAATGCTCAATGAATATTCATTAGAGATAATAATTTTATTTTTATTTATTGATGATGATGATAACAATACTTTCTAATTTCCCCTTTCCCTACTCTGGAAGAGTGCATTCAACAATGAATACATAATGGAAGTATTCAGAAAAACTGCTTTCCTTTAGCAAGCATTCAGAATATTCTTCAAAAGATAAAGGATTTTCCTCCTTTCCAAGAGGTCTTCTACCCCCTTGAAGTGAGATTTATGATCCCTTTACCTGTCTAACCTGAGGGTAGGAGTCTGGGTGATTTTCCTCAGATGTATATGGTGGAGGGATGCATACAGGGAAGGGGTCAGATATGTTGCTGAATCAATTCACTTTCCTTCATTTCAATCATGTGGAGATTATTTTCTTTGCCTGGAGAGAGCAAACACAGGCTCAAGTTAGTCACCTACTGGAAAATGACATAGAGATGCAAATTCACAGTTTTTCTATTCCTCTGTCTCTGTAGGTTTAAAAATTGCATGAAAAGCTTTAACTGAGACTAGAAGGAGAGGAAGATGGATAGGCTAGAAGAGACCCCCCTCTTGCACCGGATCTACCCATTACTGAACTGCTAATGATTATTCATGGGGAAGGGCATCAAAAACGCCTTATTTTCTTCTCTTTGGCTCTCTCTGAGCCAAGTTGAGTATGAAACTCAACTTTCCTGTTCTCATCACCAAACACTAACCTGACACTGATTGGATTAATAGGAACAGAATCGAAATGACTCCATTAGATTGGGAGAATTAGGTATATCAGGAATCAGACAGGATGTAATTTGGTCCATTTGTTTAAAAAAGAAAAGAAACATGGTTGGGGGAGGGAGAGAGGAAGAAAGAGATGTTAATTTGAAAGGGCAACTGAATCCACATAAGAAAGATGACTCTGGGTCTCAGATGCTGTTTGTTTTCATTAACTGGCTGGGAAAAGAGTTAATGGAGATAGAAGGAGCTGAGAGTCTAAATCACTAAGACTAGAGCAAGAATGTTGAATGAGAAAATATCTATGACTTCATGTTAGAAAAAAAGGGGGAGGTCTAGTTTGAAAAAGAAAAGACAAAGCAGTCTTTCCTATTCCTCTCATCGTCATCCCCCAACTCTCTCTCGTTATCTTATGTGCCATAGTAGATATTTTGCTGAACCAAAAATCATAAAATCCTAGGTTTAAATCCTATCTTAGACATTTACTATCTATGTTACTCCCAGGAAATCATTTTCTTTGTCTTTGTTTCAGTTATTTTATCTGTAAAATAAGGGGGTTGGAATTATTGAATTTTATGATGTCTTCCAACTTTGAATGATGTTCCTTTCAGGGCAAAACCTAAGACTTTAGTTTTACTTATTTATTTTTTTAGTTTTCAGCTTAAATTTGTATTTTTAGTCTAATAATATTTTTTATTATTTTTACCAGTTGCATGTAAAAGCAATTTTTAACATTAAAAAAAATTAGTTCCAAATTATCTCCCTCCCCTTCTCTTTCCCTGAGATGGTAAAGAATGTGATAAAGGTTATTTATGTACAATACACAAAACATGCTATCCACATTAGTCATTTAGTTATGCTGTGAAAGAAAACATAGACCTCCCCCCAAAAACATGGGAAAGAGTGAAAAATAGTATTCTTTGATCTCTATTCCAACATTATCAGTTCTTTCTCTAGAAGGGTGTAGCATTTTTCATCAAGAGTTCTTTGGGATTATCTTGAATCATTTTATTACAAGAGAAGCCAAGTTGTTTATGCTTGATCATTGCACAATTTCTATTTCAGTCTTGCTGATTCTGCTCATTTTACTTTGTATCAGTTTGTATAAATCTTCCCGGGCTTTTCTGAGAGCATCTTGCTTATCATTTCTTCTGGCACAATACTATTCTATTACAATAATATACCATATCTTGTTCAATCATTCCCTAATTAATAGTCATTCCCTCAATTTACAATTCTTCGCTGCTACAAAAAGAACTACTATAAATATCTTTGTATAAATAAGGTCCCATTTCTTTCTTTCTTTTAAAAAAAATCTGGTATAAAAACGTAATAGTGGTATTGCTAAGTCAAAAGGTATGCTTAATTTTGTAGTTCTTTGGGCATAATTGTAAATTGCTCTCCAGAATGTGTGGTGACCTCATTTAGCATCCAGGGTATATTAGAATCAGCCGGAGTCAGAATAAGGGAAAATACTTGATCTTTATTCTTTGTGGAGGTGAAGGGGAATAGCAATACGAAGTGAGAGCAATCGTGACACAAATCTGGCCAGCAGTGCCTCTGCCTCTCTCACTCCACCCACCAAATTGTCTCTACGTCATCTCTTATACAACACATCAAAACTTGCACAGAGAGTGGATGGGGCCATTCTTTCTCCAAGCATATATTAATAGAGTATTGTCCAATTGCTATTTAGCCTCACGTGCTTGGGATCTCAGTGCAATGATTTAAGAGCTTCAGCCCACTACAAGAATGGTTGGATCAGTTCACAACTCCACCATTCATACATTAGTGCCTCAATTTTTCCTGTATTCCCTCCAAAATTTAGCATTTTCTTTTTCTGCAATGTAAGCAAATTTGAGTACTTCAGAGTTATTTTTACTTACATTTCTCTAATCAATAGAATTAGGCCATTTTTTCATATGACTACACATAGGTTAATTTTTTCATCTGAAAGCTGCCTGTTCATAATCATTGACCATTTATCACTTGGAAAATGATTTGCATTCTTATAAATTTGGCCCAGTTTTCTATATATTTGAAAATTATAAAGAACTCTGAGCAAATAAGTCATTTTGACTATTATAAATACCTAATTTAACTACAAAGGACACATGAAGAAAGATAGTATCTACATCCAGAAAAAAAAACTGATAAATAGAAATATGTACAGAATCATTTACATACATATATGTGTGTGTGTGTGAACTATGTAACAAAATAAAAATACAATAAATTATAGATTATATGAATATATAGTTTACTAAGTCAAGAGATCTTTCTGTATAGTTTGTGTTTTCTGTATAGTAAACTGTATAGTTTAAGTTTGAAGATAACATGAGAGGGGAAACCAGACAGCACCACAGTACACAGAGCACCAAACCGAGAGTTAGATAGATTCATCTTCCTGAGTTCAAATCTGGCCTCAGATGCTTAGTACCTGTGTGACCCTAAGCAAGTAACTTGTTTTCTTCAGTTTCCTAATTTATAAAATAATCTGAAGAAGGAAATGACAAACCATCTCAGTATTTCTACCAAGAAACTTCAAATGGGGTCACCAAGAGTTGGACGTGACTGAAAAATTACTCAACAGCAAAGAACAACTTTAGTGGGGGATGGTTTTTATGGCTGCATTGATCAGGAAAGATTTCTCACTGAAAAGATCATGGATTTAGCTCTAAAAGGAAACTGAGAAGCCTTCTAGTCACACTTCCTCACTTGACATATGAGGAAAATGAGTCCTCCCAAAGGTAGATTGACTTGCCTATGATCAAACAGGTAGTAAGAGGGAAAGGTAAGATTTGAATCCTGATATTCTGACTTCAACTTTATTGCTCTTTTCATTAGCCTATTTGTATCTGTGTGTGCTACAGTCCCCATCTTAAATATCTCTGGGAAGCTTTGAAGTGGAATGCTTGACTTGAAAGAAGGAATAACTGAGTTCAAATCATGCTTTAGACACATCATTATCTTTGCTAATGATGTGCTAAGCAATGTGATAACTAAATAATATCTGTTTTGATTCTTACAATTCTGAAATGGAAATGCTATTTTAAGACCCATTTTATAATAGAGTAACCCGAGGCAAACAAAAGTTAATTGTAACTCTAGATAAGTTTTCTCTTATAGAGCTATTACGAAAATAAAATTATATGATACATATGAAATACCTTGAAAGTCTTAAACTTTATAAATTTCATCTATTCTTATTTCATATAAATTCCACAAAACAGGAAGTGTATTATTTTTAATCTTAATATTTCTATTCTTGATTCAGTTCCTTGTGTGTAATAAGGAGGTTCTTTTAAAAATGCTTATTTAACTATGCTGGATATATAAACCATACTCCCCATAAAGACTCGATCACAGGTGTCCATAACAAGACCTATGTGGGTACAAGCAATTCTAAAGCATGCGAATTGAATCTGCGTTTTCCTCCAAAGCGACCAACATGAAAGCTATATGTTGAACTGAAGAGAATTTAGGACAATATTTGCATGTTGTGATTCAGTTCTTAAAACCTGAAAGGCTCAGTAGTTTTCTCTATTCCCTTTGATTTAGCCCAATCCCATCTCCACCTGCCTCCAGAGATTGCAAGATGGGAGGGGGAGAGAAGGACCTGACTTCCTTGTCCTGATCTGGAATTCACAGTAGGGCCAGTGGTCTGTGTTTAACCCATGGCCCTACCCACTCTTCCCTGTCATTAGACACAGTTTCCACATTTAAAACAAAGTCCCTGAAACACAGGTGCTTAAAAATTCCAATGGAATGATTAATTTATTATGGGAGGCAGCAATAAATCCTATAAGGAGGGATTTTTGCCCCTGGGACAAGAAATACAAATTGCATGCAGAAGCTCAGGAGAAAAGCCTGGTGTTCCAATAATTGTCTCCACTACATCCCAAATAGCTCTCTTACCCTGGAGGAGCTTACCACCTGGAAGGTTCTTCCTCTAATTGGACAGTTCCTCATTAAACCTTCACATTAAAGAAGCATTCATTCCTTCCCTTCTTCCCGGCTCTGTTTCTGATTTTTTGATACTTCTCTCTCTACCTCTGCCCCAAGAGAATATTCTCTTCCCCCATTTACTTCCAGCTTGTCAGCCCCCTTTAATTGTTGTCTACCTTTATTACAGTGTAAGCTCTGTCCACATGTTAGTAACCAATTGCCTTACCAGATGCATTTTTGGAATTCAAAGGAGGTATAAATCACTATTGACTGGGGAAATTGGGTCAGACTACCTTGAAGAGCTAGTATTTGGTCTGAGCCTTGATGAACAGGTAAGATTTTGGCACATGATAGAAATGCTAGTTGACTAAGCCAACACTTTGACCTCTCCACTTTCTCAGAACTCCCAGAGTACTTAAGTCTTCCCCACATAAAGCTCTGCTCCATGGACTGCCCAACTTGTCTTCTCGTTGTCCGTGTCAGGAGTAAAAGAGATATGGCGAATGCATTTAGTAAGCAGTCATTGATGCACTTAAGGATTGCTATAGATTGTAAACCATAAGCTCATCAGTGCTAGATCTGGATCTTAATCAGACCTCCTGGACCATGTAGTCTATTCTTCTCATTTTACAGGTGAGGAAATTGAGGTCCAGGGAGTTTAAATCAGTTGCCTAAAGTGACACATGCATTAAGCATCAGAGAGTGGACTTGAACATAGCCAGTGCAATCTGGAAGTATGTGCGTGAAGTCAGTGCAAGAAGTTTATGTATATTTGGAAGGCCACTCCCATCTCCACCTCAGACAGAACCGGAGCTTGTTTAATTCTCTATATAGGTCAAATATTGGTTTTTAAAAAAAATAGCATCTGATGTTCTCCTTTCTCTCAATTTTCCACCATGGAGAAATAAATTTTAGTTGCAGATAATGGATGCTTTGGAGTTCTAGGAGAACTGTAGAGCAGCAGGGAAGCCCCTAGGAGTCCAAGAAGGAGGGTACATATCTCTTTATTCTTCCTAAGTCCCTTTTGTTCTGATTTCCACTAGAGGGCTCAAGTTCATTCCCAGAAAGCTCAGCCTTCTGCCAGCAGAAATGGACAGATCAGGGCAGCATCAATCCTTTGTCTATAGGCTGTGGGATCCAGACATGACAAGGGGCAGATCTCTGAGTTTGATTTTCTCCCTTTCAAAGGGGTTTTACACACTTCAGACTTCATTTCCCAAAAGAGGTTAAATAACTGAAGGAACAAGTGGGAACTTTCTTGTGGTTATATTCAAGTGGTAGATCATAGAGTTGTTACCTCATCATCACCATTAAGTACTTAACCCAAAAATGCCCCTCTTTGCCACCATTCCCATGCCTCCATTCTCTTACTGTTTTATTTTCATTTAATTGGGGAGAAAGTGGGGACAGTGTGGGGTATTAATTCTGTTAAAAAACCCAAAACTTCAAGATTGGTTCCCCAGCCCTACTAAGAACAGCTTTGAACTCCATGTAGATTTTCTATTGAGAAGCTGGAGTCTTTCTGAACACACATGTTTAAGCAGCATAAATTCATATGAAAGATAGGGTGATTTTCCTTTATATTTTTTTCTATTATAATAATTCTTTCTTGCCTTTGTATGTATCTATTTGCATTTTCCTTCCCCCAAGAAAGCCTTCCTTTGCCTTACCCAGAATCCTAACTTAAATTGTGATTCCCTTCTTTCTAGGAATCGTAGAGGTCATCATTTTGATACAATCAAAAGAACTTTAGTTTGTAGTCAGAGAATTTAAGTTCAAATATCACTCCTTCTACTTTTTGCCTGTGGGCCTTTGAACAACTAATTTTAGTACTTTGAGGCTCAGAGAATGAGGGGATTGGAAGAGATGGCCTTTGAGATCTGCTTATCTTTTAACTGAAAAGACTGGGAAATGCTAGGAGGAAATGCTCATACCTGAGCTGAACTTCAAAAAAAAGAAAAGGCTCCATTCTAAGCACAGGAGATTCCCTTGCTCAAATTCAGAGACTTGGGGGAGAATAGATTGAAATCATGGAAGAGGTCCAAAGATCCAGTTTAGCTAGAAAATATGGTACATGAAAGGGAATTTCTGTGAAATAGGGCTAAAATAATAGGAAATCTGGATTATAATTTCACCACTATATATTAGATCAGCAATGTAAACATCTTAAATTCACCTAAACTCTCTGATTCTTAGTTTACTGATATGTCAAATGAGAATGATATTAAAAGCACTTATATCATAGTATTATTGAGAGTATAAAATGAGCTTGTATATGGAAAACTCTATAAAATGTAAAGCACCAAATCTGTTTTATTACTTAAACCATGTAATCTTCATCATTTTAACACTATTCTGCACATAGTAGGACTTTGATAAATTTCTGCTGAATGAATATAGTTTCTAATGAAGAAATACCTCCCTGGTGATGAAAATGATGATAAGGACTAATGATACTGCTATCCAGGAAACATGAGGACTAGACTCTATAAGCGCCATGAAGACATAAAAAAAAATGCATTAGCATTTTCTACTCCCCCACAATGCTTTCTGATGCATGAAAAAAAATTAAGGGAAAGAAGGAAGATAAGGAAAGAAAAGGAAGAAGGAGAGGGGAGAGAGAAGAAGGAAGAAAGAGAGGAAAGGAAGAAAAGAGGGAAAAGGGAAGGAAGAAAGTTAGGAGGGAAGAAGGAATGTTAGGAGAGAAGGGAGGAAAGAAGGAAGAAAGGAAGGGGAAAATGAAGGAAGGATGGATGGAAGCAAAGAGAGGAGGGAAGAAAAAGAGCAAAAAAAATAAGAGGGGAAAAAAGGGAGAAAGGGGAAGGATGCAGGCAGAATGTTGAGCATTTCTAATAGGGAATGCCTCTATTGTATCTCTGGCTGTTCCCCTAAGATCTCTTGGTCAGAATTTCTAAAACAATGTTGGGAGCCTCTCCTGTCTAACTCTTTGGGAAACATGAATGACTACAGGATGGGGAATGGAACTGTTTCCTCAGTCACTGCTTCCATTTCTGAAATCATTTTGTGGTTATATCATTGTCTTGCCATGATGATTCATTCTCCCTCTTTTCAGCTCCAGTTTTGATTTCTTCTCCCTCCAGTTATATAAAAAGACAGTCTGATTTTACCAGACTAATGGGAAATTTCTTTAAGATTCTCATCAGAAAAAAACCCAAATGGGTCTTTACCCATTTTGCAAATGAACTGCTTAGCTGTTTCCAATTCCTAAAGATCAATCACTAGTCCAGGGATCCTTCTCCCTGACCCAGCAGTCACTGAAATGCCTACAAGTCTGCTGATTGGAAGCGAGAAGACTGGATTGTTCCCCCCACATCTGGGGAGGGCTTTTCTCTGGGAGTCTTGTAGAACAAAGTAGAAATGATAATGTAGGAAAACAAGGAACATACAAAAATGTATGTTCTTCTCTCTTCTCCCTCCCTCCCTCCATACTTTCCTTCCTCCCTCTTTGTCTCTCTGTCTCTCTCTTCCCCTCCCTCTCTCCCTTCCTCCCCTCACTATCATTTCCCCTCCCCTTCTTTCTCTCCCTCTCCTCCTCTTTCTTTTTCTCCCATTCCTTTTTGTTCTCCTCTCTCCTCCTCCTCCTCCTCCTCCTCCTCCTCCTCCTCCTCCTCCTCCTCCTCCTCCTTCTCTTCCTCCTCTTCCTCCTCCTCCTTCTCCTCCTCTTCTCTTTTCTCTTCCCTTTATACAAATACCAGTCTTATACTGCCAACTATACTCTGGACAGCTCCACCTAGACACAGTGTTATTTAGTGGAAAGAACATTGGCTCTTGAATATGAGGGCAAATTTCAAAACTTGCCTCTACTTGGGAGAAATTGGGCAAATCACCAGTTTTCTAGAGGGTTCCCAGGCCCTTTCCAGTTCTAGGTTTCCCACTTCATCCAGGTGCATATCCTGTTATTTTGATCTATATCTTGCCACTGGACGCAGATGGCTCTGGAGGGGAAAGTGAGGCAGATGATCTTGCCCAGCCCTCCCTTATTTAAATCTGATCCTCTTCCATGTCATGGCATCACCTCCCTGATGTCATGGTCCTTTTTGAAAACGTAGGACAAACAAAAACAGTTTTCTAAACCTTTGCCCTTTAGGCATCTCAAACTCAGGAAGATCTAATCTTCCTTCCTATATCTGAACTCTCTGATCCTTTAAACTTTCAGGCAGTCAAGAAACATTCATTAAACACTTACTATGTGCCCAGCATTGAACTAATAATCATTGGGAAAAGAAAGGACAAAGAATAGTCCCTCTTCTTGAGGACTTATAATCTAATGGGGGACAAAACATGCAAACAAATATATACAAACAAGCTACATATGGGATAAATTGGAAATAATCAAAACAAGAGAAAGCCCTATAATTGAAAGAGGTTAGGAAATGCTGCTTGTAGAAGGTGGAATGCTGTTTTTGTTTGTACTTTGTTCTTAAAGAGGACAGTGATAATTAGGAAGGTGATGCAAGTGAATTGGATTTAAGTGACGAATGGTTGTGCAAGATCACCTGCCTCAGTTCGACCTCCAGAGCAATCTGGATTCCAGTAACATTGGACTTGAAGGCTAGGGAAGCCAGGAGGTGGAGATGAGAAGGAAGAGCATTCCAGGCATGGAAACTTCCCAGTCTCTCCTAAAGGAGCTTTCATCATTGAGGTCACCTGAGTTGATGTGGGCTCACTCCTGATTCTTCTCTCTTCTTCAACCCACATTCCCAATTAGTTGCCAAGTCTTGGTAATTGTACTTCATTTAACAACCATATATTAAATAATTATTTGCCAGTACTCTAGTAGATTCTGGGATACAAAGGGAAAAAAAGATGAAATAACCCAACCCCTCAATGTACTTACATTCTATAGAAATTTTAGAAATGTTGTTGTTCAGTAGTGTTCAATTCTCTGTGACCTCATTTGGAGTTTTCTTTGCAAAGACATGAGTAGTTTGTCATTTCCTTCTCCAGCTCATTTTACAGATGGAAAAACTGAGGTAAACCATATTAAATGATTTGTTCAGTGTCACATAGTTTAGTAACTGTCTGAATCTGGATTTGAATTCAGCTTTTCATGACCCTAGATCTGGGTCTCTCCATTGTGTGAACCTAATTCCAAAATAAATAAGTTAATTTCTTGGAAACAGAAATTTATTAATAATTGGAGATATCAGAATAGTCTTTGTATAGGAGAGGGCATTCATTGTATTTCCACTAAAACTCTTGTTTCCACTTCCTTCTTTCCCATTATACAGATACTGTCCTATTCAGTATTTCATTACCTCTCTTCTGGGCTAATCAATGGCCTCCTACTTCCTACCTCTCTTTCTCTGATTCTCCCTCCATTTACCTGCCAATATAATCTACCTAAGGCATAGATCTGACATCATCACCCCTTCTCAAAAATTTTCGGTGGCTTTCTAAAACCCCTAGGCTAAAATACTACATACACAGCTTGTAATTTAAAGATTCTGCTTGCCCCAATCTACTTTCCCAAACGTATTTTATAAGATTTCCTTCTTAGATATATTATGTTCCAGCTAGACTGAACTACTTTACTGATCTTCCCACTCCAATACCATTGTCCAGACTCTTCTCAATTACTGTCAGCAACTTACTCCTCATCTCCTGATTAGGATCCTTAACTTTCTGCATGAGGAGATAATCAGGAAAGTAATAACATAAGGTTTATCTGTTTATATTCCTACATGGGAGGATGATACTTGTAACTCATTAGAACTTTCTCATTATTATGGCAGTTAGAAGTAGTATATATATAGATAGAGGGCATAGATGTTAGTTGAATATGAAGGGATAATATCTTTAAAAATGAAATTAAGGCATGAGATGCAATGTACTTGGAGAAAGGGGGAGAAGTGGAATGGTATAAATTATTTGCCATAAAAAGAGGCAAGAAAGAGCTTTTACAGTGGAGGGGAAGAAGAGGAGGGGAAGGGGACTGAGTGAATCTTACTGTCATCAGAAATGGCTCAAAGAGGAAATAACGTACACATTGATTATAGATTTAGAAATCTATCTTACCCTGCAGGAAAGTAAAAGGGGAATGGGATACTGGAAGAAAGAAGGGTGATAATAGAGAGGGTATATTGGGGGAAGAAGTGGTCAATAGTAAAACACTTTTGAGGAGGGACAAGGTGAAAGGAGAGAGAGAATAGAATGAATGGAGGGAGAATACAAGTAGTAATAGTAATTGGGGAAAGAATTTTGAGGCAAGTTTCTCTGATAAAGTCTCATTTCTCAAACATAGAGGTAACTGAGTCAAATTAAAAAAAAAAGAGAGAGAGCCATGTCCCAATTGATAAACGATCAAAAAATATGCTTTATGCCCAAAGGTTTATCCCTCGATTTAATAATAGCACTACTAGATGAATCCCAAAATGTGATTTAAAAAAAAAAGAAGAAAAGGATCTATATGTACAAAATATTTATTACAGCTCTGTTCTATGGAAAATAATATTGGAAATTGAGGGAATGTTCATCAGTTAAAAAACAGCTGAATGTATTATAGTATGTGATTGTAATGTAATATTATTGTTCTGTGGGAAATGATGAACAAGATACTCTCAAGAAAATCTGGAAAATCCTTAATGAACTTAAGCAAAGTGAATTGGACTGCTTATAAAGTAATGGGAATGTTCTAGGATGATCACCTGTAAATGACTTTGCTATTCTCAGTAGTACAATGCGCCATGACTATTCTGAAGAACTTATGATGGAAAATCTATCCATATCCAGAGAAGGATCGTATGTGAATACAGACTGAACATTCTCTCTCTGCATTAGGGAGACACAGAAAATATCTGAACACAGTGGAATGACCAGGTCAGAAAAAAATGAGCAAGATAGATCTAATATCTAGAGTTTAAATAACTTGAGTAAATCACCTAACTTTTTTATAGGCCTCAATTTTTTCATCTGTAAAACAAAGAGATTGGACTAGGTGATCTCTAAGGTCCCTCGAAGCAATAAATCTAGACTCTTATGATATTGAGCAGGTCAGTTAACTTTCCTGGGCTTCAATTTCTTCATCTGTAAAATTAGGTTGTTGAATTAGATCATCTCCCAAGTCTCTTCCACTGCTAATTGATTCCCCCCTCTCCTCTGTCTCTCTATTTTTCTGTCTCTCTCTCAGTCTCTTTCTATGTATACATATACACATACATGTATATATGTATTTATATACACATATATATTGTCTGTATGTATATGTGTATATATATATATATATATATGTATGTGTACATATATAGTTATACTTTTTTGCAGGTTGTCTTCTGATCTGCAATGTGAAGTCTTTGAGGACAGGGCTAATCTTGTTGCTTTAGATCCCCAACATTTAGTACAGTGCCCAGGACACACTAATCACTTAAGAATTACTTTTTGACTCGCTGACTGGTCAGTTCCCACTTGCACTATAAGAAGTTATAATTATGTAAAATATGGTCAATGGTTTCAGCTTAATGAAAATATGTAGTCCGAATTTAAATAATACAATCACTTTCTGAAATTCTCATCCATAATAATGAGCTATATCAGGACCTTGTAGAAATGTGGATTCACGTAAGCACAAAATTCTAGTCACTTTCTGGAGCTATATCTTTCTACTACCTATGCATCTTGTCTCCTGTTATATCAAAACTTCTGGTCTCTATATGGAGTCATTCATATCTAATAAAAAGACTGCACTGCACAAGGAATCAGAGAACCTAAGTTCAAATCCCATTTGTGACACTTATCATCTAACTTTGGGTAAGTCACATAACCGCACTGGTCCTCAGTTTCCTCATTTATATAAGTGTGTTATATTAAATGACCTTTTGCTCTAGATCTATCATTCTTTGATACTTGCAGAAAATCTATCCCTTTTACTGTGAGTACCTGAAGGTAGAGTCAATTTTTACTGAATAAGGGAAACAAAGTGTTTCAGGGAATAGAGAGCTGAGCTTGAGCAAAGAACATCTGAATTCAAATCTGGCCTCAGACACTTACTAGTTGTATGATCTTGGGCCAGTCACTTTATCCTGTTGTCTCAGTGTTCTCATTTATCAAATAAACTGGAGAAGGAAATGGAAAATCATTCCAGTATCTTTGCCAAGAAAACCCCAAGTTGAGTCATAAAGAGCTATTATGACTTACATGACTGAACAACAACACATGGATAAAGCATTAACCTTATTATGTTTTTTTTCCCCCAGTGGGAAGGCTAAGGAGAAATGGGAAGAATTTACAAAGTAGAAATATTGATTTGAAAAAAAATCCTAATTATAAGAATTGTCCCAAGTGAATGGTGGATTTTTAGATTCCTATTTTAGATTCCATGCCTTGCATGGAAATCTTTGATTAGAGTATAGATAATTACTAGTACAGTATGTTTTTCTTTTCCATAGTATCAATTGGTTAAGATAGCAATTCAGGTTCCTGGCAATCTTCAGATTCTATGTTTCTATAATTCTACTGGTAGTTTACAACATACCCAAGGTGAATCAAAATGAATATATAAGAAGTGATTTTGAGGATGTTATATTAAAACAATTGGTGAGTTAGGAAAGAATTCTTTTAGGAGATATGACTCAAGACCAGAATGAAAGGAAAGTAGACATTCTAGGAATCAGAACAAGGACAGGAGGGAAATTAGTTATGGAAAGTCTATAAATTGAGTGTGGAATGCTACAAATGGAGGAAATCCAGCAGATCAGTATCACATTAAAATGGAGAGAATATGAAGTAAAGGTGGGACTGAGTGGGAAGTGGGTAGTAGCAAGGGAAAGGAGTACATATGGCAGATATTTATGTTCCTTGGATAGGGCTTTGTTTTGCTATGTATTCTTTTTTTTTTTCCTTCAAGAGGGTAAGGGCTCAGCAACTGAACAGATTGCAAACTCATGTATTTGAAAAAAACATTCAAAATATCTTTCTTTACCTCTCTTGTATTCACCTTATATTCACTCAAATAGGACTCTCCTAAACCATCCCAGATAGTCTGGAAAGATGAATTTAGTGAGTTTCTTCTCCTTCATGCTGGGAACTGAATTTTCAATGAAAGAGTTTGATTGAAACCCACAGCTGTTGATTCAGAAAATAAAGAAAAGGCCAATATCATAAAAATTTTCATGTAAAAAAGGACCTGAGGAGAGCATCTGGTCTAGTTTCCTAATTCCAGACAGGTGAATGTCAAATCTATATGAGACATATGGTGTCTGTCCTCATATTGAAGTTCTCTAGAGACCAAGGCTCCATTATGGGTGGCTCCTATGTGGTAATTTGCAGGAAGAGACTGGATCTGCTTTGGTTTAGCCATCATGGAATAATCTATGTCAAAGGCAATTATCATGGTGTCAAGGGAGGTGATAACTATGTTAGAAAAGAAACTTTATTCTTAGCTTTCAGAAATAATCCCTAAAATGCAGTTTTGAAAGAGAGAAGTATTAATGAATATGATTCTCAAGATCATGTCTCTGAAAATACCCTGCAGATTAACTGACATGATTTTTTTTTAGAGGGGCTGAGTGGTATAGAGTAGGTTGATACCAATTATGGAAATAAATGTGAAAAGGCATCCCCCCAAAAAAGGTAAAGTAAAGCAGTCTTAAATGGTTTCCTTGGGGGGATGCTCATATTTGTCTAACACCTGTTGTTGTTGCCCAACTGTTTCAGCCATGTATGACTCTTCTTGACTCCATTTAGGGTTTTCTTGGCAAGACACTGGAGTGGTTTGCCATTTCTTCCTATAGCTTATTTTATAGAGGAGAAAGCTGAAACAAACAGGGTTAAATGATTTGGGTTACATAGTGAGTGTCTGAGACCAGATTTTTTTTTCTTTTTTAAAAAGATTTTTATTTTCAAAACCTATGCATAGATAAAATTTCAACATTAACCATTGTGTTTCAGATTTTCCCCTCCTCTCCCATCCCCTCCTCTAGATGGCAAGCAATCCAATATATGTTATACATGTTAAAATATATGATAAATCCAATATGTGTAAATATATTTATACAGTTATCTTGTTGCACAAGAAAAATCAGATCAAAAAGGAAAGAAACTGAGCAAGCGAAGAACATCAAAAAGAGGGAAAATGTTATGTTGTGGCCCACACTCAGTTCCCACAGTCCTCTGGGTATAGATGGCTCCCTTCATCACAAGATCATTGGAACTGGCAATCGTTATCTCATTGCTGGAAAGAGTTACATTTATCAGAACTGATTGTCATATAATATTCATGTTGCTGTGTATAATGATCCCCTGGTTCTGCTCATTTCACTTCACATCAATTCATGTAAGTGAGACCAGATTTAAAGTCAGGAAAACAAGTCTTCTTGACTCCAAGTTTAAGTGTTCTACCTGGTGAGCTATGTAGCTACCTCAACATTTACAAATTAGAATGGTATAAATCAGTGTTATCAAACTCCAAAAGAAATAGGGGCTACGAAATTATAAATAAGGCTACCTCTATGGTCAATCTGCATTTAGTATTAGAAAACTATATATTGACATTTTCTACATACAGTTATATTTCTATTTCTTTTGTTAAATATTTCCAACATTTTAATGGAGAGTTGTAGCCTACAACATGGTCCACACAGACCGTGTTTGACACCTCTCATATAAATGACTGAAAAAAACCAGGGAAATATTTTTTTTTAAAAAAAAAGGCTTATTTAGCATGTAAGAAAATTGTTGTGAAACACAGAACAAGGATATGTTTATAATTCTGGTTCTGGTTCTATTTCTATTACCTTTCCTAGTGTCTCTTTATCTTATGGAGACATCTAGGTAATGCAGCAGAAAGAATCCTACAGTTGGGAATTCTAAGTTTAAATCCCACCTCAGACCTTTACTAGATATATAACCTTAGTCTCAACCTTTTTTTTATGTCTCAGTTTCCTTATTTATAAAACAGAGAAAGTAATATCATTTATTTACCAGGATCAAAGAAGTTAATTCATGAAGAGTGCATTGCAAAACTTGAAAGTACTATGTAGATTTTAACAATTTCCAAAACAAGGGCTGGTGAAGTCCACACATAGTGGAGACTCATCAGGTGCAAGGTGGCCAACGGTACCCACTTTCTAACATTGTTTTTATTTTCAAATGCTTGGTGTAGCAATAGCCCAGGGGTCTTGGGAGGAATTGTCAAGACAGTAACTTAAGATATGTCTTCTCCCTCTTCTACTTTGCAACTTTATTTTTCTGACTCTTCTTTCCTATATTTTCTAACCTTTTTGTCTCAATTTTTCCCTCCCCCACACTTTTCAATCTTGTTCTCTTCCAATTAAATTCATATTAAATCTACTACCCTTGGGTTGCTTCTTTATGATCATTTTAAAGACATCAATCAATTCTGATAGGGTTTGCCCAAAGCTTACTGTAGCTAAGTTAATGCAAGAATTAATGTACATAAAGATGCCAATTGATAGCTCAGTTGTTTGGGGCCAAACTACTTCTGGAGATTCATGTACATTCTAAGGTGCAATATTTTTAGGGAGAATATTGATAGACTAAAATCTGTCCTGAGGAAGGTGGAAAGGTGATGGGATAATTGGAAACTATGTCATATAAAGTTAAATTAAAGGAACTAGAGATATTTAGCATGGAAAAAAGAAGGCTTGAGGTGAGATGACCAAGATGTCTTCAAGTAAATAGCGGACTATCATTTGGAAAGGGAATAGACTTGTTCTGATTGACCCCAAAGAAGCCAATGGGGATAATTGGGGGGGGGGAGCTCCAGAAAGACAAATTTCAAACCAATATCCTGAGAATTGGAGCTGTCCAGCAATGAAATGTAATGTCTTGACAAGTAATGGGTTCTTCATCACTAGAGGGCTTCAAACAAAGATTGGATGACAACTTGTCAGAGAAACTGTGGAGAGAATTCTTTTTTTCAGGTATGGGCTGTACTAAATGGCCTCTGACATCCCTTCCAACTTGGAGATGCTTAGTGACTCCTGCTACAAACTTGGGTGCAATATTTCACTAAAGCTCTCTGGAATATTAGTAGAATGTCAGATCCATGATGGCAGATGATATTTTCCATTTTATCTCTGTGTCCCCAGTACCTATCATAGTTCCTGTCATTCATTAGAATCATAAATCTAGAAAGAAGACCATATAGTCCAACTACTAATAAGCATACGATGGATTGAATTGAAGAGCTTCCTTAGTATGTTTCTGGCCAGCATGGGGGTGAGTTTTGTTGCTGATGTTTTTTGTTTGTTTTTTTGGAGGGGATTGTTGGGGTTTATTGGGAGGGGAATCAGGGAGTTATTAATTTTTACAATACAGCCTTTCTGATTGCTTGAGAATAGGAGAAAAGCTCAGATTGAGGAATCATAATCTCCCAGGAGGACCCCTCCCCATAGTGACCCTGAAGTTTAGTGCCAGTTTTTCAAGTTTCTATCAGTTTCAAACTTCATTTTCTCATTTAAAACTTGAATTTTTTTCTTTCTCTCAAAGCCCTAAGCTCAGTGAAAAAAACTGATCTCAATTCAGCAGTGAGGAGGGAGGGAAGCCGGCTCAATCCCTTTGTGCAAACAAGAATTTCACATTGTGGATGACATAGATGGTGGCCTTAAAAATGGAATCAGTGATGAAGATAGCAAGGACAGCTAATTACTACTTTTTCTATTTCTGGCTAATATTTACTCACCCTTTCTGGGGATTTTGGCACAATTTTAGAGCTTATATTAAAAACTATTGTTTGACTAAACTCAATTCATCAAACACTTATTGAGTACTAACTATGTAAGGGACAGGGAGGAGACCAAGATAACTCTGAAATTTCAATCCCAGGAGCTGAGAGAAAGATAGGGCCAGGAACAGAAATAGGTCAGTCAAAAGGAGGCTTTTTAGAGTGGGAAGATTATGAGATCAGTTTGGGAAAGATTATGAGATCAGTCGATTTTGAGTTGCAAACACAAGTAAAGATGGAATGAGTGTGAGTCAGTGGGAATAAGTGTGTGTGTGTGTGTGTGTGTGTGTGTGTGTGTGTGTGTTTTTCATCTGAGGATGTTAATTTTATTCCCACTTCTGATAACTGTTTGACCTTGGATAAATTACTTAACTCCTTAACTCTCAGCTTCCTCATATATAAAGTTAAGGGGCGATCTTACGTGCATCCAATATCCAACGAGACTAAAACTAGGGTGTGTGATTTTGTTTGAGGGTGGGGGGACTTTTGTTACTGATTGTAACATGTCTGTGACTGTATATAAATCCTAGTAAATTTAATTAACTTCTAGATTATGTTATAAAATTCCAATTGGCCTGAACACTTCTGTTCTTCCAATCTATCTTCTGCATATTTCCCAAATTGATAATCCTAAAACGAATATCTGACTATATCACTTACCTACTCAGAAAAATTTCACTGACTTCCTATGGTCTCTCAAATAAAACAAGATCTTCCTAGTTTATAATTTAAGGTCCTTCACAATCTTGCTCTCACCTTCATGTTCTCCCCATATTTTTCATCTTCTCATTCTTTCTATTCTAAATCACTGAATTGATTACCTGAAGCAACATTCAATTTCTTATCTGCTTGCCTTTGCAGTATTCATTCCCAATACACCATCACATTACTTTTACTCTTTAAAATGCCTAACTTCTTTCCAAGTACAAAACAGATTCTTCTCCTTTTATGAAACCTTTCCCATTTCCTCAGTTGTTAATGTTCACTACCTCTTGAAATAATTTCATTTTATGTTATTTGTAGTTTGTATTTTCTAATATGTGCATAGGATGTTGTGTCTCAGAAGTCACTGAAGTCAGAGACTTTCATTTTTACTTCTGTATCTCCAGAATCTTAGTGATGGTCAAGTGTTGGAATCCTTACTAACTGCTAACTAATTAGAGTTGATCTAATCTTACAAGAAGATTTTGGCCAGAACCTGAAACAAGGTACTAAGTAGAACTAATTAATACAAGGCTTGTGTTCACACCTTTACTCATTGGAGTCCACAAGTATGCCAGCTTCACAAAGTAAACTTTCTAACTTCAAGGGAGTTCACACCTCCCTTAAAGCTCTTTGGGCCAGAGAGCACTATGGGAGAAAACCCATAATCCCATTCTCTCAGAAGATTCACATATAAGGCGAGACAGCCATTCCAGAATACATTTTTCCTCTTGGCTGGCTGGTGGCAGACAAAGAGCTTTCAGAGGATAAAGCTATGAGTGAGAGTTCAGTGAACAACCAGATTCATCTTCATCTCACACCACTGTAGCTGGTGGCTGGGCTCCTGCACGCCCCCCACTGAGACCAAGCTGGTCTGAAAGACTCACCAGAAAGCTAGCCGAGCCCCGGAGAGCTCTAAGCTAAACCGGCTGTGTTTTGAGAAGAACAAGAACTCCAACATTTGAACTCATAACAGTCAAGCAAGGTAGAGAATCAGCCTAAAACCAGTCAGCCCTGGATTCAAGTCATTATTCTGACATTCTCTGGCTGTGTGACCTCTAGGTGTTCAAGACCACTCTTTTATACAAGTTGAAGAGAAATAACTAGCCTGCATTGGTAGAAAAAACCTCACCTAGCAATTCCCTAAACCAATGAAATCATAATCTCTATTCCCCACATCTAGGATGGTACCCTGCACATTTTTATTGTTGTTCAGTCATATCCAAATCTTTGTTATTTCATGGACCATATTGTCAAGGTTTTCTTGAAAAAGATATTGGAGTGGCTTCCCATTTCTTTCTCCAAGGGATTAATGCAAACAGAGGTTAAAAAATTTGCCTAGGATGACATAGCTAGTAAGTGTTTGAAATCGGATTTTAATAGAGGTCTTCTTGACTATAGGACCAGTGCTCTACACACTGAGTCAACTACCTATCCCATCTTGCATATAGTACAGATTTAATAAATATATGTTAAAATCATTAGAATTAAGGAAGAGGGAAGAGGAAAGGATTACATAATTATTAAACATCTACTATGTGCCAGGGAGTGTGCTAACTATTTTTAAAAATAAATAAAATTTTACTTGACCTTCCCAACAACTATATGGAATTGGTATTATTATCATTCCTAATCTGCAGTTGAGGAAAGTGAGTCAGTCAGAGATCAAATACCTTGCCCAGGTTAATACAATCAGCAAGTCACTGGGTCTAGAGTTGACCTCTGGTTTTCTTGAATACAGGCATATAATTCTATGCTTTTTATGCCTTCCATGTTATTAGTTTCTTCACACCACTGTAGCTGGTGGCTGGGCTCCTGCACGCCCCCCACTGAGACCAAGCTGGTCTGAAAGACTCACCAGAAAGCTAGCCGATTATTATAATTATGTTGTATTTGTATAAATACAAATTTATTATATATTTACATAATAATATAAATAAAATTATATTTATATAATTTTAACAAATTTATATTCTATATATTTTATATTTATATAAATTCAAAGCAGGCTATCTATATAAAGAGTGAATAGGAAATAATTAATAAAGGAAAGACACCAGAATTAAAACCTTCCTGTAGAAGACGGGGTTTTAGTTGGCACTAGGGAAATCAATAAATGGAGTAGAGGAGGCAGAGTAACTCAGGCACAGAGAACAATCAGAGAATATCCTTGGAATTGAGAAATGGAATGTTGTGTTTGTGGAACAGGCAAGAGACCAGTGTCATTGGATTGAAGAGTATGTCTCAAGGATATGTAAGAAAACTGGAAAGATAAGGAAGTGGGAAGGGTCAGTGCTAGAGTATACAAGGTTTTGAATGCTAAACAAAGCACACTATATTTGATTCTGGAGACAATATGAAGCAACTGGAGTTGATCCAGTAGGAGAGTGACATACATGGTTAATGGCTGAGTGGAGGGTGGATTAGAGTGGGGAGAAAATTGAAGCAGGCAGACCCACCAACAGTTCTCACAATATTCCAGGTGTGAGGTGATAAGGGCCTGTTCCCAGGGGAGTGACAGTGTCATACAAGAGAAAGAAGTGTTTGCCGGAGATGATGGAGAGGCAAAATCAATAGGCCTTGGAGATAGATTGGATATATGCAGGGAGAGATAGTGCAATATTGAGGACAACTGCAAGGTAGCAGATCTGAGGCATTTGGAAGATGGTTTTTCCCCTTTAATGTAACAGAGAAGGATAAGGGAGTTCATGGAAAATGGCTTCATTTTTTTCTGAAAAATATGAGACAAAATTTCCAGCTGAGAGAATGGGAGAGCAAGAGCCACGAAAGATTTGAGAAAGGATAGCAAAGTTTGGAAGGACCTCTGTGGAGAGTAGGATGGTTGATAAGAAAAGTATATAAAGTTGCCTCATAGCAGTGAGGGTCCATTGATCTTGTACAGCATAAATTAGTAGTGGATAGAGTTTCATGATTTCCTTCACTTTTATTCACCTAGAACCTGTTTAGAAGTAAAGATTATGAATGGTGGGAGTGATAATCCAAGACTGAGACTTGGATAGGTATAGTCAGCCAAATGATAAGAGTGTAGGGATTTAAGGGAAAGATTCCAGGAGTTTTTGTCCTTAATGTATTTGAAGCATACCAGGTTTTATAACCCCAGATGGAAATTGTGGATTATTCCTCTTTTAGTTAGCCTCTTAATATCTTATAGCCATTATTATTACAAATCCAGTTTGTCCTCAGCTGCAGTTCCAGTATGGTTTTTGTCTTTCTCATTAAGGGTAAGCAAGAGAAGAGTGTTTTGACAAACGTGTGAAAAATTAAATCGAGAAAAATTCTTTGTAGATTTTTTTTTTTGCAAGACAATTAGTATTTCCCAGGGTCACACAACTAGTAGGTGTCAGATGCCTGAGTCCTCCTGACTCCAGAGTTGGTACTCTATCCACTGTCTCACCTAACTGCCCTTTTGATGGATGGATGTTGAACATTCCCAAATGTTACCATTCAGGAAAAATGACAGCTATAGAACAGACCCTCTCATTCTTGCTAAGGTCCTTTTCAGGGCTAGGTAATGAGTATAATGATTTTAGGAGCTTGTGATCTCAATATCCATTTAAATGTTCATGTAGTCTCACTAATAAGTATATCTATTTCTTTACTGAATTTTTCTGAAATTTCGGTTTCAAGATTTTTGGCATTCATAAAATGTCAGTGATGAATAAACTTGCCTCCAGTTTTTATCAACCTGCTGATCCTGTTGAGTCTTTGATGATGGACTAGGAGAAGAAATGTCAAAATGGTTTTTAAAAAAATGGCAGAAATCATGGAAAACCTGACAAAAAAGTCTGCATAAAAACACAGACATTCAGATATGTAGAGAGCAGGGAAAATTCTGAATGATGAATATTTTGAAAGTTTAAAGTTTTTTTTTTTAATCTTTATGTCTCTATATAAAATAATATATGATTATGTTTTATATTTTTATATTTTATATTTTAAAGTTATAGATTGCTTTCAAGTACAAACACACTTGATGAATATTAGAGAGAAGGCCCTTTAGACTTGGTTTAATAGTGATTTTTTTTAAATATGATTTCAAGTAGCTTATAATTTTGAAGTATTTAAATGGTGGTTCATTCCAAAGAACAGAAGCTCCTTGAGATCAGGGACTATATACCTTTTAGATTTGTATTCTTAGTAGTTAACATGTTACTTTGAGCATAGAAAATACTTAAAAGCTTGCTGATTGATTTATTGTTTCCAATTCACAGGATCATTGATTCAGTGCTGGGCAGGACCTCCAAGGCCATTAAGACTAATTTATTATCTTACAGAGAAAGAAACTGAGGCAGAGAGGGGTTAAATGACTTGTCCAGGTCACAAATAATAAATTTCTAAAGCCAGAATAAAATTTAGTCATCTCTTACTCTAAATCCAAAACTCTATTTCTTATATCACCTATACATATTAACTTAATTCAATAAATGCTATTTTTAATAGAACCAGTGACATTACAGGGTGATGTTTTGACTTTCACACGAATTGGATTTAAGGTGATGCAAAGTTATGTAATGTCATCAGTCTTATTTTCTCTTCCAGTGTAATGGGCTGAGGCTTGAGTTGATGCACTGAGGTCCCAAGCACATGAGGCTAAATAGTAATTGGACCATACTCTATTAATAGATAAGCTTGGAGAGAGAATGGCCCCCACCCACTCTTTGTGCAAGTCCTGATGTGTTGTATAGGAAATGACGATTTTGGTGGGTGGAGGCAGGGGAGTGGAGAAGGAAGGGGAGGAGAGACCTTTGGGACGGTCATTGCCACAGTTGCCGACACAGTTGCCTCCATGGTTGCCTCGGCTCGCGTCGCTCTCTCTTAGCTGGCTTCCTGTCGCAACTGCCTATATTTGCTATCGCAATCTTTCTTGCCTATATTTGCTATAGCAATCTTTATTCACCTCTTCGCTTCAATAAATATTGAAGATTTTCCCCTTAACCTGAATTCCTGACTCCGGCTGACTTTAAATACACGGTCATTACATTTGGCGCCCAAGCGTGGGAACCAAGGACCCTACTTTCACTGAAGAAGTCTCCAGTGACCAGGAACTTAGGTGAGTATAAGACAAACAGGGAACTTATTTTCTTAAAGACTAAAGCAGTAACTTTTTGGCTGAAATGGGACAGATCCTAGGTAAAGATTCTCCATCCCCCACCCCAAACCCCCCAACCCCTGCCCCACCCAGGAGTGGTGTTATAAAAAGCCTGCGTGACCTGATAGAAGAGGAAGGGCTAGTTGTATCTTGGGAACACGCAGCTAAACTTTTGAGTACATTAAAACTTACCTCCCCTGGGTTCTTAGAGGAAGAGCAAATCTCTCTGGGTAACTGGGCATTGGTTGGTCAACAGATCTCTGATTATAACATTGACAACCCTCAGTCAGTTCCCTTCGAGGCATTCTATTTATACAATACGATACAGACGGCCTTAAAATACCGTACTAGTTTTAGGAGAAAAGGAAAAAACTCTAAGAATGGCCAAATGCGGAAGCCTGAGGTAAAGGAGGAAGACAAAGAACAGATTAATGGCCATATCCCCACAGGGCATGAAGACTTAAGTGAGGCTCAAGGGCGGGGTGAATCTGAGGCAGCTTTAGCCCCACCTGAGGAGCAGGTAATTGACTCTCCTCCATCAACTCCACCCTCCGGGATGGAGGGAGGAGGGGTAGTGGGGGCGGCAGTGACAGCACCAGCACCTCCCCCCCAGCATCCAGCACCTCCCCCACAGCGTCCAGCTGCTCCTTTGAGTAGATTGCAAAAGGCACTAATTAAGGCCAAAGAAGAAGGGAGAAATGTATTGGAAATCCAACACCACATTTTTCCAGTTATTCAACAGTTTGATTCTTCAGGTCAAGAAAGTAGAAGATACTCTCCTTTTGATATAGATATCCTCAAAGACCTGAAAAAAGCTTGCACTCTTTATGGGGCTACATCAGCTTATGTTAAGATGCTATTACAAAATTTGTCTTTTGAAATCTTGACCCCTGATGACTGGAAATCTATAGCAAAGATATGCCTAGAACCTGGACAAAACTACTTGTGGCTTTCTGAATATAGTGAGCTCTGTAGGATACAAGCCCAACAAAATAGTCAAAGTGGAGTTCATGCTGCAATCACCTATGACCTACTTACAGGTACAGGTCCTTATGCAAATGTCGCAGCACAAATTAATTATTCTGTAGCAGCATATGAGCAAATTGCTGTTAATGCTATCAAAGCGTGGGCTTCCCTCCACAGTAAAGACGACAAGAGGGGGGCCTTCACAAAAATAACACAAGGGCCAAATGAACCCTTTGCTGACTTTGTGGGACGTTTGCAGACAGCTATCACAAGAACAAATGGAGAAAATCCAATAACAGACGTTTTGATAAGGCAACTTGCTAAGGAAAATGCTAATGAGGTTTGCAGAAGAATTATACTAGGACTGCGCAGGGATGCTCCTTTAGAGGAGATCATAAGACGCTGTGCCACAGTGGACACAGGTGCCTTTTATACCCAGGCTATGGTGCAGACTTCCCAAAATTCAAACATGGGAAGACAGAATCCCTCTTGGCAAGGGACTTCCAGAGAGACTCGTAGATGCTTTCAGTGTGGAAAAGTAGGGCATCTGAAAGCTCAATGTTGGTATAGAGATAGAATGGGAAAACAAGGTGGGAGAACAAGACCCCAAACCCCATGTCCAAAATGCAACAGAGGCTTCCATTGGGCCTCAGAATGCAGACAGATTCAGGGAAACGGGATGAGGGGCCCAGCCCCAGGGCCCAAGGCAAAAAACACTTGGGGCATGATGGCAGCCAATGGTGCACCCAGGGAGGGCCTAGAAGTCCAGTATCCAGACATGACCAATCAGCCAGAAAGCCATATGATGGGAGAAGGGGATTACACAGTCAACCAGCCAGGAAGCAACCTGATGGCAGAAGGGAATTACAATTGGGGAGAATAGAGCTGTATGCAGCTGGGACAACTGAGATACCCCCTGGAGAGGTGAAATCTGTTCCTCTCCAGCCTATGGATCCCTTACCTCCAGGCACAGTAGGCTTGACCATCTCACCTCCTTTTTGTACGTACAAAACAGTGTCCATCCACACACTGATGTGGGAAACTGGGGAATGTGTAGATAATATCCCAGTCACTAATACAGGTAGACAATGTGTGACTTATCACCCAGGAGAAGTAGTAGCATCAGGTTTACTCATACAGAATCCTAATAAGCAACTTGGTGATAGTCACCCAGCTTCTGACTCCAGACCACAAAATCCAGGAATTTACTGGACAGCAGCAGTAACAGCTGACCGACCTATGCTCACGATCTATATAAATGGCCTACCATTGGAAGGATTAGTAGACACAGGTGCAGATCGTACAGTTATTAGAGGTGCCAATTGGCCCAGTCACTGGCCAAAGATTAAAGCAGACACCTATATGTCTGGAGTAGGAGGATCAATAGCAGCTGAAGTTAGTGCTGCCCCTATGAGATGGACTTTTGAAGGCAAAACAGGAGTTTTTACTCCTTTTATAGTTGAAAAACTCCCCATCAATCTGTGGGGAAGAGATGTTTTACAACAATTAGGGTTAAAAATGAGTACTTCGGTTTTTTAAGCAGGGCTGCTGTTGAAGGCCTGCCAACACTTTCACCTGTTCCTATCCAATGGAAAACTGATACACCAGTGTGGATAGAACAGTGGCCCTTGGGTAGCGATAAAATTCAGGCCTTATTAGATATAGTACAGGAACAGCTTGAACAAGGACATTTACAACCTTCTCTAAGTCCTTGGAATTCCCCAGTGTTCGTTGTAAAAAAGAAATCAGGAAAATGGAGGATGCTCACTGATTTAAGAAAAGTAAATGAACAGATGGAAACTATGGGAACTCTTCAGCCTGGACTTCCATCTCCTACTCAATTGCCTAGAGAATGGCCTCTTTGGGTCATCGATATTAAGGATTGTTTCTATTCTATCCCTCTGGATAAGGAGGATATGAAAAGATTTGCCTTTTCAGTGCCCAGCGTTAACTTAGCTGAGCCTTATAAAAGATATGAATGGACAGTTTTGCCACAGGGAATGAAAAACAGCCCCACTATGTGTCAAATGTATGTTGCTGCTGCTCTTGCTCCAATAAGAAAAGCATTTCCAAAAGTAATACTATTACATTATATGGATGATATATTGGGATGTGCACCTGAGGAACAAATGCTAGAAGCATGTCTGCAAAAGACCATAGAAACACTAAGATACTACAAATTATACATAGCTGAAGAGAAAATTCAAAGACATGCTCCTTTTCAATATTTAGGATATGAAGTATACCCTAAGGTGCTTACAGTACAAAAACTGTCCTTAAGAACAGAGAAGCTAAACACCTTAAATGATTTTCAGAAATTGATAGGAGATATCCAATGGATGCGACCAGTGTTAGGCTTGACTACCTATCAGTTACAACCATTATATGATATTTTAAGGGGAGACAGTGCTTTAAATTCACCACGCCAGCTTACAAAAGAAGCTCAAGAGGCTTTGAGAGAAGTTGAACTGGCTTTATCCAATGTGGTTGAGAGAATCACTCAAAAGCCCTTGGAAATATCAGTTTTTGCCACACAAGAGGCACCCACAGCAGTCCTTCATCAAGGAGACAGTGTGATAGAGTGGGTGAACCTCCCGGCACAACCAGAACAAAGCCTTACTCCTTACCCAGTGCTTGTGGCTAGAATTTTGTTAAAGGCCATTAAGCGAGCAGTACAATTATCTGGGGCAAGACCTGATAAGATATACACCTTTTACACCAATACACAAATTAATGTGTGTTGTGAGACCATCCCAGAGTGGCAAATTTTATTAGCCATGGCTCCTAATTTTATACATGGGTCTCCATTAAAGATAACCAGACTTTTACATAATTGGCGATGGATTCTTGAAGAAAAAGTTTCTAAAGTTCCTCTTAAAGGACCAACTATCTTTACAGATGCATCCAAACACAATATTTGTGCTGTATACTCTCATGATTTAACCATAAAGAGAGTAGTCAGAACTCCTTTTCAGTCCACTCAGCAGAACGAATTGTATGCAATCATGTTAGCTCTCACTTATTACCCAGGAGACATAAATATAATATCTGATTCAGCCTATTCAGTAGGTGTGGTACAAAGAATTGCCACAGCCCAAATAAAATTTGCAGCTTCTAATATATATCAGCTCTTTAAGGAACTTCAGGAGCAAGTGAGAAAACATCCAGGTAAGATTTATATCTTGCATGTCCACTCACATAGTGGACTCCCAGGCCCTATTTTTGATGGGAACTCAAAGGCAGATAGCCTTTTAACTATGTTGGCCAGTACACCTTTATTTCAGGAGGCCCAGGAATCCCATTCTAAGTACCATCAGGCTGCTCGAGCTTTGCGTTTACAATTTGGGATTACAAAAGAGGAAGCTAGGAGCATAGTAAAAAGCTGTACAGCTTGCCTTCCTTTCCATGCTCCTACACTGCCTCCAGGGAAGAACCCTCGTGGTTTGAGACCCAATGAAATCTGGCAAATGGATGTGACCCATTATAAATCTTTCGGTCGTCTGTCTTTTATCCATGTTGTGGTAGACACCTTTTCAGGATTCACTTTTGCCATACCAGCAGCAAAAGAGACAGCCCGAGTGGTCACTGAATTTCTCATGCAAGCATTTGCCATTATGGGTGTGCCACAAGCAATAAAAACAGACAATGGTCCTGCATACACCTCCAAACATTTTGCACACTTTTGTGCACAGTATAAGATTTTACACACCACTGGCATACCTTTTAATCCTCAAGGACAGGCAATAGTAGAGAGGAGAAACAGAGACATTAAGACGCTCCTCCAAAAACAAAAGAAAGGGGGAGCCACAGGTAACCCTAGAGAACTACTAAATCTAGCTCTTTATACTATTAACTTCTTGATTTTTGACGAAGATGCACTGGCTCCGGCAGACAGGTTTTATAACCCACCGGAAGGGCAATGTCCAGTGCGAGCAGCTCCACTATCTTTAGATAATCGCCAGGTGATGTGGAGAGACCCAGAAAGTGGTGAATGGAAGGGACCAGATAGGCTAACTGCTTGGGGGAGAGGGTTTGCTTGTATCTCTACAGGTGGAGAAGGAATCAGATGGGTGCCAACGAGCCGTATTCGCCTTGTCCATCGCAGAGAGACGGAGCAGACCCTTGAAACGAAGGAGAAGACCCAAGAAACATCGGGTGGTTCTGTTGCTGATTGTGCTCACCATTGAAAGAGTGTGGCAGTTATGGCGTTTGACTCATGGACATAGAAAATCATTGGACTTCAAAACCCTCAGAAATCATTGGATTCTCTGAGACATAAGATTGTTGTAGGACTTTAAAGCCCTCAGGAATCATTGGATTTTCTGAGAAATGATAAGACTGTTACAGGACTTCAAAATCTGCTGGAATCATTGGATTCCCTAAGACATAAAAAGACTTTTGCTGGACTTCAAAAACTTGGGGGGATCATTGGATTCCCTGATATGTGAAGCAATGGACATTAGACTGGTTTTGGACTATCTCTTGGCTGCTGAAGAGGTGTATGTGTGACTGCTGTTTACATACTCTCCTTCTAGGACTTCTGGCAATCTTTTACATCATATTGTTGATTTATATTGTTTGTTATACCGTTACTTGGGTGCATAATTCATGTTTGTTACACCACATCAAGCCTGCACTGACTGTGGGGAGAGTCATCACTAATAGTCTCTGCGTTGTTGCTATGTGCTATGTGTTCCCATGCTGATGGGTTTGTGCATAATAAGACCCTTGAGCCCAGAAACCTGCTAGCAACCCCCACTTCCCTTTGGTGCTTTTCATCTCCCTTCCTGAGATGTCAGGGAGGGCGTGATTATCTCCTTTTTAGTGCTTTCACCTCCCTTCCTGAGAAGTCAGGGGGGTCGTGATCACTTCCTTTTCGGTGCTTTCACCTCCTTTCCTGAGAAATCAGGGAGGGTGTGATCACCTCCCCTTGGGGGCTCTGACCTCCCTGAAGAGTCAGGGATGGCATGATCACCTGTGTTCTAAAACAAAAGAAAGCGGGAGATGTAATGGGCTGAGGCTTGAGTTGATGCACTGAGGTCCCAAGCACATGAGGCTAAATAGTAATTGGACCATACTCTATTAATAGATAAGCTTGGAGAGAGAATGGCCCCCACCCACTCTTTGTGCAAGTCCTGATGTGTTGTATAGGAAATGACGATTTTGGTGGGTGGAGGCAGGGGAGTGGAGAAGGAAGGGGAGGAGAGACCTTTGGGACGGTCATTGCCACAGTTGCCGACACAGTTGCCTCCATGGTTGCCTCGGCTCGCGTCGCTCTCTCTTAGCTGGCTTCCTGTCGCAACTGCCTATATTTGCTATCGCAATCTTTCTTGCCTATATTTGCTATAGCAATCTTTATTCACCTCTTCGCTTCAATAAATATTGAAGATTTTCCCCTTAACCTGAATTCCTGACTCCGGCTGACTTTAAATACACGGTCATTACATTCCAGAATCACCAAAGTCCAGTGACAAAACAAAAATCAGGGTGACTAGCGATGGCCCAGGATACAGTGGATGACCATGGCATCTTCAATGTCTGATCAAGCTCTAAGTTCTCCAGCCAGCTTCATATCTGTTGAAACAAATTGTTCTTATACTTTCACTATACTATAGAAGTCTTCACATGCTTAGGGTAGACATCCTCCCAAAATACTGATGGGTGTGAGGTCTTATGGTCCATCTGCCAAGATGGTTTCATCAGACTGTGGTTGCTGTCCCTCCTATATCTTTTTGGAGCTATAAGTGAGCACATAATGCTGTGATAGAATGGCACCTCAAGTTCAGGGAATAGCACAGGACTTGGGGTTAGGAAGAGATGCTTTATAACCCACCTCCACTATTTGAACCAAACATCCCTATGAGATGTATCCTATTGTCGTCATTAGACATGAGTGGAAACTGAGGTACAAATGTAAAGGTCTTCCTCACAATCACATAACTGGTGTCTGAGGCTGGATTTGAACCAAATTCTTCTGGAATTTGAGCATATTGCTTTATGTGGTCTGCCTTAAAAACAAGACCTTGGAAAGATTTAATTCCCTGGAACCCAAATATGAAAAATAACATGATATGACAACTAAAAAAGCTAATAGAATTTCAGATTTGATTTAGAGAGCAGAGCTTTAAGGAATGGAGAGATGATAGCCGTACCATTTTCTGTTCTATTCATATCACACCTCAAATATTGTGTTCAGAGATGTAAATTTATTTTTGATGCAGGAAAAATAAAGGAATAAACTCTTCCTAACAATTCTAGTTCTTTGACTATTCGGGCCAGTTCCAATCAATGATCTTATGTTGATAAGAGCCACAGAGAAAGGTCTGTGGGAACTAAGTGTGGATCACAACATAGCATTTTCACTCTGTTGTTGTTTGTTTGAATTTTCTTTTCTTTCTCATTTTTTTTCCTTTTTGATCTGATTTTTTTTGTGTGTGCAGCACCATAATTATATAAATATGTATGCCTATATTGGGTTTAAATATTTTTTTAACCATGTTCAACATATATTAAATTACTTGCCATCTAGGGGAGAGGATAGGGAGATGAGGGGGGAAATTGGAACCAAGGTTTTGCAAGGGTCAATGGTGAAAAATTATCCTTGCATATATATGTTTTTGTTTGTTTTTTAATTTTTTGCTAAGGCAGTTGGGATTCAGTCACTTGCCCAGGGTCATACAGCTAGGAAGCATTAAATGTTTGAGGTCAAATTTGAACTCAAGTCCTCCTGATTTCAGAGCTGGTGTTCTATCCACTGGGCCACCTAGCTGCCTCCTTGCATATGTTTTGAAAATAAAAAGCTTGATTTAAAAATTTAAAAAAATCAATTCCAGTTCTCTGAATGTAGAATGGGCAGTTTCAGGAGCTCACTAGAGGTCTTGGCAAAGCCAGTCACTTCTCTGGTATATTTTGGAAAAGATTCTTGTTCTTGTTCACATAAGGGTTGCACTAGAATCATGTTTGCTGTCCCACTTCTCACATTCTGGACTAATTGTATGTCCTGTCTTTTTTTGCACAAACTAAAGTGAATGAAAGGAGATAGATTTCTGAAGATGTCTTCATTTTAAACAGACGGTGGGTTCTAATCAAGTCCCTCTGGCGTCATAATTTGAGGAAAACAATTGCAACTTGTCTGAGGATTAAAACATCATTTTGCAAGATTTAAAATGAAAACTAATTTTAGGGGCTTGGCATTTCAAACCAAACTCCAACATTGCTATGCTGTTTATTTTTATTAACAAGACACGATGTTCTATTTTTAACAGCTTAGAAAAAAAGTTATAAGATGGCTCTTGAGTGTCTGCTATATGTGAGTATCTTAGAAAGACTCTTTAGTTAGTGAGTAGCATTTAAAAGAGCAAAATCTGCTACATTTCTTGCTTACAACTATTTCAGCCTTCTTTTAAACAACATAATTGTCCCCTAAAAGGGTTGGCAGTTTTGGGGGAGGTAGGCAAGAGTAAGGTCAAGACCTCTACCAATATTAAGGATACTGAGAGGTAAGGGATTCACACAAGTCCACAAAGTTGGTATGCGCCAAAAGTAGCATTTGTATCCTGGTCTTCTTCATCTCAAGGTCAACGCTTTATACATTATGCTGAATTATCTCTTATGTAGTAGTTTGGACATTTATACGTCACCTATATATTTGGAAACATTATTCATATAAACATTATTCATATATTATTTCCATTAGGAAAGTGATTTTTTTAAACTCTCTTCTTATGTTAATAACCCTGAAGAAGATCAGTCCATGGGGTTTACTATTGTCCTCAAGGCACTCCTTCAGATTTATTTATTGACATTCACTAGCAACCTTGGTGGAACCCATTTCTTGTTCACTCCTTAAACCTCCATCTGTATGAGTCTAACATTGAGTATCCAGAAGGCTGAAAATCAATTTTGTCAACCAAAGTTTGGGAATCATCAAAGTTTGGAAAGTTCAACACATTTTTCTTCTGGAGACTATGACCACTGACATTTCTTAATGGATGTCTGCCCTCATAATCCCATCAACCAAAAGCACTTGACATCTGCTATGGGATAGTGGTGGATTGAGGGTTGGTTAGTGCTTGGAGTCAAGAGAACATGCCAAACCTGAGCTCTCCAAGTCATTTAAAAATCCCTTCCTTCTTTTATTCTTCCAAAAAGCATTTATGAAATGACAACTGCATCAAACCATTGTGTTAGTAAATAATTAAAGAAATATAGCCTTTATAAACTTGGGGATGTCCTTATTAAAATTCTATTTCCATTGATAAGTCAGGTTCTCAGAGCAAAGGTATCTAGCAATGGCTCCCTTCTGGTTTCTCATGATTATCGTGAAGTACCTTGGAACTTGAGTCTTCATTCCAGATGGCCATCCTCAATTGAACAGTCACCCAGTTATTTATGAACTATTATCTAACATATTAGCCTCAATAAGTTTTTCAAAAAGCTATTTCCTAAGAAAATAAACCAAGAATAGAAGTTATAAATGTATCATCATGAACAAGGGATATATTGTCACTAATACTATCTTACTCCTTGGGGATAGTAGACTCAGATTTACAGCAGTTTTCACAAAGCATTCTCCCCATTATGTTTGATATCTTATGTGGAACCACTGATGGATAGTCTCTTCAGTTCTTATGAAAGGAAAGGAAAATATATAAATATTTGTTAAATACCAGTTATGTGCCAGATATTGTACTAGACACTTTTCAAATGGTACTTTGATTTTTACAATAACACTAGAGTCATTTTATAATCTCCATTTTATACATAAGAAAACTAAAGCAGACAGTGGTTAAGTGATTTGCTTGGTCAGTTAGTTTGTAATTGAGGCAAGATTTGAATTCATATCTTTCTCACTTCAGGTCCAGTGCTCTATCCACTGTGCCACCTAACTGCCATCTTGAATGTGGAGCTCAGTCCATTTCTGGGATGTGACTCAGTTACTCCTTGAGGTAGGTGGCACAGTGAATAAGATCCGTGACCTAGAATCAGGAAGAGCTGAGTTCAAATGTAGCTGAAACAATTCTTCACCTGTGTGACCCTGGATAACTCATTTATTCTCTCATTACCTCAGTTTTTTCATCTGTAAAATGGAGACATTATTAACACCTACTTCCCAAGATTGTTGTGAGGATCAAATAAAGGGTAATGCTTGTAAAGTCCTCAATATAGTTCTGGCACAAAATAAGTTCTTAATAAATGCATGTTACCCCCTTCATTCTTCACACCACTTCCAGAAAGAAGTTCATTGAGTATGAATGTTTTTTGGTCTGATTTCTTATTAATTAGTCCCTGATTTTCCAAAAGGGGAAAAGAGATCATACCCTCAAGGTACAATCCATTGGACATGAATCAAAAGGTATATAGTTAAGTCCATAAACATAAAGTGATTTCATGGAGGAAAGCAGGGAGTAGAAAAAGTCTCATGTGAGAGGTAGAACTTAATCTGAAACTTGAAGGAATCAAGGAATTCTTGGTCTACCAAGAGGAGAGGGAAGTCCTTCTAGGCTATTTCCTCATCTTTATGATTGGTATAAATGGGTACCTATCTCACAAAATCATCATGGGTTATAGTCATATAGGATCATAGTTGCATACCTAAAAGAAAGATCCTACATCTCTTGGTTCTACCCCATTTTTTTTCCGCTGAAAGAACCAGAAAGATTTAGTTGCTTGGCAAAGGTCAGACAGAAAATAAATGGTAGGACATGGATTTGAATGCAGATTATTAATGTGCTATAAAAATCTGAATTATTAGCATTTGTAATTACATTTGACTCAAATGAGTTTCGAGAGGGCACATTTGAGAGTCATTTTACTAATTCTCTTTTTACATTGATTCCTTCCCTACAACCTTAGATCAGTCTGCCCTATGGGTCTTAGGCCTTTCTTCTTGGATAATTACCTACTAGGGACAACTTCCTAAACAGGAATTTATGCTGGCTTCAGGCTCTAGGTCTTACCTTATCCCCAGACACAGTGGAGTCAATCATTGATATTTTATTGAGCCTTTATTTCATCTGGTCTTCTCATTAATCTTTTCCTATCCTTTCCCCCTTCATGCTTATTGTGGAATTGACCCCATTGAGTATCGATACAATGCAGGAGACACAAGCAGCATCCTCAAGGATTTTACTACCTTGCTACGGAAACAAGATTTGCCTACCTGAATCACCTAGAGAACAATTTGAGACAATGTGTAACCAAGTGTTAAATTGTGTGATACAGACTGTGAGGGCACACATTAAGAATTCAGAAAAGAGAAAGATCAATGTAGTCAGAAGCCATTGGGGAGGTCTTAACAATGCTGGAACTTTTGCCGCGTTTTGACTGATGGGTAGGATTTGAATTAGTTAAATGGAGCAGAGAGGACATTCCAGGAGTGGGGCACAGCTGGAACACAGGTGTAGAAGCGGGGATGAGTAGTTTTTCTTCCCATTTCTCACTACCTAAAACTGCTTTTGGCCTTCTCTGAAACTCACTATCATTTCCCTGAGTGAGCTACATTTCCACTTGTTTTGCGTTGTCTTATCCTTTAGACAGAAAGCTTCTTGAGGCTAGGAACAGTCTTTTAAAGAAAAAAATATATTTGTATCCCTAGCACTTAGCACAGTGCCTGATATATACTTGATTGCTGAGTTGTTTTGAGAAATATCTGACTCTATATTTGGGGTTTTCTTGGCAAAGACAGTGACGTGTTTGACATTTCCTTCTCTAGTTCATTTTTACAGATGAGGAAATGGAGGCAAATAGAATGAAGTGACTTGCTCACAACTGGCAAATGTTGGAGACTAGATTTGGACTCATGAAGATGGTTCTTCTTGATTCAAAGGACAACTCTATCTAATGAACCACCTAGCTTCCCCTTGGTATATACACATGATAAATGATAAAATGCTGACTGAGCATTTTAAGGAGAGGAATGTGAAAAGTTAATTAGAACAAAGTATTTTTTAAGGAAGGAATGGAAGGAAAGTTTCAAATGATATAGCAGGATTAGATTCTAGTGGTACAATGTCTATAAGAGTGCTACAAAAGTGAGAAATTGAATCCTAACAGTGCTCCTTGCTATCCGACATTGGATATGGCCATGTCCCTGCCCTAAGTATGATGAGCAACAGCACCTTCATATACCTGTTGTCCATTTAGGAGAAAAGTAAGAAAAGGAAGTCTCAAAGAGTCCCTTCAATTGTTCTACAAAAGTTGGCTGCTCCTCAGCTGATCAAGTCCCCTTGAGATGCAATCTCCATGGGTGACATCCATCCTCAACGAGGTATCAAATAGCATAGCATAAGTTTCCTAGGGAGATGCATCCCTTTTAACAAATGTCCACCATCTTAGAAGCTCACCAAATTTGGACATGGCAGTTTTTCTACTTACCTACCTCAATCTCTTACCCATAAGAAGGGGCTTGTTTTTATGGATCTATAATATGAGGTACCTGTCAGTATTAAATGTATAATACTCTGAAGACCAAGCTTAGGGTCTGCATTTGATGTGGTAGGGAACCATAGAATGCACTTGAGCAGGGACAGTTCTTGGCAGGAAGGAAGAAGAAATATTACCCAAAAAGTCAAAGAAGTAAATGAGTTGCTAAACTGCTGATGGATCCAATTTATGTGACTTGCAAAATGTTTTTTTCATTCAGAGGCAGCAGATCCTTGGTAAATGATTAGAGAAATAAAGCTTCCACACAGACCCATTTGGGTGATAGGTAAGCATTATATCTATTATGCCGTCAATTCATTGTGAGGACAGATACATATATGATTTCACGGGGGATGGGGAGGGTAGCAGAGGGAGATGCTTTGTCATCAAAAGGAATGTTACCTCTCCTCTACACAAAATCGATTCTGTTCAATATTCAAAAGCCTTTAAACACAAGAGGAGCAATCTGTCTTCTTTCATGGCTGCTGGAGGTGGGAAGGAGAGTCACCACATTAAATAACTGGCTGATGGGGACGCTGAAAACCATTATCATAAAAGTCACATGACTTTCCTGAACTGAAGCCTGCTGCTAGGCAAGATACAGGAAGATCCCTCCTTGACCAGATCTCAGAGCAGAAATATTTTTAATTGGTCTTTGGGATTCACCATAGACTGGACTGGCAAGGAGTTAAGATGTGACACTATGGGTTCCTCAAGTCTATCTCAGAGATTTCTTGGGAATCTCTTCATACAGCACTACAAATTCAGTGGGACTGGTCCCTACTGGCCAGTTAGTACAGACGCATACTGTTCCTGTCCTGCAGGACCCTTGATAGCTTAGTGACTGTGGACAAGTTATTTCATCATGCTGGATATCAGCTTTCTTCCCCCTAGAATAGGGATCAAAATAGCTTAACACCTGAGTAGAAATATTTTGTGGTTCCAGTGAGGTAAAGTGTGTGACATAATTTGAAAAAAAAACTTTAACTAGAACTGAAATTGGATGGTTAACTGGTAGAGTTTTGTGTCAGGGGTATTTTAGCTACAAGGAACTTTAGAAGATCATATCAGCTAACTCTTTCATTTTCCTTCTAAAACATTTCCTTTCAGGTCGTCTTCAACTGGATCATCACTTCCCCCATCCCCGAACATCAGAAAAACAAAACAAAACAAACCAAACAAACAACAACAGCAACAACAACAACAACAACAACAAACCCTCTACTTCTAGAATCTCCCGGACTTTGAGAAACCAGATTTGACTTTAAACCAATGATTCCATGGCAGCATAATATTCCATGCCTCATAGCCAGATATGTATCTTACTTAATATAAGGTCCTTTAGGGAACGAATTATATTATATCTGTAAATACAGTGTCTACCAGATAGTAACCATTTAATAAACTTCTTGTGTATACTTTCCATCTCTGTATGTCTCTCTATCTCTTTGTCTCTCTTATCTGTGTGTCCATGTCTCTATGCCTGTGTATCTAGGTCTCTGTGGTCTGTCTGTCTCTCTGTCTGTCTGATAACTATAGGATATTTTAGCTAGAAGGAACCTTAGAAGATCATCTCATCTAACTCCCTCATTTTATACTACCCAGGCAATTTCCACAAGGTTGTCTTCAACTGGATGAGCTTGCTTGTGTTTTTTCTGTAATATGTTGCCCAGAATTGAATACTCTCCCAGATATATTTGGATTAAGGCAACCTATATCTGAATTCTCATTTCATTTTTAATTGAATTGATTTTCTTTTCAGTGATCAAGCATTTAATTTTTTTTTCTCTCCGGGGAAAGAAAGAAGAAGAAAATCTTGTTACAAGTATGCATGGTTATATACAATAAATTCCCATATTAACATGGACAAAAATAAGCCTTATTATATATATTTAGTCTGTCACCTCTGTACCAAAAGATAGGTAGTATGTTTCATTATCAGCCCTCTGGAATCATGATTGAACTTTACTTTGATCAGATTCTTAAGTCTTTCAAAATTGTTCATTTTTATAATGTTGTTGATACATGAATCCCAATTTTATTGACAATAAAACTGAGACCAAGAATGACTCATGAATGGCAGTGCCTGAAATAGAAAAATCCTTTTTTTCTGACTCCTACTCCTTCCTTTTTTTTTTCCCTTCTCATAAGCCATCTAACAGGTCAATCAGGCTTAATGTTTCCCTTTTTGCCTCCCTTCCCCCAAATAAAATAAATACAAGACTAACAGAAAAAGAAGACTATGAAGAGGCAAAATAATGGGTCAGTCTAGTAATATAGGTCTAATACTTCTGGAGTTTCTCTACTAACTATAATGGTACAATGGAAAGAGCTTTGGATTTAAAATAATTTAGTTCAAATCTCTGCTTTGTTTTTTTCTTGTGTGACCTTGGACAAGTGATTTCAATTCTCCAGTTTTCAGTTGAGCAAATGATAGTGCAGTGATCTGGAATTAGGTAAATCTGAGTTCAAATTCAGACATTTACTAGTTGTATGATGGGCAAGTCATTTAACTATGTTTGCCTCCGTTTCCCCATCTGTATAATTAACTGACGAGAAAAAATGGTAAAACCACTCCAATATCTTTGCCAAGAAAATCCCAAATATGATCTTAAAGAAGGGACATGACTGAAAAACAATTGAACAAAAGTCTTCAATTCTGTCATCTTCAAAGTAGTGTGTGTTTATCTTGTGGGGATGGGGTGGGGAAAGGAGTCCATGGTCTCCTTCTAACTTCAAACCTGTGACCCTCACTTTGACTGAGAAAGCACCATGTGGAATGAATGCAGAAAGAAAAGTGGAAAGGGAAGGAACTTTTGGATTTTGGAGAACCCACTAGAGTTGCTGACACTATTTTTTTTTACAGGGTGATAGAGAGGAATTTGCCTATTCGGAGAGAAGACTGACAAATTGATAGCTAGCAGTGTTTACCATGGTCTGCACTCATTGGTTCTGATACCCCCTTCAATTCAGAGCAAAGACATTGACAGATCAGAACAAGCAATGGCCCATAACCCCAATTATCCAAGAATAATAAGGCCTTCAAGGTATGGAGTATATTTGTACCTGCTCAGCATTTCCCACTTCAAAGGTGGTTACTTGTATTCATTTTTCCCATAAAATATTAAACTGTCAACTAAATTGCAGGGAAGTTTGGTTAAGTAACAGTCAGAGATAATTGTTTTATTTTAATTTATTTGAGCACGGAAAGGAAGGTTTAGGTTAGGCTTGGGAACAGAATCTAGCAATTCAAGATTATTCCTATGGAAATCAGAAGTGGCTCTCAGGCTGGTTTGACACAACACTGAAAATAATTGGCAGAGCTAGGTCATGCCATTGAATCAGGAGTCAGACAGACTAAAGTCTAACCCTGTTTCTATCACTAAGATTACCATATGATTTCAGCCAAGTTATTTTTTCCCTACATAAAAGCTAAGTAGTTCAGTGGATAGAGAGCTGAGCCTGGATTCATGAAAATTCATCTTCTTGAGTTCAAATCCAGCTTCAAAAACTTACTAGCTATGTGACCCTAAATAAATCACTTAACTCTGGTGGCCTTGGTTTCCCATTTTAAAAATAATTTGGAAAACGAAATGACAAGCCATCCCAGTATCTTTGCCAAGAAAACACCAAATGGGGTTATGAAGTCAAACATGACTGACAAATAACTAAATGACAGTAGCCTTTATTTCCCTTTTTTCAAAAAACTTTTTTCCTCATCTCCCTCTCTATCCTGATGCTAGCATCTTCCCCTCTAAGATGACCTTTCCTGTAATATTTATCTTGAATTTCTCATTTATAAATATGATCTTATTCAATAGAATGTCAACTCCTGGAGGTAGGGGTTCTTTCTGCATTTTTTCTCTAATATTTAGCATGCTTGACAAATAATCAATGTTTAATATTTGTTAATTGATTGATCTTTTTCATTTCTATATGAAGTCTTTCTTGTTCCCTCAAGTGTCATCCTCAGTAAATCCCTTCCAATAAATTAGCATATCTATCATGCATATATATATCTATATATCTGTATGTATATATGTATATATAAATATATATGTATTTTCTGATAGATTATGAGATCTTTATGAGCAGCAGTCATTTTAAGTGCCCACAGCACTTAACACGATCCCTGTAATACTGTAGGCACTTAATAAATGTATATTAGTCAATTGCTTGATTTTCTGTAAATTGCATAAATTGGGCTATGTGATCTCTAATTCTCTATCCAGTTATAAACTTTTTTAATTCAATGAATCTTTGTGAGAAAAAATCATAAAATTCAATAAATTTCTAGCACAGATTGTTAGCTCCTTGATAGTAAAAGCTATATTTGTTTCCTTTTGTATCCCCAACACTTATTAGAATGTCTGGCATATAGGAATCCATTCATTGATTGATTATGTGCCAAGCACTGTGCTAGGCAACTTAGTAGCACAGTGATTGGAGCAATCAATTTAGAGTTTGGAAATCCTGAGTTCAAATTTGATCCTAGGAAAGTCACCTTCTCTCAGCCTCAATTTACTCATCTATGAAAATGAATAACAATAGCACTACCTTCTAGTACTGTTGTGAAGATCAAATAGGAGTGAAGATCTTAAAGCACATATAAATGCTAGCTGTTATGGTTAGTAATTTTGGCATTTAAAGACAAAAGACAAACATAATATTTACACAAGTAAATATGAATTATGTAGAAAATAATTCTAAGTAATTTTCAGAAGGAAAAGGTAAGAAGTTGGAGAGTTAGCAAAGGTTTCATGTAGGATGTAACAACTGGGTTGTAGTTATAAGTTAATAGTGAGGAGGGAGTTTATCTGAGACATTTTAGCAGGTGATCAAATATCAGGTACAGGACATAGTTGACAGAGAGTCAGCACATCTGGGTCTGAAGCTCCTCCACCCAAATCTTATGGTCTTAGATAAGTTACTTCACTTTTTTTTGTCTTCAATTTTCCTAATCAGAGGTGGAGGTTAGAGAAGATGACTTCTAAGTTACCTATTTATAATTCTATACCTTAAAAAGATGGCATGCCATTGTACTCAGCTTCATTCTCTCCTAGAAAGTACGGCATGGCCTATGTATCCATTCCAAATAAAGAGCTGCCAGTCTTGTACTTCAGCCCGAGCTCCCGCTGATGGAGAGAATATATCACACTGCAGATACATGGAGGCTTCTGCCGGCTGCTCTTATGAGCATCCCATCTCAGAAATGTCATTACACTCTAATGAGCTGCTCTGAAGCATCAACTTTCCAGCCTGCCCAGCTGCTCCAAGGGTCTTTATGGCTTCACTGCAAAGATAAAAACACCCAGAAATTCCTGAAACTGAGCTTAAACTGTAGTGTACCAGGAGGCAATCTGGCTCTCTGCTATTAGCTGATTAAACTGTGAAGGTCACTTCCACCGAGAAGAATAAAACAGGAGGACTTGGGTGACCAATAGGTATATTAAATGATTCATGGTTTTGTAAGTTTGCCTGTTCTGCTCATTATACATTCTGGATTTCTTTGTTTTTTGTTTTGCTTTGTTTTTGTTTTTGTTTTACCCTGGCATGATGGGGAATTGTCTGACAGGATCAAGCAGAGAAAGCTGAAAAGTGAGTTTTGAGACTGTATACCAGTTACAGCTGTGTGGTGTTTTCATATGGTCAACAGATGCCTTAGTAGTTCTAGAACAGCTCAACCTGGCATATTGTCTATTCTTAGAGCTTTAAGTCCCTAACAAGTCATGAAATGAGGTGCAATGTAGGGGAAAGAATACTGGAACTAGGTTCAAATCTTGTTATTTTTCTTTATTTCTCCTTGGGTACCTTGCTTACTTATCCACTCTGAGTCTTGGTTTTATCATCTACAAAGAGAAGAGATCATGCTCTCCTTTTTTCCCCACTCTAATTTCCCTTCTTCCTTTAAATTCCTCTTATTTCTATATATTTCCAAAAAGGAATGGAAATGTGAGTGGAGACATTTGTACAATTGGAAGTCTCCAACTCATATTGTTATTGTCTAATTTTGTCCAACTCTTGGTGATTCCATTTGGGGTTTTCTTAGCAAAGATACTTGAGTGGTTTGTCATTCCTTCTCCAGTTCATTTTACAGAAGAGGAAACTGAGGTAAACAGTCAAATGACTTGCTCAGAGTTAAGCAGCTAGAAAAATATCTGAAATTGAATTTGAACTTGGGTATTGCTCATTCTATGCCTCATGCTTTTTCCACCTTTCTATCTGGTCATTAACTCATATTGAATAGAATGTAAGTGTGTCATAATATATGAGTTCTTTTCTATCTTATTCTAGTCAGACTCCCTTCAGAGTTGTGTTCTAGGTGCCACATTTTAAAATAAATACACATAAGCTGGAGATCATCCCAGGAGGGCCCTTAGGGTGGTTATAGACTCAGTTCTATGTCATGTGAGGATTGCTGTGGTTTTTTTTTTAACCTGGAGAAAAGAAACTTGAGAAAAGATATAAATAGCTGTGTTCAAAGATTTTTATGGATTGTTGCATGAAGAAGAGATTAATCTCATTTCTGCTTGACTCCAGAAGATCGAACTAAGACCAATAGATGGGGAGGATATGAAGAGGGATATTTCAGCATGATTTGAGGGAAAAAAAGCAAAAATATGCTAAAACACCTTGTTACTCAAAGGTACTTCCAGCATGAGCTGACTAAGGCAGAAGTGAGTTCCCCTCAATTAAAGGTGTTCAGGCAAAAGCTGAATGACTACTGGTCAAGGGTATTGCAGAGAAGAATTTTCAGGTATATTTGAATGGCATGATCTCTATTATTCCCTCAATGATATCATAAGACCACCATTACAAGCACAAGCCAAATACAAATAAAAACAAATCTGGACTGAAGCCCAACAACTGGACTTTGGCGCAAGCAACTGGCCAAGTCAAAGAAAATGCGCCAGATTAACAAACAATTAACCATACTTGTTTTCAGGTTTGACATTGTTTTTGTTAAGGCAGAGACCTGAAGAGACATAAAGTGGAAGAATGGAAAGATAATCTGGAATTAGAGGACCTGAGTGAAAACATACCTCTGAACGTAGGCTATCTATATGGCTTTGGGTGAGTAATCAAAACTTTTTTAGTCCTCAGTTTTCTCAAATGTAAAAATTTTGGCATTTCACTAGATGAATCCCTCTAACTCTAATCTATGGTCTTACACTCCTCATATAAGTCTAGTCTTTACCTTCTTTAAATCATGAGATCATATATTTAAAGTTAGAAGAGTACTTAGAAGTAAACTAGGTCTTTCCTCTTATTTTTTAGTTAAGGAAATTGTGATCCAGAGAGTTCTCACAATTTATTCAAAATCTGAAATTTGTAGGAGACAATTCATTTCATTTTAACATTTCAAGAGGCATCTTTTGAGCATCTACAGTGTCAGTCACTGCATTAAGCATTGCAGATACAAAGACAAAAACTAAACAGTTGGTGCCCTCAGGTAGCTTAGATTCACAAGACTGGATTTGATATTTATTGACATTTATTTAAATCAGTGCTCATTCTTTGCAAGTCACTGAGCTTGGCAATGGTAATGTAAAGACAGAAAATGAAAGTCTTTATTCTCAAGGGCTTAGATTCTCTCCTATTGATTTTGTATCTGGCTTGCATATTACCTCCCTCTTGACATTGTGAATTTTTCCAGGATAGGAAATGTCTTTTGCTTTTCTTTGTTTTGGTAGGGGATGGCACAGACACGCATAGGAGGTACTTCATACACGTGTATTAATGGATGATTATGGAGGATTATCATAGTAATCATAGAATATTAGAGTTAAAAGATCTAGAGATTCTGAGAATCCATTTTAGAGATATGGAAACTGAGGCTCAGAGGGAGTCATGTAGCAATTAAGTAATAGGCCTGGTACTATTAGTTTAGTCTTCTGCCTCTGATGCTTTGCTCTCTACCATAATTATAGCCCAGCTTTGGAAAATGACCTCTTCCTGACATTATTTCTGCACTTTGATTTCCTGGTGTATAATTGCAAGGTTGATAGAACTGCCTTTCTAGTTTATGAAAGCTGTGATTTATCACAGAACCCATAAGAAATCCTTCCTTCCTTTAACCCAGACAGAATTGATGAGCTGCGTAACAGTTACAAACTTGCTGGCTGGGATTGTAAAAAGATTCTAGTTTACTGTGCTCCCAAACTGGTACTATTTTTTTTATTATTTTCCCAAAAAACAAATATAGCAGGATGCATTATTGATGTCTTATTAAATACACTTGTTTATAGAAAAATGACTTGTAGCCATATGTAAAATTATTTTCTTATTATGTGCATACATTATAAGATGAAGGAGTCAACCAAATCCTGTAATAATAACTAGCTGTGTTTTTTTTCACATAATTTTACTTATGATGTTTTGATTAAAGTCAAGTTCATTATTACAGACATTATTGACCTACTTTATTCCATTTAATATAATCTAAACTATGCTTTCATATATCCTCATAACCATCGAAACTGTCTTGTCCATTATATATTGATCTCTCATACGTTGCTACATCTGTCTCTGCAATATGTTGTACAGAAACAACAACAGCAGCAAGAAGCCTAGTTGCCAAACCCATAAGGATCCCTTCCTTAAAGACTGTGTGAGAGAAAGAAGTGAGTTTCAGGGCTAAGTGTTTCTATGTTGTGGGAAATTTTGTTTTCTATTAGAATCAGATTCAAAATGAGGGTTATCTGGTCCAAGATCCTTATCTTTCTCTGGAGAAAATTGAGTTCCATAAAAATTAAGCTAGAGTGGGAGAGAGAAGATTTGCACCTAGCTCCTGACTCCATACTCGATACTAATCCCACTGTATCACAAAGCATCCCTTCCAGAAACAAAATCACCCAGGGTTAGGTGAAAGGGTTGGGGGCTTTGATTGCAGACTCATGGTTCCAGAGAGGGAGATACTAGCCTTGCAATAGGGTGAAGGAAATAATTTTACTTAAAATGGATATGAGTACGTTTGTTATTTCTACTGGGCTTTTCTTGCTCCCAATAATGGATTCCTTATCCCTGAGAGGATGATGAGTGAGAAGCTACTAACCAAGTAGGGTCCTTTCCTGGCCTTTGGAATGCCTTCTCTTTTTAATCTCATCTTTAACCATCCCCAGCTTCCTTCATGCATTAGCTTTAAGGTACCATCTACAGTGAGATATTTCCTTCATCTTCTTATTGTTAGTATTTTATGCACACAAACTCACAAACATGTACACATATGTACTTTTACACATATACATATATATAAATACATATACTCAAATACAGAGATACATAAAGATACATACTGATATGTATACACACATATATACATACACTCTTACTCATAACTACATATACACAGACACAGACACACAAATAAACACATTCCTATACACAGATGTACAAAGAAACACACACACACACATATATATATATACACACACACACACATCCCCCACACATATACACATACATTTCTACACATATACACATATCATAGTGATAAAATTATAATTTTAGCATTAGATAGAAACTTAGTTGCTTCTCATTTTGTAATTGGGAACACTGAGAGTGACAATGCCAAACTGGATTCTCCATGAGCCATAGTACATCCCAAGTTGTTTGGCTTCAAATTCAGTACTCTGTCCTGTAACTTCAGCTCATTAAAGTCTCCAATTCTCGTCTCCTTTTCTGTGATAGTTACCTTTCCACACTAAAGAAAACAAAACTATATCTATCTATCTATCTATATATATGTGTGTGTGTATGTGTGTGTGTATGTGTGTGTATATACACACACACACATCTATATATACACACACATACATATATAAATATATATGCATTTGAAAACCTTTATGTTCTATATAAATGCTAGCTATAATAATTATAATTGTTTCATATTATATTATAATAAATGTCGCTATAATATATTGCAGTGGGAAAGCAGGTTTGATAGATAAGTATTATTACCAAAAGACCCATCCTTATTTCTCTGAAGAAGGAGCTTATCTTTTTTAAAATTGTTTCATTTTTTCTGGTTATATATGTACATTATTTTTTTATATAAATTTCTTTATGAATCCTGTTGGGAAAGAAAAATCAGAAAAAAAGGGAAAAAATCATGAAAGAAAAAAACAGGAAAAAAAAAAGGGTGAAAAGAGAACATAGAATGTGTTGATTTACATTCAATCTCCATAGTTATATCTCTGAATGAAGATGGCATTTCCTTTTTTTTTAAATAGCAATCATAGAAATTTATTTTTTCATAATATCTGCAAAGAGACAAATTTAAGGTTGATATAAGGGGAAACAACAACAACACCTTCCTAACAATTAAGACTCTTCCCAAAGGGAATGGACTACATCTGTAGTAGATTGTCCCTTCAATAGAGGTATAATGGAGGCAAGACTATTTGTTTTTGTTTGTTTGGTTTTGTTTATTAAAGCTTTTTTTTTTTTATTTTCAAAATGTATGTATGGATACTTTTCAATATTCACCTTTGCAAAATCTTTTGTTCCAAATTTTTTCTCTGTCTTCACTCCACTCCTCCCCTAGATGGTAAGTAATCCAAAATATGTTAAACATGTGCAATTCTTCTATACATATTTCCACAATTATCATACTTCACAAGAAAAATCAGATCAAAAAAGAAAATGAATGAGAAAGAAAACAAAATTCAAGCAGACAACAAAAAGATGAAAATGCTATGTTGAGATCACACTCAATTCCCATAGTCCTCTTTCTGTGTCCAGATAGCTCTCTTCAGCATTGGATCATTGGAACGCATCTCATTGTTAAAAAGAGGCATGTCCAGATAGCATTTTCTATCCAAAGTTTATTGGAATTGCCTAGGATCTCTGAACCACTGAAAATAACCAAGTCTTTCATAGATGATCATTGCACAATCTTGCTGTTGCTGTTTACAATGTATTCCTGGTTCTGCTTGTTTTGCTCAGCATCAGGTTGTGTAAAACTTCCCAGGCCTTTCTAAAATCAGCTTGTTCATCATTTTTTTATAGAACAATAGTATTCCATTATTTTCATATACCACAACTTACTCAACCATTCTGCAATTGATGGACATCTACTCATTTTCCAATTCTTTGCCACTACAAAAAAAGCTGTTGCAAACATTGTACACATGTGGATCCCTTTCCCTCCTTTGAGATCTCTTTGGGATACAGGCCCAGTAGAGACACTTCTGCATCAAAGGCTATGCATTGTTTTATAGCCTTTTGAGCATAGTTCCAAATTGTTCCCCAGAATTATTGGATCATTTCACAACGCCACCAACAATGCATTCATGGCAAGGCTCTGTTATCATAAAAGCAATCAAACAGCATTGGGGAACCTTCTGGTCTGATGAATTTGCCTTATAGATATAAGACAAGAGTTTTCTGCTCAAAAGGAAGGCAACCTTTCAAGTATTGGGTTGGAACTAACAACTTCCTGCTGGGGCCCCATTTCTTGAAACATTCAGCATGATCCAAACTTCCTAGACCTGGCTGAGTAAGCAACAGCATCCCCCTACAATCAACTGCCCACACAGAAACTGTTGGGGCCTACTCCAGTTATAATCACAAATATCATTATATCTTATTTATTCATCTAATATAACAATATATCTACATGGTCATTTGATATTTCCAAGTGATTAGTACATGCTAGATACTTAATAAATGTTTATTGAGTGATTGACTTAAATATCCCTAAGAGGTGAAGATAATAATAAAGAATACTAATGAAGGCATCTGGCTCATATTCTGGTATTCTCCTTTGCTCTCTCCCCTACCAAATTACTTTCCCAATGCTATCTCATTAATGTTCACTGCACATCATCCCACTGAGATAAGGAGAAGACTTATAATATTCTCTTTAAAGATGTGGAATGTGAATTAATCAAAGTTGAACAGTGACTATTCCAGATCTCTAAGCTCCTTCATAGGTACTTTAATCCCTAACATGCTCTGACTCTCCAGAAAAACAAATATTTTTTATCTAAAAGATAAAAACTGATTTTCTTATTTTTTTAGGCCATAATAAACAGATCAAAGTTAGAGTTGAAAAAGGCCCAAGGAAACAACTAGTTTAACAAAGAAGGAACCTGAGACTTAGATGCTACTAAGTGTGAGGCTTTGATTTTTTTTTCCCAAACAAAATCATCCAATAATTTAAATTTATGATGACTACAATTTACAATTCTTGTGTCCAGGAGAAGAAAAAAAACAGTAAGAAAAAAGAAAGAAAGGTATCCTCAGATTGTGCTATTATCTTTTACAACACAATTAGTTGTTAGGGTGATAACCTTGAAGAGGAACTTCAGTCTCCCTTCTCATGATGTGAAGCACAAGTCTTGTGCTGGAGTTAATGAGGATCCAGTGAGAATCAATTCAGTTGGTCCTATCTGACAAAGTAATAAAAACACTTTCATCATCCTCTCAATTTAAGTACTTTGGGACAAAGTTTTGAGTGTCCCACCTTAGTTGTTAATTCTACAGTACCTATAGATATAAAAGGCCTGTTGAAATTGATTTACACACATTTTAAAAACATTCGGAGGTGAGGAAAAAGGGAATTAGGCATACTTAATGATATTAGATCATTTAGATACTAGGTATCATATATTGAAATTGTTGTACTGGTGGATTAGACGAATTTTGTCCAAAAATCCTTCCCTAATTCAGTAAAATGGACACCTATTAAGCATCTATTGTGTTCAAGACACTATGGCAATATGGTTACAGAAACAAAAAAAAAATACACAAACAACTCCCTGCTACCATTTTTTTGGAGGGTCAAGTAGTCAATTATATTATATTATATATTATAATTTAAAGAAAAACTAGGTAGAATTGAGAAATAGGTTTTCCAAAGAAAATGTTCCCTGAATTGAACAGGGAAATAAATTTAAAGAAATTAAAATTAAATTAAAAGAAATAAATTTCAAAAAGGAAGAAAAGAAGACATGCATTCCAGGCATGTGGATCAGGAAAGTTCAGGAAATAGTTACTCAATCTATTTGGGAACACTGAAGGTAAGGAGGAATCTGAAATGTCTGGAAAGGGAGGCAAAAGCCAGATTGTAAGAGCCTTTAAATGCTATCTTGGGATTGCTTCTTTTTTTATCCTTGAGACAATGGGGAGCCACTAAGTATTTCTGATTGGGAGATTGCAAAGACAGGTCAGACCTCAGTCATAAGATAATTAATTTGGCACCTGCATGGAGAATGTATTGAGATGGGAGAAACTAGAAGGAGGGAGACTAATTATTGATATAATAATAATCCAGGTGAGAGGTGAGAAGGGCCTGAACTAGGTAATAGCTGTAGGGATGAAGAGAAGGGCCAGATGAGAGGGATCTTGTGAAGATAATATTAATGAGACTTGGCAACTGATTGGCTATATTGCATGAAGGAGAGTAAAGCATCCAGAATGATTCTGCTATTATGACCCTGGGTGACTGGAAAGATGGCAGCATCATATACATTCAGACAATAATCAATTACTAAGTGCCTACTATTTGCCAACACTGTGAGAAGTGCTGATAGAGGAAACCCAGCTACAGAAACCTGAAGTCTGAAGGAAAAATGGATTGAGGAGGAGAAGCTCATGAATTCTGTTTTGGAATTCCAGTGAACTCCTCCTCTCCTACTCTGGGCTTGCTTACTGTTTGGCAAGCTTAAATTGAGCAATAATATTCTCCTACCTGGTTACAAGCCAGTGATTCTGAACCTCTGTAGATGATCACTCATTCAAATACCAATTCTTAAAACTATCAAATTCCTTATTCTCACCCCCTCAGCCTTCTCACCCCAAAGTTTCAACCAAACACTATCCAGTTCTTCTACTGTACCCTCTGAAATGCTTTTCCTATATGCAATAAGCTTCCCTTTATCCTAAATATTTTCTTCTTCCACCCCTCCCATCTACTCACTGTTAGTGAACTCTGGCTCCCCTTAGATGATACAGTTTCCCTGGCCACTCTACCCCAAATATAATTCCCTTTGGTAACAATGAATCATAATCAAGAAAAAATATTTCAATATATAAGCAGTATATAGAAATGTATCCTCCTTCTGTTGACTCATCTCCACAATACATTAACAAATATTACATAGAAATCCTTTTCTTTTCATTCCTAAACTATTTCTTGCATTGGAAGTACCTTCAATTATGGGGCTCCATCTGTTGATTGGCTGGTTTTTCTTAGAACTTCCGAAATATGGAGAATTCTGGGGAGATGGAGGAGTAAGTCAGAAAATTTTAGGCTCTCCAGACATTCTCCACAAATAAACAAAAAAATGTGCCTCAGGGCAGAAATAGATCAGTAACAAGCAGGGATCCTTGGGGTTGGCTGGGTTTGAAGGTAGCCTTAGCCTGAACCATAGGAAATTTGACATTATTGTACAGCGTGGAGTGTCAAGGAGCTGAGTCTAGTGAAGCTATAAAAGATCAAGAAATCAAACAAAATATAGCGAATGAAAAAAAAATAAAAGAAAATGTATCATAAGAGATACTACAGATCTGGAGAACAAATGAAGAAGAGAAAATATAAGAATAATTGGATTATCTGAAAGCTATTACCAAAAAAAGAACCTTGGTGCAATAATACAAGAAATAATTTAAAGATTGTCCTGAACTGATACAACAAAAGGGGAAAGTAGAAATAGAAAAAAAAAAAAAAACACTGATCATCACCTCAAAGAGATCCTACAAGGAAAACACAAAAACATTTTTTGCTAAATTTTAAAAACCTCAGATCAAAAAGAAATTGACAAAAAACAAAGCAAAACAAAATAAACAAAAAATTCAAATATCCTGAAGCTACATTGAAAATTGCACAGGCTCTATCAGCAACTACAATAAAATCCATAGGTCTTGGAATATTATGTATTAACAAGCAAGAGAACTAGACTTGCAGCCAAAATATATACAGCAACATTGAGTATATTATGTATACTTACAAATCCAAAATTAAGTATACTATGAGTGAAAAAAGGACATTCAGTGATTTCATAATTTTAAGGATTTTGTCTCAACCAAACCTGAACTCAATAGAAAGTTTAACATAAAAGAACTAATAGCATCAAAGACTAATTTTAAGGGAGTCAATAATGACAAACTGCTTATGTTTTATACATGAAAATGTAAACCATATATATAAGACTGACAGTCATTTTGAAGTCTAAAAGAAAGATTGGGTCAGAGTCGAGTATGATCTGACTCTAAATAGCAAAATAATCTAGGCAAAGAAAAATCATATCCAAATGCATGAGGTACAGAGGAAGAACTGACACTAAGGCAATAGATGGAGGAGAAGATATGGAGGTTCTGAAAATTTCACATTGGGAATGGATTACAAAGGGAAAACACATACACACACCATAAAGAATATAACACCCTCCAAAATCTATTAAAAATAAGGGGGGGGGAGGTAGGATAAGTAAGGTACTGAAGAGCATGAAGATTTATAGCAGTGGGAGAAAGTGTGGAAATTAATAAGAAATGGATAAAAAGGGAAGGAAAGGGTAGAATAGGATATGGTGGGATATAGAAGATAACAAAATAAAAAGGTCCACTCTAGAGATGTCTTTATATCTCCTTGGGATATAATACTGACTCATGTTCAGAGGACTTTTTCCTTCCCATCACTCCCACCACTTGTCATCTCCTTTGAATATGTCCTCTTCCTTCCTTAAAATATAAGCTCCTTGAGGTCAGGGAGTATCTTTATACTTCTATTTGTATCCCCAGAGTTAAACACACTGCTTGGAACACCATAAACATATAATAAATGTTTGTTGATTAATTGACCGTAATTCTAACTTATCACCTTTTTGCCAATAAATAAATAGAAACATTTTCTCATCACCCGTATTTTGGAGTCTAGATTAGTGCCTGAATTGGATCAGAGTTCTAACATCTACCCAGGCCTGTCTACTTTTTTCATTATTGTGGTCACCATGCAAATTGTTCTTATGGTTCTCCTTTTTACTCTGCATCAGTTCATAAATGTTTACCCAGATTTTTTTTAATGAATTAGCCACATTTTTCATTTCATAAGAGGTAAGTATATTCTACAGCATTCATAAAATACAATTGCTTTTGCCAGGTTATATTCTTAGAGGTAAGGAAGGGCAAGGGGCAGATGGCTTTGAAAATGAGTTCAATAAATCAAAAAAGATTTCCCTTTGGTTTATTCTTCTGGGTTGGGATCAGCACCTCAACTCAGAGGCTTTTATGATGGTATTAGAAACTTCATAACCTGAGCAATACACAATCTAGTCTGCATTTCTGTCCAGTCAGATATTTCCTGATAGCAGTTCTGCCTTCAGAACAAGTTAGTCATATCTGTGAAAAGCACAGCTTCTCCACAAATCCATGAAGTCAAAATCAAAGACACTATTTAATTTCCAGATTAGGAGTTTTCATATCAGGGCCCTCATTACTTACCAACCCCAAAACACTAGCTTGGACTGAAATAAGTAGATGCATAATGAAAAGCAGACAAATAACTTCCTGGTAAAGAAACAAACAAATAAGAAAAGCTTGAAAATGTTTTTATCTGTAATTTCCAGGTTTTTTTTTTCCCCTGTATCATCTTTGGAACCTCCCTCCAAAACATGTAGTAAACATGTTTTTCAAATGGGAAAAGTTTTTATATTCTCAATACAAGTCTCCCTGATACAAGGATGTTAAGAAAAGTCGGAAAGTCAACAAGCACTTATTAAGCACTTACTGTACACCTGGCATTGTGCTAAATTCTGAGAATATAAATATAAGTGAAATGAAAACTGTATCGCTTCCCTCAAGGAATTTATATTTTAATTTGGGATTGTAACACAAAAGGGATCTGAAAAGCAGGGTGATAAGTAAACAAACATTTATATATGAATTTATGCTTTTAAGTAATGTTCTTTTCGGGAGCTATTCACCTCCTATCCAGCCAGGGTCACAAAGCTAGTAAGTTTCCAAAGCCATATTTGAAGTGAGGGAGATGAGTCTTTCTGACTCCATGTCTGGTACTCTATCCACTGCTTCCTTGGTATCTAATCAATATAGGTAGATATAGAGGTGGCTAGATAGATAGCAAGATAGAGAGATGAAAAATAGAGACAGATAGAAAAAGAATTTGATATAAATTGGTATAGATATCTATAGAAATAGAGAAGAATATAGAGAACTGGGGAATGGATCAAAGTGATAAATGTTCTCATTCACATAGGAAAAAAAATAAGTTATGAAGACTACTATTTTCCAAGACTTATATGCAGTTTGGTTGGCAGTACATCCTCTTTATCAGTGCACATAGCATCAACAAGTACAATAGAAGGGCATTGCAATAGTTCTAGAATTGGACAAACAGAAGAGAGTGGTTTGGTTATTTAAATTTTGTAGTACTTCCAATTTTTGTTTTTTGGAAAAGATCAATTTCATTCTTTTAATTCTAGTCACTGTGATTCATGAAATATCACAACTCTGAAGTAAGTAAAAATTTCAGGTAGCTTAATGGACATGGAAAGATACATGATGAAAAGATTTGTGGCTAAGACAGTGGCATATCAGATCAGAAAAACATAGATCTTCCCTAAAACAAAACAATAGGTAAGTCTCAGAAAATGAACAAGGAGGTACAATGATAAAGAAAAATAAAAGCAAATGACAATGAATTTTTCCATGTAGTACAGGGCTGATCATGAAGACTGTTAGAAACTTGTGGCTGTTCTGAGTGAATACAAGCCAGAATGGGGAGCAGACATAATATGTAAGCAGCCTAAACCCCCTACAGGAAATGTTACTATATCAGTACCTGAGAAATTCTCAGAGTTCCCCAAAGTAAGGAAGAGTCAAGGCAATGGAGTGAAGGTAGGAACCCATTAAAGTTCTCCTTGAAAATCCTCCAAATACTTTTAAATAATGATGCTAATAAAATTTTAGATTTAGATAGAAAAAGACAGAATGGAATAATATTCTAGCCAAAGGAATCTTGGAATGTTGGCAGGGGGGATATATTGCATGGGAGTGGGTCTAGAATGCAATTGTGCCACAAATTACACCAGCATAAACAGACTCCAGGAAACCAAGAACAGGTCATGGGGTCTCTGAATTGGCAGCAGTGGCATCAAATTTTGTGAAATCTAAATTTCTCTGCCAAAAGACAATCAAGTAGGAGAGGTTTGGCAAACCAGTATGGAAAGGTAGCCCCAGCTTAGGATCAGGCTTTAGGAACCATTGAATCAGCAGCAGGGACAGGATTATGGTAGCAGCAGTGATTAAGGCAGCTACAGTGAGGATAGCTTCTTGGGATTTCTGCATGCAGGTAAAGGGGCCAAATAGTTGGTCAGAGAAAAATTGCAGGGGCCCCTTTGCTGGCACTGAGGAAGGACTGTATAGCTTTGACCACATTCCAATTTGGGTAGCAGTACTACCTCACACTACAGAGTCCTAAAAGAATCTCTGAAAACAGTTGCATGAAACCCTTAATGCAGTCTCCAACCTGGAACCAGAGTCATGCATTACCAAAAAGTTATAAGCAGACAACAGAAAAATATTCTAACCATAGAAAACAACTATGGTGATAAGGAATATTAAAATACACACTCAGAAGATGATAAAGTCAAAACTCCTACATTCAAAGACTCCAACAAAAATAAGAATTGAATTCAAACCATAGAAGAGCTTAAATGGGATTTTGAAAGTCAAGTAAGAGAGGGAAAAGGAAAAATTATGAAGAGAAATGAGTGATGATACAAAAGGAAATGCAAAAAGGTAATGATAAAAAAAAGTCTTAAAATGCAAAATTCACCAAATGGGAAAGAAGATACAAAGGATAACTGAGAAAATATTTCCTAAAAAAAATTAGAATTGAGCAAATGGATGTTAATGATTTTGTGAGAAATCAAGATATAATCAAATAAAACCCCAAAAATGAAAAATTAGAAAACAATATGAAATATGTCATTGGAAAAAACTCCCGAAAAATAGATCCAGGAAAGATAATCTAAAAATTTTTGTTCTACTTGAAAGTCATGAGAAAATAGTCTGGACTTCTTTCAGAAAATTATCAAGAAAAACTGTCGTGATATTCTAGAACCAGAAAGTACAGTAGAAATGGAAAGAATTCATTGATCACCTCCTAAAAAAGATCCCAAAATGAAAATTCCCAGGAATAATACAGCCAAATTATGGAACTCCTAGGGCAAGGAGAAAATACTAAAATCATCCAGGGAGAAACAATTCCAGTATAGTAGAACCATAGTCAGGATAATATAAGATATAGCAGCTTTTATATTAAAGGTATAGAGGTAATGGGATATGATATTCCAGAGAGCAATGGAGCTAGGATTACAAGCCAGAATTATCTATGCAGTAAAACTGAGTATAATCCTTCACAGGGAATGTTGCATATTCAATGTGATAGAGAATTCATGATAAAAAAAACCCAGATCTGAATTGAAATTTTGATTTTCAAATATAGAACTCAGAGAAGCATAAGGAGATATTCAAGAAAGGAAAATCATAAGGGACTCAATAAGGTTTATCTGTTTATATCCCTACATGGAAAGATAATACTTCTAACTCATAAGAACTTCCTCATTATTATGTTAGTTAAAATGAATATAAATAGAGGGCACAAGTGTGAGTTAAATATTGTTGGAATACACGGGAGAGCTGCTGAAATACACAAGAGCCACCTGGCAGTGGCTGCTGGTGATCCAACCCAGTATGGATCTCCTCTTGTGAGAGGATGGTACAAGGAGACTGAGAGGCAGTTGCTATTATTCTCTGATCTCTCCGACTGAGAGGCCTTTGGATTGTCTGACCCCCCTCCTCTTCCTTCTGCCTCCAATTTATCTAATTCCTAGTCCACAACTTCTGTGTCAGCAAAGGCTGCCCTGCAACTCCTTCAGATGCTATGAGCCACAGCTATGGAGACTCTCAGAGAATTGACCTGTCCCTTAACAAGTCCCCATTTTTTTATTGTTTTTTGCTGTTGTTCCTCCCCTCCCCCCAACAGCATGGTCCGCATGTTGAGGAATGCAAGCAGCACTACTACTTCTGGATGGTTCTAAAAGGTGTTGATCGAGGCAAACTTTCAAATGGAGAAGAGGATTGTAGTCAGAACAGGCATTTAAATCTCTCATCAGTCTCCTGGCTCGGCCCTTTAATGTGTTGCCTCATTTAATTACCCCAACTAAAAAAGTCTTACCTGGGCTCTTCTTCTTTAACTCTGGAAGGATCCTTCTCACCAACAGCTCTGGTGGTTCTTCTTATCTTCGACCCCATGTTCAGGTGCCATATGTTAGAATACACGGGAGAGCTATTGAAATATACAGGAGCCCCTGTCAGTGGCTGTTGGAGTTCCAACCCAGAATGGATCCCCTCTAGTGAGAGGATGATACAAGGAGACTGAGAGGCAGTTGCTGTTCACTGACCTTTCTGACTGAGAGACCTTTGTGTTGTCTGACCTCTCTCCTCTTCCCTCTGCCTCCAATTCATCTCATTCCCAGTCCACAACACCTGTGTCAGCAAAGTCTGCCCTGCAACTCCTTCAGAAGCTACGAGCCATAGCTGTGGAGACTCTCGGAGAATTGACCTGGCCCTTAACAAAATATAAAAGAATAATATCTAAAAAATAAAATAAAATCAAGGAATGAGAGAGGAAGGGAAAGAGAGAAGTGGAGTGCTAAAAATTATTTGCCATAAAAGAGGCAAGAAAACGATTTTACAGTGAAGAAAAAGGGCAGGGGAGAGGAGTGGGTAAACCTTACTCATTAGAATTTACTTAAAGAGGAAATAACGCAAAAAATTCAATATGGGTGCAGAAATCTATCTTACTCTGCAGAAAAGTAGGAGGAAAAGAGGATCTGAGAAAGGGGAGAGGGATATGAGAAAGGAGAAAGTTATAGAAGAGAGGGCACATTGGAGGAGGGGCTGATAAGCAAAACACTTTGAGGAGGGACAGAGTGAAAGGAAAGAGTGAGTAGAATAAACAGGGGAGAAATACAGTTAGTAACAGTAACTGGGAAAAGAAGTTTTAAGGAAATTTCCCTTATAAAGATCTCATTTCTCAAACGTAAAGGGGGACTGAGTTAAAATATATTTAAAAACTGTCATTCCCCAATAGATAAATGATCAGAACATATGAACTATGTCCAAAGAGTTATAAAATCATGCATGTCCTCTGAACTAACAATACCACCATTAAACTTGAATTCACATGTGTGTGTGTGTGTGTGTGTGTGTGTACACAAAATCACATATATATAATATGGAAAAGAACATATATGTATAAAAGTATTTATATCAGCTCTTTTCTGAGCGCAAAGAATTTGAAATTGAAAAGATGCCCATGAATTGAGGAATGGCTGAATAAATTGTGGTATATGATAATGAAGAAATATTATTGCTCTTTAAGAAATTGTGGGATGGTGGGTCAGCTAAATGGTGCAGTGGATAGAGCACTAGCCCTGAAGTCAAGAGGACCTGAGTTAAAATATGATCTCAGACACTTAACTCTTTCTAGCTGTGTGACCCTGGGCAATCACTTAATCCCAATTGCCTCAACAACAGCAGCAGCAACAACAACAACAAAAGAAAAAAAAAAGAAATTATGAGATGCTATCAGAAAAAAGTCCTTCATGAGCTCAAGCAAAGTAAAATGTACTGTTTACATAGTAATAGCAAAGTTGTGGGATGATCAGCTGTGAATGACTGTAATTCTCAGTGATACAATCATCCAATACTACTCTGAAGGACTTATGATGAAAAATGCTATCCAAATCCAAAGAATGAATTGACTGTGTCTGAATGCAGACTGAAGTATATTTTTTCACTTTTTTTTCTTGAAAATTTTTGACTTTGATGGATGTTTATATATATATATATATGTTATACATGTACATTCATTTTTTTTAATCTAATTTTTTTATATATCATGTTGGGATAGAGAAATCCGAACAACAGGGAAAAAAAAAAACATGAGAGGAAAAAAAATGGAAGGAAAAGGAAAAAAAGTGAACATAGTATGTATCACTTTACATTCAGGTTTCATAATTCTGTCTTTGATTGCAGATGCCATTTTCCACCCAAAGTTTATTGGGATTGCCTTGGATCCCCAAAATGTTGAGAAAAACCAAATCTTTCATAGTTGATCATCATATAGTCTTGCTGTTCCTATGTACAATGTATTCCTGCTTCTGCTTGTTTTGCTAAGCATCAGTTTGTGTAAATGTTTCCAGGCTTTTCTAAAATCAGTTTGTTCATCATTTTTATAGAACAATAATATTCCATTATTTTCATATACCACAACTTGTTCAGCCATTCCTCAATTGATGGACATCCACTTCTTTTTTTTGGAAATATTTTGCACAACTTCACATAAGCTTTCTCAATGGGGGAAGGAGATTGAGGAAGGAAGAAAATCTGGAACTTGGAATTTAAAAAAGAAATGTAAAAAAAATTGCTTTACATGTAACTGAGAAGAATTAAAAAAAAAAAAAAACATCAAAGAGTTCCCCAAGCCACAGCAGGAAATTGATGGCTAATGCAGTGTCCAAGCAGCTCACGCCCAAAATATAGAGTCAAGTGTTATCCATGTAGTCCATATTCAACCTAAAACCCATGTAACCCATACTTGAACCAAAGTTTAGCCAATCCATACTAAAATAACAGCAGGAGAAAGGGCCAGACTACTGTCTGGTCAGTGAATAATCTAGGTGATCCTCATCTGACCTATAAGAAAAAAGGAAGCCAAGCATTTAGGTTTGCAGAAGTCCTACTACTAATCTGTTCAACATCTAGATTTGTCCTATCAAAGATAGAGCAAGGATTGCAACCAAACACAAGTTTTGGACTATTCAGCAATTGGACCATGAACCGTACCTAAGATGAGCTACCAGGAAATTGCATGAAAACCAGAGATCCCATTTTAGAACAAAGCTCACATCACCCAGGAGTAGAGTTAGACATAAGCACAGAGTCCTGATATAGATACTGAAGTAGAGATAGAAATGAACTCCTTCACTATGGGATGTGGCATGGGAGAAAAAAGGTGGGAGGGTTAGTAAAACAGTTGCCCCCAGAAACATAAAAGAAAAGTGGCTCATTGAAGCATTAAAATTTACAAAAGAGAAAAGAAAGAGAACCAAGAGGAAACAGAATCATAATAGCTTTGATAGTTACATATCAAATATATTTTATAATTAAAAGGAAAAGTAAGCTATAGTAACAGATTCACAGTTTCATATGCAATCCTCATTTTCTATTTTATCTTGTAGATAGCAATTTTCTTTGTAATTAATATTTGTTCAGATCATTTTTTAAATTAAAAAATATATGGGCATAGGCAAACTATGGCAAATCAACATGAATGATGTGTGATTATTTTGACAAATGTCATTAAAATGCCATTAAAAGACCACCAAAAATGTGAATATCCAAGAAAGAAAATGGAGAGCTAAAGACAGAATGAAAGAAAAAATATAACAAATAGTTTATCTAAATATGCAAATGGTTACTGTGAAATATTAAAGACCTAGAGCCACTCTAGGGCATTATGTAGATTTTCTATAAAACATTTAGGGAAAATCATAGTAAAGAATTTTGTAAGATAAAAAAGTTATGAAGGGACTGTGACATTTGAAGGGGTAATCAACTTGATCATATCAAGCCAAAAGAGAGTGTAATTAATTCCATCAGAGGGGATTGTGAAGAGAATGAAAAGAATGATATGTGACGAAAAATATATTAAAAAATTATGTGTGTATGTGTATATTTGTACATAGATGTGTATGCACATGCATATATATATATGTACATAAATTAAACATGAATTTACATATGACTGTTACTACTGTTATTATTGTCATCATAGAAAAAAGTTTTTCTTTTTTTTTGATAGGAGTTTGCATGGAAATAGTTTTATGATAATTATTATCACCACCACCATTATCATTGTCACTATCATCATTAATTTTTATTAGTCTTATTTCTATAGAGGCAGCAATGTGGTACAGCAAATAGACTTTTGAGCATAAAGTTAGGAAGACCTGAATTCAAATTTAGCCTCATACAATTATTAGCTTTGTGTCCTTAATTCAAGTTCTTCAAAAAATAAAATTAAGATCATAATAGTGTCTATTTCCCAGGTTGTTGAGAGAATCACATACAATATTTATAAAGTGTTTAGTATTGTGCTTGGAATATAGTTGCTTGTCCTTCATTTTTTTTTTTAATTGGACCAGTCACATTATAGGTGATATCTTTATTCATTTGTGAATTGGATTTAAGTGAGGCAAAATCCCCTCTTCTATAGGAAGCTTTTCCCAATCTACTTTAATGCTCATGTCTCCAGTTCGTCATAAACATAAATGTACATATGCATATATATGTATACACATAAATATATGCTATCCATTATACATAATTGTTTACATGTAACAACGTTTTATTAAAATGTGAGCTCTCTGAGAGAAGATTGTATTTTGCCTTCCTTTTTATACCTAGAACTTAGCACAGTGCCAGGCACATACTAGGTGATTAATAAATGTTTAGTAACATTTTTGAATTAAAAAAAAAAAACGAACTTGTAAATTTTGTTTTGTTTTCTATATTGTGAAGTTTTGGGTTTTTTTTTTTTTTTACATTCTCTTTGACAAAATCATAGATTTCAAGATCAGAAAGAGATCTGAATAGCCATTTAGTTCAATTTGTAAATGAAATTATTCCTGCCATAATATGGCATTTAATTGGTCAATATATTGTTCAAGTTTTTAACTGTGTATACTAGGTAGATATTGATTTGTTGAAAAATATTTTTGTGTCTTTCCACATGGCTTCTTTCATGAAGGTGGTCTTTTTTCTGTTTAATAATTAATTAATTAATTGAAATTCCCCGGTAACATTCAAAACATTTTTTTTACATTTGTTTTTGTTTTGTTTTAACATTTTTGAGTTTTAGGTTCTCTGCCTTATCTCTATCTACAATTAAGAAACCACATGTGAAGTTATGCAAAATAGTTCCATAAAAGTCAAGTTGTGAAAGCAAACATAGATCTCCCACTCTCAAGAAAAAAGAAATTAAAAATAGATAGAGAGAGAAATAGAGAATGCTTTGAATAGTATTCAGACTAAATCAGTTACTTCTCTGAGTATGGATAGGATTTTTCATAATAAGTTCTTCAGAGTAGTTATGGATGATTGTACTATTGAGAATAACAAAGTCATTTACAACTGGTCATCCTAGAACATTACTTTGTAAACAGTATATTTCACTTTGTTCATGGAGGAATTTCCAGGTTTTTTTTTTTTTTCCTGAGAACTTCCTGCTCATCATTTCCCTAGAGAACAATAATATTCTACCAGAGAAACTTGTTTTGAATTTTATTTTTTTTACAATTACTATTGCTAATTGTATTTTGCTTCATTTATTCTCTCTTTTCACCTTTCATCACAGTATTACTGATCACTCAGTCCCCCAATATGCCCTCTCTTTTATTACTCTCCCCTCTTCCTATACCTCATCCCCCTTATATTTTCCTGCAAGATAAGATAATTTATATTCCCCTATTAAGTATGTATGCTATTTCCTATTTGAGCCAATTCTGATGAGAATGAGATTTACTCTCTCTCCTCCCCTTCTTCCCCTTCACTCTAAAATCTTTTTCTTGCCTCTTTACTTTTTGCAGATAATTTGTAACATTCTATTTTTCTCCATTCCCCTTTCTCCAAGTACATTCCTCCCACCCCTTAATTTCATCATTTATATATATATATACATACACATATATATGAAATCCCTTCATATTCAACTCACACTCATGCCCTCTATCAATATATACTTCTTCTAACTGCCATAATAATGAGAATATTTGAATGAGTTATAAGTATCACCACTCCATGTAAGAATGTAAACAGATAAACCTTACTAAGTTCCTTGTGACATCATTTTCCTAATTACCTCCTTGTGTTTCTCCATAAGCCTGCATTTGAAAATCAAATTTTTCATTCATTCTGGATTTTCCATCAAAAATGCTTGAAAATTATCTGTTTCATTGAATGACCACCTTTACCTTTGAAGGATTATACTCTGTTTTGCTGGATAGGATATCATATTTCAAGCCCTCTGATCCTTAACATAAAAAAGCTGCTAAATTTTGTGTTATCCTGACTATACTTGTGTTATCTATTATATTTGAATTGTTTCTTTCTGCATGCTTGCAATATTTTCTCCTTGATATGGTAGTTCCAGAATTTGGCTATAATATTCTTGGGAGTTTTTATTTAAGGGATGTTTTTTCAGGAGGTGATCAATGGATTCTTTCAATTTTTATTTTACCTTCTGGTTTTAGAATATCAGGACAGTTTTCCTTGATAAATTCTTGAGAGATGATTTCCAGGCTCTTTTTTTGATTATGATTTTTAGGTAGATCAATAATTTTTAAATCATCTCTTTTGGATCTATTTTCCAAATCAGTTATTTTTCCAATAAGATATCTCACATTTTTGCCCAATTTTCAATGTTTTAGATTTGCTTTACTGTATGTTGATTTCTCATAAAGTCGTTAGCTTTCATTTGTTCAATTATATTTTTTAAGGAATCATTTTCCTCACTGAGCTTTTGTACCTTCTTTCCCAATTGGTCAATTTTGCTCTTTAAGTCATTCTTCTCAATATATTTTTTAGTATTTCCTTTTGCACCTCTCTCAATTCTTTCCATAATTTTCCCTCTATCTCTCTTATTTGATTTTTCTCTTACTCAATTTTCAAAGTAGCTTTTGAGCTCTTCTTTGGCCTGAGCTCAATTCTCATTTTTCTTGGAGGCTTTGAATGTAGAAGCTTTGACTTTGTGATCATCTTCTGAGTGTGTGTTTTGATCCTACTTGTCATCATAATAACTTTCAGTGTTCAGAAACTTTCTTTTTGATTTCTGCTCATTTTCCTAATCTATTACTTTGCTTTTAACTCTTTGTTAAAGTAGGATTCAGTTTCCAGGGGGAGGGTGCTCTGCCCCAAGCTTCAGGGGATTTGCACAGTTGTTTTCAGAAATCCTTCTAGGAATATGACCACAAGTGCTCTTTTCTGGAATGAAGTTGTTGGATGTATCCCCACCCCACTGTCACTGTAAGATGAATTGTGCTGGCTGGGGTTGGGCTCTTCAGACCTGGCTGTGCTAGGACTGTACACCCCATTGCCACAGACCCTCTGCACTGTTCTTCTGAGTCCTCACTGGTGTCCCCAGGCTGAGAGGTCCAGAAGTCTCCAGCACTGCTGCTGATTCAGAGATCCCACCTCGCTGACAACTGGGATTCAGGAAAGAACTGGGACCAGGGCTGGGCCTGCACTAGAATGGCATGCTGGTGTTTCACTCTGGTTCCACAGACCTTTTCTGCTTACCTTCCAGCTCCTCTTTGGTGTTTCTGGGCTCAGAGGTCTGGAAGCCACCAGTATGGCTACTGGTTCAGAGGTCAGGTGGGCCAGGATGGGCTGTACTTTGGACTCCTACTCTCATTTTCCAGACCTTTTCTGCTGAGTTTCTAAGTTGTCTTCACCTGGAAAATATTCTATTCTGTTTTGTAGGATGTTCAACAGCTCTAAAATTTGTAGAAAATCATTATTTAAAGGAATTTGGAGCAGTTTGGGGAAGAGATTGGACAAGTTTTTTTCCTTTACTCTGCCAGCTTGCCTCTGCCCTTTCACTATGGCATTTGACCCCTGTCCTTAGAAATATTTTTTGAAAGATCCACCTTTGTGCTTAATTTTTGGTCATCAGAGTGTTTGACATGCATCCTGTTGTATGCTGATCATGATTTCATTTTTATATTTTCTGTCAACTTTTTGAAAGAAATTTTTTTCTAGTTGATTATGAAAAGTATCATTTTTTTATTATTCTGTTAAAGTCTGTCAATTGAATTCATGTCCTACTCAAAAAGCTATTTTCAAAATTCCAAAGTATTACAATCTTGCTTTCAAAAATTTGAAACAACAGCATTTTGTTGTTGTTGTTGTTGTTATTGTTTTATTTTTGCAGTTCATTTCATCATTAAGAATAATTTAAGGAGTTTGCCTTTAGGGAAGACTTTCATTGACCCTATGGTCTTCTTTTAATTCCTATTTAGATTTTAGTAGCTTCACAATATCACCACTTTTTTCACCTAATCTGGCTTTAGGGATGCAATTACTCATAATTACTCTGCATTGGTCAGCACTTTAATATTGTGTGCTTTAGAGATGAAGGTGCTATTGACAAAAACAATATGAAAGCCTTTCATATAACAGGTAGAAGTGTTTCTCAATATTGTTATGAGATGGTAATGGTTCATCAGTTCTCCCATTTATGTTATGTTGTCTCTTATTAGAATGTAAGTTTCAGGAAATTAGGGACCATCTTCTTTGCTTGCATTTGGTATTTTAACTCTTAACTAACTCAATGGGGTCTATAGTATAATAATATCATAGTAAGATGGATAATAGTTTATATGTGTGTTTACATACATATATGTATATATCTGTCTATAAATACATGCATGTGCATACATGATATACACATGTAGAAACGTGTGTGTGTGCATTGCTTCCAAGACACTATCCATCCATCTCATCCTCTGCTATCTCTTTTTTTCTTTTGTCTTCAATTTTTCCCAACATCAGGATCTTTTCCAATAAACTTGAGATCAATATTTGACTTTTTAGTGTGTTTATGTAGACATAGATACATTCATATACACATATTTTCCAGACACTTTCCCCTGCTTTATAACCTATTCCATTTGCACTTGAGCATTGCCAGTAGGTAGACTATTGGAATTTCTGATTTGTTCTAGTGTATCTCCCCCTCCTATGGTCCAGAATGATGGCATATATCTGCAATCTCAGATATGGAGGAGGCTGAGACCAATATTTCTTGAACTCAATGGGCTCAGCTGATAAGGTGAGATCAGTAATGGGACTGGGCTTGGAATTAGACCATTGGATTTTCAAATGAAAAGACCTATTTAAAAACAGTACTTGCTTCTTAATGATACTTGACAACTTATTTTTGTATTCACAATTTTGAGATGATAATTATATCTGTTTTAAGTAGAAGCTATCTGGAATTTGCCTTTTCATTGATTTCTTTGATTTTGGAGCAGTTGCATCTTACAAATCAAGCAGAGATATTGTAACAATCCATTCCTCATAGTCCTTCATAGCTACCAGAGAAGTCCCAAGGCATAGGAATTGTTGGCTTTATACTATTGCAGTTGACATTTCCCTACATTGCTATTACCCTCTCCCTTCCTCTCTTCATTCCTCCCTTATATGATTGATGATGTGCTGGGCTATGAGGAGGTTAGCCTTGTTTGTTGTTATTGTTCAGTTGTTCAGTCATGTCCAATTCTCCTGACCCTCTGGACCATAGCACACCAGGCCTTTCTATCCTCCATTATCTCTCAAAATCTATCCAAGTTCATGTTCATTGCTTCTATGACACTATCTATCCATCTCATCCTCCGCCATCTCTTTCTCCTTTTGACTTCAATTTTTCTCAACATCAGGATCTTTTCCAATGAACTTTGTCTTCTCCTTATGTAACCAAAGTATTTAAGTTTTAGCATCAATATTTGATCTTTTAGTGAATAATTTGAATTAATTTATTTGAGTATTAACTGATTAGAAATCTTTGTTATTCAAGAGACTGCTTTGATTCTCATATCAACTATTTCTGGGTATGCTTTTTTTCCCCATCTGTTTTGGCGTACACCTCCCACCTTACAATCACTTTTCCTGAACATCATTCCAATCACATTGGAGCTCAGAAAATCATAGAATCTCAGAGGAGGGAGGGAATTCAATGACTGTTTAGTCCAATCTAAGCCCTAGATAAATCTCCAGTGTAATGCACTTAAGTCATTTTCTAGATTTTATTTAAAGTTCTTCATCAAGGAATATTCATTATAAGCAGGGTTTTGATATTGCTGTTCAGTCTCATCTGATTCTTCATGACCTCATTTGGGGTTTTCAATACAAAGATATTAGGATGGCTTGCTATTTTCTTCTCCAACTAATTTTATAGATGAGGAAATGAGGAAAATAAGATTATATGACTTGCCCAGAATTATACCTCTAGTATTCAAAGCCAGATTTGAACTCATGAAGATGAATTTTCCTGACTCTAAGTTTTTTTTTTACTCTTTTTGCAAAAAGAAATGAGGTTTTCTTTTTTGTATTTTGTTTGATGATAACTGACATACATGATAATGATAATAATGTGAAACAGAAGGTTGAAAGACAATGATCTGGCCTTTTTCACTTCTTTTTTTTTTCTTTTATTTTCAAACTTCATTTGTGTTGCAATTATAAAAGAATTTAGGCAAATAAGTGGGTTCATCATTCTAATCCAGGCCTCTTCAAAAGTCCTGATTTTGTTTTTATTTTTTGTTTGCTTTGCTTTGTTTTTCATCAGAATAACTGAAATTGATAGGGGAAGAGAATTACATGAATTTTTAAAAATACTGCATCACAAACTTGGAACCTGCCTCAGATATAGGCACTCAAAAGGAAGGACTTCATCTTAGCCTGGAAGCAATTCTGAAAGTGTCATAGTATATTGGCTGTGAACTAAAGAAGTCTTAACCTTTCATTTTGAAGAAAGGGCTCCTTAGTGTTATATATTAGCAGATAGCAACTGAGAGCCAGGAGATGACTGGTGAGCTAAAGCTTGGTAGATAGTAATAGAGAGACTCTTAGTGATTAGAGATTCTGAGAAGAGATAATTGAAACTGAGCAAAGATTCATTAACAGGCAGAAATAATGTGACCCACAGAAAGTAGAAATGCAACAGAAAGCAATATGATGGTATTACTAATGGCATTAAAATCTTGAAGCATTGAAGGTAGAGTCAGGTAAGACCATACATACCAGTTACCTATGGCCTTGATGAAGAAGCCCTCTATTTAGGAAGCATTACTGGTCATTCAGGCAAGGTATGGCAACCTCCAAGAGATGGTGCATAATAGTATTCTTTTTTGTCATTTTATTTTGTATGTTGTCCAATTGAAAGTTACTTGTGTTGAATTAATGCATATTTCTAGTGGCTGTTTAATAAATAAACGCATTGCTAAGAATTCATGAACTATATTATTGAATGACTATTGTCCCACAGAATTGCTAGGAACTGCGATTTTTTTTTTCATTTTGGGGAGATGTCAAAACTAATGTGAAAGATGGTATTCCTGATCTACCCTCATCAATTTCATTTTCTTAGATTCAAACACTTCAATCTATGTACATATATACATAGTGAGTATTTGTATGTATATGTGTATATGTATGTGTGTGTATTATACACAAATACATATACACACATGTGAGCATGTATATACACAAGCATATGTGTATACACATACACACAGAGAGACATGTATATAATTATGTCTGTTATTTTAACTCATTGCTAGTTAATTTTTTTTTAATGTTTAATAGCTTTTTATTTACAAGTTATATGCATGGGTAATTTTACAGCATTGACAACTGCCAAACCTTTTGTTTCAATTTTTCCCCTCCTTCCCCCCACTCCCTTCCCTAGATGGCAGGATGATCAATACATGTTAAATATGTTACAGTATAAATTAAATACAAAATAAGTATACATGTCCAAACTGTCATTTTGTTGTGCAAAAAGAATCGGACTCTGAAATATTGTACAATTAGCCTGTGGCTAAGGTAGGAGGGCAAAAATTTAGGGACTGGGAATTCTATATAATGTTTCTTAGTCATCTCCCAGTTCTTTTGCTGGGTGTAGCTGGTTCAGTTCATTACTGCTCCATTGGAACTGATTTGGTTCATTCTAGTTAATTCTTACTAAAATATAAATGATTGATATTTTTTAATGATTTATTATTCCTAAAAGTCTGAACAATTTAATAGGGAATAGCTAAATTCCTCAGAACCTTAAAAATCTAAATAAACAAATTCAAAAATGGTGATATTTGTTTTTATTTTATTTTTCACTAATAGATTTCAAAGACACACACACACATATGAATATATATAAAATTTCCTTAATTTCACCATCTCCCTTTGCTCCCCTTTCTCAAAGAGCTATCTGACATAACATTTTAAAATAGAAAGAAAAGAAACAAAAAGCTTAACCAATTAATACATAAAAAAAAAACCTAACAACATGTCATATATTACATTCTATATCTGTGTATTCCTTACCTCTTCAAACAAGAAGGGAAAGAGGTCTTCTTGTACCTTTTCTTTAAGGTATAGCTTGTTCTTCATAATTTCATAACATTTAGTTATTAAGAACAATCACTAAATTATGACCTTGAAGTCCACTTGTACTTTTTTCTCTTTAACTTTGCTGATATCACTTTGCATACATTCATATAACTTTTTCCAGGCCTTTCTATATTCCTTATATTTCTAATTTCTTACAGCAAAGTAATATTCTATTCTATTTATTTATCACAATTTGTCTAGTCATGTCCTAATAAATGGAGGCTCATTTTGTATCTAATCCTTTGTTACTATAAAAAACTACTGGGAATATTTTGGTTTACTCTCTTTTCTTTTAAAAACTCTATGTATATATTTAGCTGTAGAATCTCTAGGACATTGAATACAGACATGTTACCTAAATGATTTCAAATTATTGGGTTTTTTTCAATATATTATATTGTGTATATGTATGTGTATGTGTATATATATATACATATATATGTATGTATATATATATAATATTTTAATATTAAATAGCTTCTCTAACCAACATTAATGTGTTATTGTACTTTACTTTCCTTAACACTACCAACATTTCCCATTTTTTCCAATTTACTTGGTGTAAAGTGAAATGTCATGTTTGTTTTAATTTGCATTTCTTTTTGAAAAAGAGGAATTTAAAGGAAGTTGTACATGCATTGGTGAGGGATAATTTGAGATAAGACCTTCTCCTCACTCCAACTACAGCCTCAGATATGTTTCTGGGGAAATGGGTTCACAAATGTTGAGCAGCCTGATTTCAGAAAAGCCTGGAAAGACCTGCACGAACTATTGCTGATTGAAATAAGCAGAACCAGAAGAACATCATACGAGTAACGACAAGATTATATGATGATCAACTGTCATGGACTTGGCTCTTCTTAACAATGTGTTGATTCAAGACAGTTCTAATAGATTTGGGATGGAAAATGCCAATTGTATTTGAGATTGATAGAGATAGCCATGGAGACTGAATGTGGATCAAAGCATATTATTTTCACCTTTTTATTTGTTTGTTTTTTCTTTGTGTTTTTCCCCATCTTTTTGGTCTGATTTTTCTTGCACAATAAAACAAATATGACAACATGTTTAAAGGATTGCACGTTTAACATATACCAGATTGCTTGTTTTCTTGGAGAGGGGAAAGGGAAAGAAGGGAGGGAGAAAAATTCAAAACACAAAGTTTTACAAAAATGAATGTTGAAAACTACATTTATTTGGAAAAATAAAATACTATTAAAAAAGAAGAAATGGGTTTGAGACATAAACATAAGGGTGATACTTTAAGCAATTTAGGAAAACAAGGGCTAGTTCACTTGTCAAGATCTTTGGAGAAGGAAGGAATTTATGACCAAACCAAAAAAAAAAAAAAAAAGATAACAGTATGAAATGTAAAAATAGATAAATTTTTGATTACAATAAATTTAAAAAAGCTTCTGCATAACAAAATCAATTTAGCCAATATTAGAAAGGGGGAAGAAAATTGCAGATTTTTTTTGCCAGTATTTCTGACATGGGCCTGATTTTCCAAATATATAGAAAATCAAGTCAAATTTGAGAGAATCTAAGAAATTTCCTAATGGATAACTAGTCAAAGAATATGATGAGACAATTTTAGATGAAATTAAAGCCATCTATAGTCACCTAAAATGTTCTAAATCACTGTTTATTAGAAAAATGAAAATTAAAACAATTATGAGGTATCATTTCACATCTATCAGGTTGACTTAAGATTACAAGAAAAGATAACGATAGATGTTGGAGAGGATGTAGGAAAAATGGAGCACTACTGCATTATTGGTGGAGTTGGAAACTGTTCTCTCATATAGATTTGCAACATTCTTCCATGTCTCATTATTTCTTGTTTTTACATGAAGATCTGAAGTGTCTATGATTTTATAAGCATTAAAAGGCCAGGAAAATAATTCACTAAGAGGTTCCAATTCCTAATCTCATGATCAGCCAATCCATCACTGATGATGCCCCAAGGAATGACCTTTGTGACTCACACACCAGACATCCTGACACAAGTTGTTGGAGCAATATTATGTAAAAACTGCATTAAATATTAACTCATTCTCTTCAGATACTTAAGTTGTATGATGAATGGGTACTACCCCACAATGGGGAGAGCAGAAATATTTATATGCCTGTTTTAATTTTAAAGTAAATGCCCTTTTGAAAACAAATTATTTATGTTACTTAAATAGAACTGGGTGCTAATTAGTAGTGGTTTACAATGGAGGAAACACTTCAGCTTTCAGCATAAGTATTCAAACGGATAGCATTAGAGAAACCACCCTATTGCCCTTTAAAGTACCTCTAGAACACCAAAGGGAGATGTAACTGTCTTCATTCTGGATGGCAGTATTCAGTGTGATAAGTACACAATAAAGCTTATGGTTTAGCTGTACTTTAGCCTACTTAAACCGCATTTATAAATACTATGTTCAATTCTGATCTTTGTATATAAGGAAAACATCGACAAGTTTGAGACTTTGCAGAGGAAAACAACCAGAGGAAGAGACTAGGATACATGCCACAGAAAAATCAATTAATATATCTAGGGATACTTAGACTGGAGAAGGGAAGACTCAGGAGGGACATGATAACTGTCTCTAAGTATCTGAAGTCTTTCTTTTGCAAAAAGAAATTAGAGTTGTTTTGCTCAGCCCCGGGGACAGAAAGAGGAAGAATTAGGTGAAATTACAGTGACTGTAAGTCAGGCTCACAATAATTTTACCTAAGAATTTTCCATTATAATATGATGATACCAAAACAAAAGCTAATGATAACCAAATACCCTCAAGTCAATTGTAGCAGATGGAGTGCTAGCATCCAAGTTAGAGAGGTAGGGGGTTAAGTCTTGTCTCTAAAAATAGTGGTTGTGGAACCCTAGAAAAGTCACTTAACAGATTAGTTCTACAGGTAAACTGTTATGAGTTCAAATGTTGGAGTTCTTGTTCTTCTCAAAGCACAGGGCTTAGAGGCTTAGAGCCCTCCGAATATCTCCAAATCCAAAGGTTCTGTCCTTCAGCCTCTGCCTCTGCTTTCTTCAGTCTCCAACCAACACAGAGATGGAATGTCTCTCTTGTCTCCTTCTGGGGAGCCCAGCCACCAACTTGCCGCGGAGAGAGGGCTTCTGGCGTAGCTCCACTGAAATCCGTCAAAGTGTTCTCTGCACCAGAGTTGCTCCTCTCGAGTCCAGCTGAACTCTCTTCTGCGACCAGCCAGCCAAGAGGAAAAAATGTATTCTGGAATGGCTGTCTCGCCTTATATGTGAATCTTCTGAGAGAATGGGATTATGGGTTTTCTCCCATAGTGCTCTCTGGCCCAAAGAGCTTTAAGGGAGGTGTGGACTCCCTTGAAGTTAGAAAGTGTACTTTGTGAAGCTAGCATACTTGTGGACTCCAATGAGTAAAGATGTGAACACAAGCCTTGTATTAATTAGTTCTACTTAATACCTTGTTTCAGGTTCTGGCCAAAATCTTCTTGTAAGATTAGATCAACTCTAATTAGTTAGCAGTTAGTAAGGATTCCAACAGTAAACCTTTAAGACTTAAATTGCAAAGCAGCTGTTAATGCATGAAGATGGCACAGTGGATAGAGTGTTGAAGTTTTAGACTCAAATAAGCCATGTATTCCTAAACAAACCATTAAAGTCTCTCAGCTTCAGTTTCTTTATTTGTAAATTTTGTAAAATTATAAAACATCTACTTCCCAGGGTGGTTGTGTGGATTAAATGAGAAATATTTAAAAGGGCTTTATAAACCTTAAAGTTCTATAGAAATGCTAGCTATGATGAAAATGATGAAGGTAGTGATGATATGATGATGATGATGATGTGGTTACAAAGTTGGTAGTGATGATGATAGTGATCCATATTGATAGAGCAAGTTTATCACTAGAAATCCTTAAGGATGAAATCAAAATTCAAAGAGAAAAATAAAATAACAACAATAATGATTAACATTTATATAGTATTTTATAGTTTACATGATACTGTACACATATAATCTTATTTGATACTCACAATAATCCTGATAGACATATATTTTTATTATTCCCATTTCATATGTAAGGAAACTGAGTTAGATAGCAATTAAGTGATTGATGGAGGGTCAGACAAATTCTACGTGCCTGAATCTGAATTTGAATGTAGATCAGAAAGTGTGACTGAAGTGATATCTGAGGCATGACTTATGGCTCCAACCCCAGTTCTCTATTATATATTCTATATTATATTATATTATTCTATATTATATTATTCTATATTATAACAATATAAACAAGTTAGAGAACTTCACACATACATGATTTGGAGGTAAACACACTCCAGGCACTTTTGTAGAACCTAAAAACAAATCAACTGGCTAAAATTATATAAATAGATCAATATAGTTCCTTTGTTATTTAGTGGTTACTCTGGATTTAATATCTGTTCTGCTTGTTTCTATCTATATATGTATTACAATTCCTCTGGAGGAAGGTTTCTGATATGACCAGATTGTCTAAACTGACTTTAATCTAGTTCTTCTCAACCTGTCTTGAAATACCAGTAAGATAATGGTAATAACTAGGATACTAGACTTGGAATTAGGAATACCTGGTTTTAAATTTAACTTTAGACATTTACCAGCTATTTGTTCCTAGACAAGTTCCTTGACAGAATGTCAGAGTTAAGAGGAATCATCGTGCCCATATAATGCAACCTAAACTTGAAAAAAGAATCTCCTCAAAAATATAATTGATAAGGGATCATCTAGAGTCTGCTTGGAGACATGCAAAGAGAAAATCTTCCACATTTTGAGGCAGCTCATTGCACCAAACAGAACAAATACAGTCCATCCTCAAAATGATAGCTCTTTTTATAATTTAAATCAGCCATCATGTCTCCACTGAATCTTCTCTTCTCTAGGTTCTTTTCTAAGAACTGTTCTTCATGTGGTATAGGTCTCAAAGCCTTTCATTATCACAGCTACTCTCCTTTGGACTTTGTGATTATCAATAGCCTCCTTAAACTCAGTCTCAGTTTCCTCATCTGTAAAAAGGGAACAGTCACATCTGTAGTATCTTTTTTACAAGGCTTTTGTGAAGATTAGATGAGGCAATGGATGTACTTTCAGTCATTATTACGCACACACCATTTTTTTTGGAGGGGTGGATTTGCAGATTCTAATTATGTAGTTATCATGGCTTTACCAAATCAATAGCAAATCTGGTTACAAGGATTTTGCTTTATTAGTGCCATAGCAAAAAGGCAATCTAATGTAATTTAAAGCATTGTTTGGATTTTTCTGAGTGCTAAACAATAATTAAATCTCTGGATACCAAGCAGGATTTGACCACACATGGTGAAATAATTTCTTCATCATAAACTAAAAAGTTAATTGGTTTCATTTCTTTAAATAGATTCAATTATTTAAGTAACAATGAATCTTCCAAAGGTACTTACAAATCAGGAATGACTAAAGGAGATGGAAGCTTGAAACTCACTACCCAAGAGCCTTTGTACACCTCCATGAGGAATCTGCAGATCAGTAAGGGCTTTATTTGTGCTTATAAAAATATGAAAAGCTGTCCTCTGTGGCATGATTATCCATGTTATAACATAACTTTCTTATTAAAAATTAAAACAGCTGAAAAATAGTTCTGATATATAACAGAAAATGCATTCTTCTTAAGTCCAGATTGAGGTTTGGAATTCCTGTTACTAAGTAGGGAGTTAAAGGCTGATACAGAGGCAGTGCTCTTTCCAGCTCCAGGACTGCAATTTTTTAAAATAACTTTTTATTGACAGAACCCATGCCAGGATAATTTTTTACAACATTATCCCTTGCTCTCACTTCTGTTCCGATTTTTCCCCTCCCTCCGTTCACCCCTCCCCCAGATGGCAAGCAGTCCTATACATGTTAAATGTGGCACAGTATATCCTAGATACAATATATGTGTGCAGAAATGAACAGTTCTCTTGTTGCACAGGGAGAATTGGATTCAGAAGATAGAAATAACCCGGGAAGAAAAACAGAAATGCAAACAGTTTACATTCATTTTCCAGTGTTCTTTCTTTGAGTGTAGCTGCTTCTGTCCATGCTTGATCAACTGAAACTGAGTTAGATCTTCAATTTGGCAAAGAAATCCACTTCCATCAGAATACATCCTCATACAGTATCATTGTTGAGGTATATAATGATCTCCTGGTTCTGCTAATTTCACTCAGCATCAGTTCATGTAAGTCTCTCCAAGTCTCTCTGTATTCACCCTGCTGGTCATTTCTTACAGAACAATAATATTCTATAATATTTACCCAACCATTCTCCAATTGATGGGCATCCACTCAGTTTCCAGTTTTTAGCCACTACAAACAGGCTGCCACAAACATTTTGGCACATTCAGGTCCCTTTCCCTTCTTTAGTATCTCTTTGGGGTATAAACCCAGTAGTAGCATTGCTTCCTCAAAGGGTATACACAGTTGGATAACTATTGGGACATAATTCCAGATTGCTCTCCAGAATGGTTGGATTCGTTCACAACTCCACCAACAATAGATCAGCGTCCCAGTTTTCCCACACCCCCTCCAAGATTCATCAATATTTTTTGCCTGTCATCTTAGCCAATCTGACAGGTGTGTAAGTGGTATCTCAGAGTTGTTTTAATTTGCATTTCTCTGATCAATAGTGATTTGGAACACTCTTTCATATAAGTGGAAATAGTTTCAATTTCATCATCTGAAAATTGTCTGTTCATGTCCTTTGACCATTTATCAATTGGAGAATGGCTTGATTTTTTATAAATTAGAGTCAATTCTCTATATATTTTGGAAATGAGGCCTTTATCAGAACCTTTAACTGTGAAGATGTTTTCCCAGTTTGTTGCTTCCCTTCTAATCTTGTTTGCATTAGTTTTGTTTGTACAAAGGCTTTTTAATTTGATGTAATCAAAATTTTTTTATTTTGTGATCAATAATGGTCTCTAGTTCATCTTTGGTCACAAATTTCTTCCTCTTCCACAAGTCTGAGAGGTAAACTATCCTATATTCCTCTAATTTATTTATAATCTTGTTCTTTATGCCTAAATCATGGACCCATTTTGATCTTATCTTGGTATAGGGTGTTAAGTATGGGTCCATGCCTAATTTCTGTCACACTAATTTCTAGTTATCCCAGCAGTTTTTGTCAAATAATGAATTCTTATCCCCAAAGTTAGGATCTTTGGGTTTTTCAAACATTAGATTGCTGTAGTTGACTATTTTGTCTTGTGAACCTAACCTATTCCACTGATCAACTAATTATTTCTTAGCTAATACCAAATAGTTTTAGTGACTGCTGCTTTATAATATAGTTTTAGATCAGGTACAGCTAGACCACTTTCATTTGATTTTTTTTTCATTAATTCCCTTGAAATTCTCTATCTTTTGTTCTTCCATATGAATTTTGTTGTTATTTTTTTCTAGATTATTAAAATATTTTCTTGGAAGTCTGATTGGTATAGCACTATATTCACTCGGCCTATCCAAGAGCACTTAATATTTTTCCAATTATTTAAGTCAGACTTTATTTGTGTGGAAAGTGTTTTGTAATTTTGCTCATATAATTCCTGACTTTACTTTGGTAGATAGATTCCCAAATATTTTATGCTGTTGACAGTTATTTTGAATGGAATTTCTCTTTGTATCTCTTGCTTGTTGGTGATGTATAAAAATGCTGAGGATTTATGGGGATTTATTTTGTATCCTGCAACTTTGCTAAAGTTATGAATGATTTCTAACAGCTTTTTAGTAAAATCTCTGGGGTTCTCTAAGTATACCATCATATCATCTGCAAAGAGTGATAGTTTAGTTTCCTCATTGCCTACTCTAATTCCTTTACTCTCTTTCTCAACTCTTATTGCCGAGGCTAGAGTTTCTAATACAATAATGAATAATAACGGTGATAGTAGGCAACCTAGCTTCACTCCAGATCTTGTTGGGAAAGGTTCCAGTTTTCCCCCATTGCATATGATGCTTACTGATGGTTTTAAATATATGCTCCTGACTATTTTAAGGAAAAGTCTAGGACTGCAATTTTAAATTATCCGTAGGGTCTTCTTTGTTTCAATTCTGTTCACTGAACTTTTTTAAACTTCTCTAACTGAGATAAAATAGGACTTTAATCAGTTTTTATGGGGGACCAAAGTCTTAGTTATCAGAGAGATCACAGTTGTGAACACATGCTGATTTTACCCTCAAGAAGATTCTTTTTCACAAAGTTGTAGAGTACGAAGAAAAGTGGAAGACAGTTCAGAAGACAACAATCAGGATGGTGAGTTCGTGTCATATGAGAATGACTGACAGAATTATGGAAGCTTAGCTTAGAACACAGAAGATTTGAAGGGATATGATATCTACATGCATTTTAAAGTCATCTAATGGAAAAATCATTGGATTTATCCAGGTCTGCCTCAGGATGATGAATGAAGAATAATAGAAAGACTGTGTAAAGAAAAAAAAATGAGATTTCACCCAAGGACAAAATTGCTAATTGAAAAAAAAAAAAGTAGAATTAAAGCTTTAGGGAGTGTTGGCTTTAACCACAATGGAAGTCCTCAGGGAAAAAATAGATGGATAAAATGGTTGAAGTTTGCTGTAGAGGAATCCATTTTGAGATATTAATGCTTCTATATGGGTCTTCTGAGATTCCTCCCAACCTAAAATTCTGGTTGATTCTGTGCTGGGTTTAAATACTGCCTGGCATTTGCTGTCTGTATGAACTCAGGTGAATTATTTCACCACTGTGGACTTCCATTTTGTGAAATGTGAGTTAGAAAAAGAAGGGCTCCAAGGATATAGTTAGATTAGATGACCTCCAAGGTGTCTCATGATTAAGGATCCAATATGCAAATACTCAAAATAATTTGTAAGAATTATTATTAGTATATCACAGTATCCTTTGATGTGAATATTCCCTCCAGTAATGCAGTTTGCCATCTATTAATGACAATGTATAAAAAATCAATCACCCAGTTTTAAATCTCTCAATGAACATTAAATTAATGATTATTGTTCTAAATGAATGAACACCTGAAATCTCTTTAGATTCAAACAACAATTCTATCACCATCTTTCCATTGTTTTGCTTTGGATATGCTGAATAATAATCAGTCTTCAAATATGAGATTTCTAGCTAGTAGAGAATTTAACCCAAACAGTTTTTGTTTTATTTTGTTTATTTTGTTTTAATGAATCGCATGTTCAAAGATAATTGAAAGGCATTTTTTGTTCGATTTGGCTGGCATCAGTTCCCCTCTGTTTGAATGTGCTGTAAAGGCTAAGAGCAGAATCATTAACCTTAAATCCCAAATATCATTAACATGAAAGGATTTGAAACAGCAAGATCAGTTCAGGAAATTGAATCAAATGTACATGATGCTGCTCAAAGTGAATGATATACAAGAAATGAGAGGACAGAATTGGTGGTGGTATCCATAGAATGCTGGCTGCTATTGTCAATACTTGATTATCTATCAGCCACATTGGTTTGAGATTATCATAGCAATAATGATTAAAAACTTAAACAAATTGCTTATTTTATACTGTTATGAAGTTCTTCTACCAGGAAAGATAGTAATTCATTTACTCTTTCTTGTGATTTTGGCATTCTTTTTCATAAATCCTTCAAAGAGGCTATATTCTGGGATCTCTCTGCATCAAGTTGCTGCTAATTCTATTTCTGTTGTGTTGCTGCTGGTAGTGGTGGTTGTGTGTGTGTGTGTGTGTGTGTGTGTGTGAGAGAGAGAGAGAGAGAGAGAGAGAGAGAGAGAGAGAGAGAGAGAGAGAGAGATATGGAATCATTACAAATGCGATGAAGGGTATTGACCCCTTCTTATAATAATATTTTTTATTACATACTGTAAAGCACATAGAAATACAAAGGAAACAAATTATATTGAAATCAAGATATACAGATTTTCCCCAAATTCATAAACCTTCAGAAAGTTACCCATGGATCATTTGAAGTGCCTTGGACCCCTGAATAAGAAGCTTTGCTCTATGCTTTATCTGTTTTCATGGAACTAATTTCATATCAATTCAGATAGCACTTAAATTCATGTACCAAACTCAAATTTTTCTCTAGGAATTCAGGCCCATAACTGTCAAATTGGCATCCTCACCTAAATGATGCCCCATAGATATCTCAAATTCACTAAAAATAAAATAGAAGACATAAAACTAGATCCTCAGATGGATCTGTTATCACTTCTTCACATTTATCCCCTCCAATTCCAATTATGTACAACACAACTCATCCACATCTGCCCACACTGTTTAACTCATCTATTTTCTTCGAAAATTTTCCCATAGGGAATCCATCTAATATGCTTTCTTTGTTTTCTTTTAACATTTCTAGGGTAACACATAGACTGTCCATGGGTTATATCTCACACTGGTTACCTGACCAGACATTTTCTCTTTTACAAATACATTTCTTTGATGAAATATTTTATTGCAGATCTCTGTCATAATCACTTGCTAGTATGTTACATTCTGCTTATATTACATTCAACATCTCTAAAACAGAATTAATTGTCCCCTCATTCCCCACAAAACAATATTTTTTGCAATCACAACAAGACTTGTTCCATTGTCTCCAATGTACATTTCCATAAATTCTGAAATGTACTTTATTTTTTCTCTTTCTCTTTGCCTTACTATATTTAATCAGTTAACTCTTGTCTATCCTACCTCCACAGTTATTCTTTATCCTTCAACCCCTTTGTTTGTTTGTGAGATTAACAAATATATAGGGTACATTTATTCCATCACTAATCTCTCTTCCAGGAATGAGTCAACATTCTAGCTTGGATTTAACTGGGCTGATATTAGAGACTTTTTATCCATCCCAGTTTCAATGAAAAACTTACTCCAACAGAGGAAAGAAGAGAAGGAAGGGAGGAACTGGGAGGAATATCTTAACCCACACAAAGGTATAACAATAAGGAGTGAATAATAGCCTTGAAAACTGCTCACCTGAAAACTCTGCATTTCAACACTCCATTGTTGTTCATTCATTCAGTCATGTTCAGCTCTTTGTGTCCCTGTGAAGCATACTAGTCTCCATAGGGTTTTCTTGGAAGAGATACTAAAGTGGTTTACCATTTCCTTTTCCAACAGATTGAGGCAAATGATTAAGTGACTTTCCCAGGGTCACACAGCTAGTAAATGTCTTAAGTCGCATTTGAACTCAGGTCTTCCTGACTCCAGGCCCAGAATTCTATTCATAACTACCTAGCTTCCTAATGCTACATTATACCAAATGAATACATACTGTTATCTTTTTACTTGATATCCATATAACTTAGTAAGAATGAGAACTGTTTTGCTTAATTCTTATATCCACTTCATCTAGCAAAATGACTAGATCATCATAGACACTTAATAAATGCTTATTGAGCTGAATTGGATTGGAGTAGATTGATTTGAATTGAATCTATTCAGCATCCTGCAATCCATCTTCTTGAAAACAATAATAATACTGATGATGAGAAAATTTGATCCATTTCATCAGTAATCCTAAATAAATTTGAAAAAAAAAAGCAGGGTATGGACCTTAGTTTTAAGGCTCCTTTCCTTGGAAGTAAATATGGCCCCAGTCTCTTTCTGAGAGAACACAGGTAACCTCTTTAATTGATTCTAAGGAAGTTGATTGGCAACCAAAAATAAACTATAGTTGAAGAAGAGAGTTTCCCTCACAGTCTATAGAACGGGAAGTTATTCAGCTTACATTATTTCTTGTTCCCTTTGTCTTTCTGGAAATTTTATATGATCATTCATGGAGTGGTGGTTTTGGTGGAGGTGGTCTTAAATAAAAGTGTTTTCATTCTTTCATTTTGGATAATCAACAAATATTAAATACTGTGTCAGACACTATACTAGCACTGGAGATATGTACGTATGTGACATAGATAGCCATATTTTCCTCATTAGAATGTAAGATCCTTGCAAGTAGGGATTAATTCATCCATTATATTTTTATACCCAATGTTAATCCACATCCATTTTTACCTGAAGTCTTCACTAGAGCCCTGGACCACAAACAACATAGTCACAAAATGTAAATGTATATATTTACACACATATACACATGTAAATGTATGTATACATAAATGTATATATGTGTGTATGTATATACATATAAATGTATGTATACATAAATGTATGTGTGTATATACATATATATATATGAATTAACAGTTATGATCATGTGTATTTCATATTCCTCCCTTAAAACATCTTGACCAATTTGGGTCATGGCATGATAAGGGAGATAAGATTGCAGGAAACTCCTTCTTCTAAACTCCTTCTGTGCTTTAGTTTAACGCTTCCTTCAAACACAACCTGAAGCCTGCTGCTGTTTCACCATTTAAGCATGTCTATGCTCCTGATTTTTAAAGAATTATTCACATATGCAAACTCTCTAAAGCTAGAGCAAATTTACCATTAATTAAATCTACCTACAACTTAAATCTTTTTTGAGTGATCTTATGAAATGTTTGCTAGCAAAATTATTAACTTGTAACTGTGTAGATAATGAGTCAGTTTTAAGTTATTTAATTAATGACAGAATTATACTATTCACACCAAACTCTGCCTTTTGAATTTAATTTAAGGATTCTTGTCAAGTGATTTGTTCTTTGTCCATAGTAAGGCTCGTTTCTATTGTAAGTTCTTGACAAAATTTTTAGTTGACATACTTCCCAACTTCTGAGATTTACTCTTTAAATGATGAGCTTTTGGGGAAATTGGAATTCTTGCTTTTCCTTTGCCTGAATGAATCTCACTGGCTCTTATATTTCAGCTCTTGGGAAAAAAAAACCTCTCTTATGAAGGCTAATTAATCACTTTCTATTAATTCTCTGAACAGCTAAGTTGTATTGGAGCATGCCCAAAAAACACCGTGACTTATTTCTCTGGTGCAAAGACACTTGGGACCTCAGTCAATCTAAGCTTAAATCCTTTCATGAATGAGGTTGCAGTTGAAAGGTAAGGTAGGAGATGAACTGGGAGAAATTGAGGAGTCTCTAAGTTCTCTCTACTCCTGCTCTCTATATTTATGATCTGTTGTATCACCATAGCATCCAACCATGATAGTTGTATTGCAAAGTGACAAATTTTCATTAACATCTTTTACTTGCTACAAAAATCATTTTTTTTTAATTTTTATATTGTGTGGACATTTCATGCTTCTCTTTGGTATAGCTTAAAATCTTCTGGAACTGTCCAAACATGAAATAGCTGAGATTACCCTCCCTTGCAACAAAGTAAAGCAGTTAAGTAAAGGAAACTAATAGCAGGAAGCATATCTGAAGAAGCTTTCAACATTTACCTGTGTGGGAATTATCCTCCATGAGAAGAAAGATTTTTCTTTTTAATTTATTCTCCATATTTACCAATTTTCTCTGTGTGTTCTTGCAAGTCCACCTGCAGCATGCATGCATGTGCTTATGCACACATGAGTGCATTTATGAAAAATTTGCCTTCATTTAAATCAGTTTTTAAACTGAGGTTTGTTTGTCAGTAATTATATCTCAATATAAATTGATAGTCTTTGGAATCCTATGCATTATATGCATTTAAAAATAAGTTTGTGTTTTTCTTAGAAGTCACAGACCAGAAGATCATTATATGCTTCAACAACACTATATGAAGATCAATTCTGATGGACATGGCTCTCTTCAACAATGAGATAATCCAAATCAGTTCCAATTGATCAGTAATGAACAGAACCAGCTACACCCAGAAAAAGAACACTAGGAAGTGAGTGTGGTCCACAACATAGCATTTACACCCTTTCTGTTATTGTTTTTTGCATTTTTTGTTTTTCTTTCCAGGTTATTTTTACCTTCTTTCTAAATCTGATTTTTCTTGTGCAGCAAGAAAACTGTATAAATATGTATACATATATTTCATTTAATATATACTTTAACATATTTAACATGTATGGGACTACCTGCCATCTTGGGGGTAGAGGGAAGGAGGGGAAAAGTTGGAACAGAAGTTTTTGTAAGGGTCAATGTTGAAAAATTACCCATACATATGTTCTGTCAGTAAAAAGCTATAATAAAAAAAAGAGTCATAGATTTTTCCACATTGTCAAAAGGGTCCAAAAGGGTCCAAATGGACTCAAAATGATATAAGAATCCCTGCTTTAGATAATGTTCAATTGCTGTGACTGAATAAGGCCTATATACATTTTCCTAAAGGAAAACATTTGGGAGGATTTGAGGAAGATATCAGAGTAGGCGAGCGAATCTCAAACACTCCCTATTTCCCCTACAAATAAAATAAATTTGCATCTCAGAGCTAACTTACATTAGTAAAAATCAAGAAGACTTGGGGCAAAATTGGGGTCTATCCAATACAACTCAACAAGATCAGAAAAAAGCCCTGAGGTGGGATTAACCTGTTTGAAGTGAAAACCCCTCCAGGTTAGCTCCTCAGAAACACCAAGTAGGGACCTCCTCAAGCTAGTTAAGTATGGCTGGAGCCTCAGCAGAAACCACAGAAACTTTTCCCTCTCCGACTATTTGTCGAGTTGTGGGGGTTGAGGTCAGAAAAACAGAATGAATCTCAACTGATTGGGAATACCAGGCCCAGATGTGCTGCTGATGCAGCTCTGGAGGAGAAGGAACTAGCACCTAGTGAATACAGAAGCAGCAAGGTAGGAGCCCTGCTGGTTGGGGAAATTTGCAGGAGTGTAGAGCTCTTGGTTTGGGATTCTTGGGTTAGAATGGAGAATTGAAGGGAAGGTTGAGCCACCATGTCCCCATTTCATGTTTAGAGTAATATGTCTTATTAAAAAAAAAGCCAGCAAAGAAGAAAGAAACCTACCATTGAAACATGTTATGGAAACAGGAAAGAACAGGATTCATCTTCAGAGGAGGACACTGTAGTTAAAAAAGCTTCTACCCCAAGGAGCAATGTGAAATGGCTCCATGCCTAGAGAGAATTAATAGAAGAACTCAAAAAAAGAATTCAAAAACCAAAAGAAAGACATTGAAGGAAAACTAAAGAAAAAAATTTTCTTTTCTTTTGGCACAGTAGAGAACAAAAGAACAATTTACAAGGAGGTAAAGAAAAGATGGACACTCATGAATATAATTTCTTCTACTTATATATATACATATTTATATATATATATATATACATATATACATACATATATATTAAATTGGTATTTGTTGTAATATATTTTCAATTTTCCCTGATATTCTGCTGGGTACATGATAATGTTCTGTTTTGTTTTGTTTCACTTTGATTTATATTACTTTTCTGTTTTTCTTTTTGCTTATTCTGTTTCTTCAAATAAATTTGGGGGAAAAAAGATATATTAAATGAACACATTTTTCCTGATTGTCAATAGGACTTGCAAGTAGAAAAAGTATTATAAATCATTAAATCATAGATTTAAAATTGGGAGAAAAACCTTAGGTCATTTCAATAGATGCGTTAACTTTCCAAATTAACAATATTTTCATTTTTATTTTCATTGTCATTGTTTACAATAACAATAATTACAACAACAATAGTAACTAGACTTTATAAAGCACTTTAGAATTTACAAAGCATTTTTCATATGCTATCTCATCTGATTCTCACAATGATTCTGTGAAGTAGGTGTCATTATTTTTCTATTTCACAACAAAGGAAACAAAGGCAGAAAAGAAATTGTAACTTTCCTGGAGTCAGTCAATACATTACTAGGATATAGCTTAAACATTGTCTTTCCTTGATTTTAAGTGTAGCACTCTATTAACTCTACCATACAGATGAAGTTAAGGCTAGAAATGTTAAATGTCTTTTCAATGTCTCATAGCTAGTAAGTAGAAGAACCAAGATTTCAGTCCCAATCCATAAACTCTAAAGCCAGATTTCTATTGTACTGTATTGAAACTATGAGCATTCTTTTCATTCTTTTGGATGTATCATTGACTAATGGGTTAAAATAAAATAAGAAAATAAAATTTTCTGGTCAGAAAAATCTGGGTTCAAACCTTGTTGCAAAGGCTAAATAACTTGGCAGTCCTGGCAAGTCTTCTCTATTTTGTGAGTTTCATTTTCTTTATTTGGAAAAGTGGAATTATTTTAATGATTCTTGCACTGCCATTTTCAGAGAGTTACAGGGAAAACAAATATCTTTTTTTGGCAGGTCTTACATTAATATTTCTATACCAAAGATTATTAAAAATAATAATAATTTAATTTCTTTTTCAAGTTCTTATGTAGATGGAGTTCACATAGAAGAAATACTCGGACAAGTTGATCTTTTATTATTTATTTATTACACCATTGTTTCACATTTGATGTTCTCAAGATTACTTACTTAAATAGACAAACTGATTACTTTGGGGAAAATTGAACAAATTTTTTTTGAGTTAGGAGTTCATTAGTTCACAGGAAATATCTTTGGAGCAACTTAATTTATTGTTTGTCATCTGCATTAATGTCATTTGACTTTCTATTATAATGGTAATGGTGATATTGATGATGATGACACTGTGGCTGCTGCTGCTGACAATGAAGATGGTGATCATGATCATGATCATGATCATGATAGTGATAACAGTGAGAGTGATAATAATAATGAGAATCTGATCAAATGGCTGACAGCCTCTCCTGAGAGTGAGCTGCCCTTGAGGTTGAACAGTCGATGAGAATTGGACGCCACATTCTTGGTTCCTTGGCCAGTAGCTTGCCTGTGAGAACAAGGGAGACTCATCCAACTATCCCCATAGAAGTCTGGCTTTCTAGCATGAAATCTAGCCTGGAGCTTGGCTAGTGTTGCCCTCAGCTAGCCTGAAGCAAGACTCTTTATCTTGCAATCTATCACAGAAACACTATGCATCAAGTCTGGCAGTCTCCATACATTAAGCTCTTTGAAAACACTTATTTTTTGGCCAGAACTGGGAAGGGATCATATTTTCTAGGGTATCAAAACTAATCAACACTTCCATTCACTCCACTAGAGACTGAGAGGAACAACTAACAAAGAGGGAGCAGGAGCAGAGGGGATAGAAATAGGCTAGGACACTATTTTTATAACATCCATTTTCCCTTCATTCTTAGCTTACTCTGTCCTCCATCTCTCCATCCATCACATTCTGGGATGCTTTGATCAGAACCTCAAGATTTTGTGGGATCCCTAGATGTTCTTGCAATCCCCTCACTGAAACTCTGTCCTTAGTCTCTTCTTCCTATGTTCCATTCTTCCCACATGTCCTACCCTCTCCAATTAACCAATTGAATGCCTCATACATTCTAGTCAATCTGGAATACTTGCTGCTCTTCAAATTTGACCTACCATCTCTTGATCCAAGGGACAGAGTACTAATTTCTCATCAAGGGACTTAACCTCAAGTCCCAGTATTGCCATTCTGATCCTTTGTAAGATCTTGGGGAAGTAATTTATATTTTCTAGGTTTCAGTTCCTCATTTATAAATAACTTGGACTAGATCTTCTTTAATGTTCTCTTTAGCTCCAACTCAAAAAATTAGCAAGCTTTCCTTAATAATCTATTAAGCTGGGGCAGCTAGGTAGCATAGTACCTAGACTCCTAGCCCTGGACACCCAGGAAACCTGAGTTCAAATCTGGTGTCAGGTACTAACTTTATGACCCTGTTCAAATCACTTAATGCTGATTGCATCTCCTCCCTTCCCCAGGAACCTATTATGTGGCTGTGACTGTTTTTTGACTAGTGAGATACAAATCCAAAGAATAAAATAGAAGCTTTTCCCCCATGGGGTGATAAGAAGCACATATATATGCATATATAGAATCATGTATACAATAGGTTTGAGAGAAAGTCTAGCCCATGGCAGAGTGTCAGTTACATGCAACATGGTTGTCCTAGTCCCAGTCTCTCTGGGAAAAGTCTGTTACATTTTAACCTCTTAGGAAACACCAGTATCCGAAAAGGATGAGGAGAGGCTCTTCAGGCATCAGTTCAAGTGTCCTTTGAATGTGTTTTTCCTATTTTTAGGGACACAATGATTAAGAAGCCAAGTCCCATTTAGCCAACTAACATCAAATTAACATTTATAAAGGGGAATTTATTTCAAAGATATAATAAAAATTTAGAGACATATTTCCTAACACCTCAGGGACATAATCTACATGCACATATATACAACATCCCAGTTGCTGGGAACGAGAGGGAAGGTGAATTAGCTTAAAAACTTATTTCATCTCCTACATAGCATTAGTCATAATAAATTCAAACTTAAAGCCAGCAGTGCTGGGTTCTGCTGAACTCTTGTTCATCAGGGAGTTGTGACTGGGCTGGCTGTAACACCTGGTCTGAAAACCTAGACTCCTAAATGCTCATGACTCACATGCCTTGGTACAACACCCTAGGCCCACATTCTTGGTGCCATTTGATCTAAGCTGTAAATAGGAGACATGCCAACAGTCTTTAAGCACCCTTTCCCCCCGACTTCTTCTTTTTTTTTTTTTTTTTTTTTTTTTTCTGAGTTAAATGACTTGCCGAGGGTTACACAGCTAGGAAGTATTAAGTGTCTGAGACTATATTTGAACTCAGGGTCTCCTCACTTCAGATCTGGTGCTCTCTCCATTGTACCACCTACCTGCCTCTGCACTCTCTTTTTTAGCAATAGGTTTTTATTTTCAAAATGTGTGCTTATATAATTTTCAACATTCACTCTTGTGAAACATTGTGTTCCAATTTTTTTCTCTCTCCCTCCCACTCGCTTCCATCCCCTAGACAGCAAATAATCCAATATATGTTAAACATGTGCATTTCTTCTATACATATTACCACATTTATCATGCTGTACAAAAAAAAAATCAGATCAAAATGGAAAAAATGAAAAAAACTTAAAAATAAGCAAACAACAAAAAGGTGAAAATATTATCTTGTGATCCACCTTCAGCCCCCACCATCCTCTCTCTGGATGTAGATGGCTCTCTCCATTCTAAGTCTATTGGAATTGCCTTGCATCAGCTGTTTGTTGAAAAGAGCCATGTCCATCAGAAATGATTTTTATATAGTCTTGTTGTTGCTGTCTACAATGATCTCTTGGTTCTGCTCATTTCACTTAGGATCACTTCATGTAAGTCTCTCCACGCTTTTCTGAAATCATCCTGTCGATCATTTCTTATAGAACAATAATATTCCATAACATTCAAATACCATAACTTATTCAGTCATTCCCCAGCCAATGGGCATCCACTCAATTTCCAATTTCTTGCCATTACAAAAAAACTGCTACAAACATTTTTGCACTTGAGTCCTTTTCTCTTTTTTTTAAGCTGCCCCTCGTTTGATGAAATATGCAAATAAAAGAATTTTAGCATCAGATATGAATGTGGCAAAAATATCCATAGATGCCATTTTAAAGATTATATGGGGGAGGGGCAACTAGCTGGCACAGTGGATAGAGCACTAGCCCTGAAGTCAGGAGGATCTGAGTTCAAATTTGACCTCCCACTGGCCTTAACACATTGGTTTTGTAATGGAGCAAGTCATTAAACCCCAATTCGGGAGTTACCATACTGTGGTAAAACTCTCTCAGCCAATGGAAATAACCAATAAGCCTCAGGCCTTTTCAGACTGAATTGGGGGAAGTGGCACCTATCACAAGAATATGAAGACTTCCCCATAAGAATGGGTAAATGAAAACAATTCACTCTAATGCAATAAAGTAGCTTTAGCAGGTTCTGCAACACAAGTTTGGCCAGACATTAATGATACCAAAGTCATTCGCTGCATCCTAGGCCATTACAAGTGGCTTCTTTCTTGCTGCTGAATCTTATTGATACTAGAAGAGAAAGCAAAGCTGATAACTTTGTGTAACTCTGCCTCACTTAAATCCAATTCATAAGAAAATCAACACAACACTCTATAATGTCACTGGTCTGAAAATGAAGGATAAGTAATAGCATATGAACATGTTGATATTTATCGAAGATTTTCATGGTTTTAAAAAATTTAAAAAATTAAAAGAAATAAACTTAAAAAAATGTTTTCCAGGATGTGTCAGGAAACGGTTGTATTTAAACCCTATCACTAACACCTACCAGCTCTATGGCTATGAGAAGTTATTTAATTTTATTTAGTCTTGATTTCCTCAATTGCAAATGGAGATAATGATGCATTTCATATAATTGTAAAAAAGTGCTTTCCAAATGTGCTTCTATTATTGTTATTACTAAAGTAGTAGTTGTTGTTTTTATCAATTGTCATGGCAGCAGTAGTATTTTTTAAAAATACTACAGGCACAGCAGAGACTTCAAAAGGAAAAGACATAACCCCTATCCTTTAAACACATTATAATGTAGTTGTTTTAAGTAAGATTTAGACACTTAAAATAACTTGATAGCAATATAACATAACATAAAGTCTTACTCAAATATATGATACAGATCATAAATTGTATGGGACTTTATAAGAGGAAGAGAAGAATGTGGGCTGAAGTACCTGGGGAAAGATTTTTTCTTTAAAAAAACCAAAACATTTATTTTTAATACACATTGCTTTATGAATCATGTTGAGAGAGAAAAATCAGAACAAAATAGAAAAATCATGAAAGAGATAAAAACACAGGGAAAAGAAGTGTACATAGCATGACTTAATTTATATTAGTCTCCATAGTTTTTTTTTTTTTTTTTTTTTTTCTAGATGCAGATGGCATTTTTCTGCCCAAAGTCTATTGGGATTGCTTTGGATCACTGAACCACTGAGAACTAACTCTTTCATAGTTGATCATCATACATTCTTGCTGTCATTATGAACAATGTATTCCTGGTTCTGATTATTTTGTTCTACATCAGTTCATGTAAATCCTTCCAGGCCTTTCTAAAATCAGCTTGTTGGTCATTTTTTAATAGATCGGTAATATTCCATAATCTTCATGTACCACCACTTGTTCCACCATTCCCCAATGAATGGACATTTACTCAATTTCCAGTTCCTTGCCACTACAAAAAGAGCTGCTACAAATATTTTTGTGCCTGTGATCCTTTTTCCTCTTTTTATGATGTCCTTGAGATGCAGACCCAGTAATGACATTGCTGGATCAAAGGGTACACACAGTTTGAATGCCCATTGGAAGTAGTTCAAAATTGCTCTCCAGAATGGCTGGATCAGTCTGTTTTCCCACATCTCCTCCAACATTTATCATTGTCTTTTCCTGTCATCTTAGTCAATCTGAGAGATATGAAGTGGTACCCCAGAGTTGTTTAAATTTGCATTTCTCTAATCAATAGTGACTTAAAGCATTTCATATGACTATAAATGGATTTAATTTCAACGTCTGAAAATTGTCTGTTCATATTCTTTGACCATTTATCAACCTGGAAATGACTTGTATTCTTATAAATTTGACACAGTTCTTTATATATTTTAGAAATGAAACCTGTATCACAAACACTGGGTATAAATATTTTCCCCAGCTTTGTACTTCCCATTTAATCTTGTTTCTATTGGTTTTGTATGTACAAAAATTTTAATTTAATGTAATCAAAGTTGTCCATTTTTCTTTTTATAATATTCACTATCTCTTCTTTGGTCATAAATCCCTCTCTTCTTCAAAAATCTAATAGGTAAATTATCCCTTGCTCTCCTAAATTGCTTATGGTTTCACCCGTTATGCCCAAATTATGCACCCATTTTGAACTTATTTTGGTATAGGGTATGAAATGTAGGTCTATGCTGAGTTTCTGACATATTATTTTCCAGTTTTCCCAGCAGTTTTTTTTTATCAAATAATGAGTTTTTATTCCAGAAGCTGGAATTTGGGGATTTATCAAATACTAGATTACTATAAGTCTTGATTATTATGTCATATATTTCTAATCTATTCCACTGGTCTACCACTCTATTTCTTAATAGTACCAAGTAGTTTTGATGACTGCTGCTTTATATGTTTTGGGTTTGGTACTACTAAGGTATCATATTTTATATTTTCTTTAATTTAAGTCCCTTTATATTCTTGACCTTTTGTTCTTCTAGGTGAATTTTTTAATTTTTTTTTCTAATTCTATAAAATATTTTTTCCTGGCAGTTTGATATGGCACTGAACAAGTAAACCAATATAGGCAGAATTGTCATTTTTATTATATTATCTTGGCCTATCCACTAGCAATTGATAATTTTCCAATTGTTTAAATCTGATTTTATTTGCGTGAAAAGTGTTTGTAATTATGTTCGTATAGCTCTTGAGTTTTTCTTGGCAGGTAGACCCCTAAGCATTTTATTTTGTCTACAGTTGTTTTAAGTGGAGTTTCTCTATCTGGGGGAAGATTAAAGGAAATTATTTCTCTGAACTATCCTAGGATTGAAGTGATTCTTTTTATACCCCCAAATGATGTAAATTCTCTTAGTCCCTCCCTCCTTATTTCTCCATCATTTGTGATGTCCACTTTTACTTTATATTTCTGGAATTCAAGCTTCTCTGCAACATCCCTGAAGTCCCTCCTGTTGATTTTGTTTTGCCTTTATTAGAATGCAAACTCCAGTGATTCCCTTGCTTGTATTTGTAAACCTAATATTTGGCACAGTGCCTGGCACAAAATAACTAATCATTTAATAGTTCATCTATCTACTTACTTACCTACCTATCTATATTTTATCTCAGTACAATTTATTTAGATCCCTTTTTTGCTAAATAATGAGGAGAAGGAAGAAGAGGATAGTAGTGTAAATTATAAAAGTGTTCAGACTGGTGATTATGATGATAATGGTGGTGGTAATATTGATAATGAATTTGGCAATGATAAGGATAATGATGATTTGATTGTAGCCTACAGGCTTACCTCCCTAATATAGTCTTTATTTACTGAAGCACCTATATCCAAATTCCATCAATAAAAGATTTTCCTTGAATTTTTGCCACTTATGCTTTTGACTTCAGCATTGTATCCTGCAGGTAACTTCTTCTACTTGATTCTGTAGCAATCTCTTCTACCAGCTGATTTGGTTCTGAACCTGACAACTTTACTTATTAAAGCACAAGTTTTCACAAAATGTGAGTTTACTCTTTTTATTTAAATATCATTTTATTTTGTTATCATTAATGATAATGGTAGATGATGGTAGGAACCTTTTAATAGACTATATTGTTGGATGATACACTATTGGTCTTTCATTAAGTGACTATCTAGTTATTCACTGCATCTTCTAATTTTTCTAAAGAACATTTCTTGGATTTGTTCACCCCCAATTTAATTTTAATGTTACAATAATCCTTTGAAATAAGACATATTCATCTCCATTTTACAGATAAAAATGGAGCCTATGAGGAATTAAGCAACTCCCTTTAGCTCCTATTCCTCTTAAGAGTTCCTCTGCCACAACCATCATTCTTGTGATGATCAAGAGGTGGCTGCCATTTTTGTGGTGTTTATTTTTTTTAATAAATGATTTTTTTCTTTCATTTGTGCCACCTGAAATTGATTCAACAAATATTTATTAAGCCCCTTATTAAGGACATCTATTTGCATAAAGGTTAGAGTGCTGGGTCTGCAGTCAAGAAGACCTGAGTTCAAATCTGGTCTCAGACACTTGTTAGCTGACTCAATTGCTTCAGTCTGTTCCAACTCTCTTTGACCTCTTTTTGGTTATTTCTTGACAAAGATGCCAGAGTGGTTTCTATCTCCAGATCATTTAACAGATGAGAACACTGAGGCAAATAAGATGAATTGACTTGCCCAGGGTCACACAAGTAGCACGTTTCTGAGGCCATATTTGAACTCAGAAAGATAAATCTTCCTGATTCTAAATCCAGTGCTCTACCCACTGCTATCCTATTTGCCCCACTGTTCGCTATATGATTCTATACACTGTTTACCTCAGCTGTTTTGTTCTATAAAATGAGGATAAAATAGCTTATCTACTTGCAAGGTTTAGTGATATAATATTGATAAAATATTTAGATCAGAGCTTGGCACATATATGTCACTTAATAAATTCTTATCCTCATGCAAATTAAGACAACTCCAAGGCACCACTACATGCCTCTCAGATTGGCTAAGATGACAGGAAAAGATGATGATAAATATTCAAGGGGGATGTGGGAAAACTGGGACACTAATACATTATTGGTGGAATTGTAAACTGATTCAACCATTCTGGAGAGTGATTTGGACTTATGCTCAAAGGGCTATCAAATTCTGCATCCTCTTTGATCTAGCAGTGTCTCTATGTATCCCAAAAAGATCATAAAAAAAGAAACAGGATCCACCCATGAAAAATGTTTGTAGTGGCCTTATTTTTCAGTGTCAAGGAAATGAAAACTGTGTGAATGGCCATCACTTGGGGAATGCCTGAATAAGTTATGGCATATGAATGTTATGGAATGTTATTGTTCTATAAGAAACGGTCAGCAGAATGATTTCAGAAAATCCTGGAGAAACTTACATGAACTGATTCTGAGTGAAGTAAGTAGAATCAAGAGAACAGTATACACATCAACAGGATTTTGTGCTGAGCAACTGTAATGGACTTGGTTCTTTTCAACCATGAGGTAATTCAGGCCAATTCCACTAGACTTGTGATGGAGAGAGCCATCTGCAACCAGAAGGAGGAATGTGGGGACTTAATATGGCCCATGATATAGTATTTTCACCTTTTTTGTTGTTTGTTTGCTTTTTATTTTCTTTCTCATTTTTTTTTCATTTTTGATCTGATTTTTCTTAGGCAGCATGATAATTGTGGGAACATGTATAGAAGAATTGCACATTTTAATATATATTGGGTTAATTTGTGTGTGAGAGAGGGGTGAGGGAAAGGGTAGAAAAATTTGGAACACAAGATTTTGCAAGGGTGAATGTTGAAAACTATCTATACATATATTTTAAAAACTCACTTCCTCAGTGGATTTCTTTGACAAAGAGAAGATCTAACTCAGTTTCGATTGATCAATGATGGACAGAAGCAGCTACACCCAAAGAAAGAACACTGGGAAATGAATGTAAACTGTTGCATTTTTGTTTTTCTTCCCGGGTTATTTTTACCTTCTGAATCTAATTCTTCCTGTGCAGCAAGAGAACTGTTCAGTTCTGCACACATATATTGTATCTAGGATATACTGTGACATATTTAACATGTATAGGCTGCTTGCCATCTAGGGAAGAGAGTGGAGGGAGGGAGGGGAAAAATCAGAACAGAAGTGAGTGCAAGGGATAATGCTGTAAAAAATTACCCTGGCATGGGTTCTGTCAATAAAAAGTTATAATTATTAAAAAGAAGAAGAAGAAGAAGAAGAAGAGAAGAAGAAGAAGAAGAAGAAGAAGAAGAAGAAGAAGAAGAAGAAGAAGAAGAAGAAAACTCACTTCCTATCTGTACCACTACATTACCTACCAGCCAATTCACAAATTGGGTTCATTGAACTAGATTGGATGGATTGTCTGGAGAAGCTATACATTTCATTTCTTTCCAGGTTTCTAGATGACATTTTATCTGGGTTCTTTGTCCCTTAAAGGATGATTTTTAATGATTTTTAAAATACCTTCTATCTTTGAGATTCTGTGATTTAAGGTTCTTTAATGTTTTTTCCACTGTTAAATGCTCCTACATATACACACATACATGCCTGTATGTAATATCAAATGTATGTGCATCTACATGTATAAACATATACATGTACATATACATACATACATATGAATGTGAATGTATACATATACATTACCAAATGGTTATACTCATTGTTCATTGAACATAACCTTTCATCTTCTGGCTCCTTGCCTCTACACAGGCTGTTCCCCAAATTTGAAATCTTCTTCCTTCATATCCCCTTTTCTTGGAAATCCCAGATCCCTATCAGGGCTCAGTTCTAACAATACTAGACTTTCCCTGACTATCAATTATTAGTATTTTTCCAAAAGTAAACTTCTAATTATCTTGTATTTTTGATCCACACCAACATCATTATAAATAATCTTCACCATCTTTAAAATCAAAACCATCATGGTAGTCAAGATAGTTTTTCTATATGTGTATTGCCCTCCTTGCCCAAGGTACAGCATATGCTACTTCAGAGCAAGCTCCCTCTCTCTTCCTCCCTTCCTCTACTCTCTCTCTCTGTCTCTTTGTATGTCTCTCTTTTTCTGTGTCTCTTTGTCTCTGTCTCTATCTCTCTGTCTCTGTCTCTTTGTCTGTCTGTCTCTCTCCCTCCCTCCCTCCTCCCTTCACTATCCCTTTTTCTTTCTTTCTTCAGTATCTGGTGAGTTAATTACTGGCATATAATGTTTGGATAAGTGATATTGTTGCTCTTTGAGGGAAAGGAATACTTCTTCTTCTTCTTCCTCTCCTCCTCCTCTTCCTCTTCCTCCTCTTCTTTCTTTTACTCTTCTTTCATCTTCTCTTTCTCCTCTTCTTCTTCCTCCTCCTCATTCTTCTTTTTTTGTCTTTGTATCTTCAGTGCCTAGTACCGCATCAACTTGTAGCAGACTCTTATGTTGAACTGGTATGAATTAATTCTTGGATCCTTTAGTAGAATTGAAAAAACAAGAAGACTAATTTTGACCAGTAAAGTATAGAGTTGTTCAGGCTGGGGAAACAAGGAAATCAATTTCATGCTTCAGGGAATTGACAGATGATCTCTGGGGTCAGATTCCTTCATGAGGGCAATGCCATACCACTGGGCACACATACCCACAGTCAGCATTGTTTTAACTTAGCAATGTTGTCTAGGGGATATCTTTCAAAGCAGATAATGAGAGATAAAGAAGAATCCCATGATGATTGAACATTGCAAGCCAGGGATGGGGGAAGGGGAAAATTGATGGTTTTAATCCACACTCCCCCACCCCCCCAACCTCCCTCTCATTTTAATAACAGTGCTGCTTTCCCGATATTAGCTCTGTTAATTCTCACCCCCATTTCATTTGCTTTTGTTCTCACCCGCCTGGGCTGTAATTTTCAATTTAATTAGTTGCATTTTCTTGGAAGGCAACAGGTTCTGGGTTTATCTTTGCAGCTAATACTGCTAATTGTTTATCCAGCCTTCAGTAATATCTCATTAACTTTATAGGCTATCGTTTCCACATCATCTACAGAATTAATTTTCTGTAAATCTAGAGATGTTTCGTTCTCCTCCACATTTTCCTCTAGAAAAAAAAATGAAGGAAATGGAAGAAAAATAAAGCCACCCCTGGAAAAGTTTAAGAAGACCATTGTCATTTTCCATCTTTGTGTCCCTAAAAGGAAATATTGCCTGAAAATAATCATGCCTTTAATTTATATAATATATGTGTGTATGTGTATATATAAATATATATTAAAAGAACAAAGCGCCCAGCACCCCAGCAATTCATCATTTTTATAACCATGGCTATCCATAAAATGCTAGCACAGGGAGCGAGGAAATACAAAACACGGGGTGGGAATGCAAAGCAGGAGGAGTGTTTGGCAGTATTACTAACTTGACACCTCCATTTATTTGTTTTAATATAATGAGGTTGTTATCCAGACAAGTTTTATGGTCACAGGCTTGTTTTCTGGAAATGTTTAATAACCTGTTTCTCCTGTTTTCAGAGATGGGAAGCTGGTGGAGTACAGGTACTCAACCTAGGATTGTAAAAATCAGATCCAAAGTGTGGTCTCCTGTGCATTGTTAAGTATGCATAAAGGAATGAGGAGTCTGGGAAAAGGGAAAGGAATTTGCCTTTCAATATGATGATAATAGTGATAGCTTGTATTTATGAATTCTTTTATAGTATGCAACATGTTTGTGTCACAACCTCATGAAATATGTGGGGCAAATGTAGTTTGTCAGGTCATATACAGGGATAAAAGCTGTGAGGTACTATAGTGAAGAAGAGTTGGTTTTGTTTGCTTACCAGGTCTTTTGTCTTGTGTAAGTTTTTTCACTTTGCATATTTAATCCTAACCTTCTTCCTCTGTCACCAAAACCCTATCTTTTAAAATACATTTGTGATTTTATTAATATGTTAATATATTTTGCCTATATTTTCCTATTGTATCCCTTCTTCTATTCTTTTAAGAGAATAAAGGTGAGCAAATTTAACTATCATTTGGAAAAAGCCCAAGTGCTATATAGCTATAAATCCTCACCTTCATGAAGAATTAACGAAGCTGTCTTCTTTTATCACTTTTTTTTGGAGAAAAAGTCAGTTATTATCATTTGTGAATATTAAGTTTTGATTATTGTTGTTTTTTTTTTCCATTTACTTGTTGTCGTAGCATGTATTGTTTTCTTACTTTCCCCTATTTCCTCTTGCATCAGTCCCATGTTTTCCTGTACTTTTTCTGTATTTACCTTATTCTAATGATACAGTGGCATTATTTTTAGTATTCATGTACCACAATGTGCTTAGCCATTTTCCAGAGGATGGAAATTCACTTTTGAACAATAATGAGCATTTGTCATGTGATAAGGATGATTCCCATATATTGTATATATACAAATACAAAGGCAAAATGGAGTAGTGGCCAGAATGGTGGACTTAGACCTGATATTCAGTATAATATTTGATACATACTGGCTGTGTGATCTTGGGAAAATCATTTAACTTTTTAGAGCCCCAGGAAATAGTCAAAAAATATAATATATTAATGGAAGGACTCTAACAAAAAGCTATTTACAGCAATGAAAAATAGGTCCAAATGTGTGTCTATGCATGCACAAATATATGTATATGTATATATATACACACATATATATGTATGAATACACATATATATATAATCTTTTATGGGTATACATATTTTGTATATACATGTACACACAAACACACACACATATATACCTATATGTGTCTGTATACATGTATATGTATGTATATAGATGGGGGGGGTTAGGGTTAAATATTTTCATAAATTGGGGACTGAAATAATTTTATCTCTTATTTAGAGACTTACAGTATGAAGTTGTTGTTTTTAAATCTAACTATTGGCATTTTCTAATCTAAATACTGCAAATCAAATCACACACCCTCCCCATAAAACTGCTAGACTCCACCAGTTTTGATGCTGATCCAATATATGTACTTCCCTAATTGTTGGTACTATCCAGTGTGGACTGCTGTAATACCAATGTCCCACTTGTTCCATATCTCTTTGTAGAAGTCACTATAATGCCAGAATGCCACCACCCCTTCCCTGGCCAATTTATTGTTTATTTATTTTAAGCAATTTTTAAATTGCATTTGAATTTTCTCCCTTCCATCCCTCCCCTCATCAAGGGCAAAATATGTGATCATGCAAAGCATATTTTCATATTAGTCACGTAGCAAGAAAAACTAAGATGAAAAATTATATTTCAATTTTTATTTAGATTCAATCAATTCTTTCTTTGTAGGTGGATAACTATGTTCATCATAAGGTCTTTGGAACTGTCTTGGATCATTTTAATGCTAAGAATAGCTAAGCCATTCACAATAGATCATCCTATGATATTGCTGTTAATGTGTACAATGTTTTCCTAGATCTGTTCCTAGATAGATGTGTCTTCCCAAGGTTTTCTGAAACCATCTTTTGCATAATTTCTTATAGCAAAATAGTATTCCATCTCAAACATATAACACAACTTGTTTAACTATTCCTCAATTGATGGGCATCCCATTTCTAATTATTTGTCATCATAAAAAGAATTTCTATAAATACTTTATGTATGCAAGTTTTTTTTTTAATATCTTTGGGATACAGACCTAGTAGTAATATTACTAGGCCACAGAGCAGGAAGTCTTATAGCCCTTTGGGCATAGTTCTTAATTTCTCTCTAAAATAGTTGTATCAGATCACAATTCTACCAACAGTCCATTAGTATTTTCAATCATTCCACATTTGCTCCAATGTTTGTCATTTTTGTTTTCTTTTCTGGCATGTTAGCCAATCTGATAGGTGTAAGGTAGTCCCTCAGAAATGTTTTAAATTGCATTTTTCTAATGAATAGTGTTTTAGAAGATTTCCCCCATATGATTGTAGTTTTTTTTTTCCTTCTGAAAACTTGGTGTTCATAGCCTTTGACCATTTATCAATTGAAGAATGACTCATGTTGTTATTTATTTGACTCAGTTCTCTATTTGAGAAACAAGCATTTATCAGAAAAACTTGCTATTACAAAACACTTTTCCTCATATTCTTTGTAATTTTGGCTGCATTGGTTTTGTTTCTGAAAACCTTCTTAATTTAATGTGATAAAATTATGCATTTTACTTCCTGTGATGGTCTCTATCTCTCATTTGGCCATAAATTCTTTCCATGTCCATAAATCTGATAGATAAAAATTTTTATGTTCTCCTAATTTGCTTATAGTATTGCTTTTTACATCCAAATCATGTTTCCATTTTAATGTTAATTTATATGCAGTGCACACAGTATGACATATTGGTCAATACTATTGTTTTTCAGTTGTTTTTCAATTATGCCTAATTCTTTGTGATTCTATTTGAGGTTTTCTTGGAAGAGATACTGGGAAAGTGAAGCTAAGATGGCAGAAAAAAGTCAGGAAGTTTCTCAAATCCTCCTCAATTTCTCTTGGAAAGAAAATTTAAATCATGTCTCTAAATGAATTCTGAGCAAAAAAATCATAAAAGGATGGGATGAATCAATATTCAGTCTAAGATGACAAGGATTAAAGGAAAGATCTGTGTCATTTGGATAAAACGGGAGTGCAGCCCAGTACAGGTGGATGTGGGCAAGCCAGAAAAAAAATCTTCTTGGCCTAGCACAGTTTAGCAATTCATGCTCTGTAGTTACCTGTTAGAATGCTAGAAGCACAGTGGACCACTGATAAAACCTCCAGCCATGAGATAGCAGGCTAATGGTAGTCTCTGAGGCCTTTGTGCACCTGGACAATGAGTGCAAATGCAAACTGCCAGCCCTGAAGGCCCTGGCATAGATAGCAATAATAAGATTTTTGGTTCCTCCACCCCATCAAAAAGATTAAAACAGCTTGATTCTTTTCCCTAGAAACAGAGGTCAACTTTATGTCATAAAATAGGCTGGAAAATGTACAAAAAAAGAAAAATAAATAAACTCAAACCCTAACTATATAAAACTACTATGACAACAGGAAGGATCAAAACATAAATTCACAAGAGGATAATATACCAAAATATTACAAAACCTCAAAGAGAAATATAAATTGCTCTCAGACCAAAAATGTTCTTCTCAAAGAACTCAAAAAGGAATTTAAAAATCAAATAAGGGAGCCACAAGTTTTAGAATATTATGTATCAAAATCAAAAGAATGAGGCCTGTGGCAAAAATATTATCCCCAGCAAAATTAAGAATAGCATTAAATGAAAAAAAATGGAAGTTTAATGAAATCACATATTTTAAGAATTTTGTATCAAAGAAACCTGAACTCAGTAGAAAATTTAATACATAAGAATTAACATAAGAGACTAATTTCAAGGGACCCAACAAAATGTTTAAATTTTATATATGGAAATGTAAATCATATGTCTAAGATTGACAATAGTTATTGGGTAATCTAAAAGAAATATTGAGTATAGGATAAGATAGGGCACAGAATGATATTTTAATTAATGGAAATGTGATATAGTATGTTGCCATCTGGAACTAGAGAGAGTACTTTGAGAACTGAGTGAATTACAGCATAGCATTTTTGCTCTTTTTGTTGTTGTTTGTTGTGTTTCGTTTTCTTATTTTTTTTTCCTTTTTTATCTGATTTTTCTTTTGAAGAATGATAATTGTGGAAATATGTATAGAAGAATTGCACATGTTTAACATATATTGGATTACTTATCATGTAGGGGAAAGGATGGGGGAAGGAAAAAATTGGAACACAAAGTTTTGCAAGGGTCAGTATTAAAAATTATCTATGCATATGTTTTGAAAAAAAATTAATAATAATAAAAAAGAAAGCCCTTGAGATCGTATCAAGTATCCATGTTTTTTTAAAAAGAACTGGGGATGATTAGCTTGGATTAGAAAAGACTCAGGGAGTGCATGATAATTATCTATAAATGTCTAGAGGATTCTCATGGAAAAAAAAAATGATATGATCTCTACTTGGTCTCAGAAGTTAGAAAATGGAGACATAAGAAGATCGTGAAGAGGCAAATTCTTATGTGAAATAAGGAAAAATGCCTTTATATCTTTATCATAAAAGAAAATGATGGCTAGAGATGGTGGCTCCCCATCACTGAAAGTCAAAAAGCAGAAACTGGGTATCAGAGATGTCATAGAGAGTATTCCACTTAGAAACAATTTTTAATATAATATTTTATTTTCTTCCCAAAAAGGAAATTATATGAGGCAGACTGATGATGAATTGGTGGATTTGAACTGATTATAGATTTTTCAGTCTTTTTCACATACTACACAATACCCTATCCACCAAAAGGTAAAGTAGTATAGTAGAGAGAGTGTTAAACATTGAGTCAGAAATTTGGGGGTTCAAATTTCATCTCTGACATGAACTAGCTGTGTAAGCTTAGGCAAGTCACTTGGTATTTTTAAGGTTCTGGTAAGAACATGCAGGAAGTTCTTAATAAATTAGAAGAGATTTAATGATAACTACTTCAATTGACTTTGGATCTATTACTGAGGACCAGTCTACTTAAAGACAGGGAAGCATCTCCTTGGAAAAGTCACAAAAGGATAATGATTATTATCAGCATCATCAGAACAACAGAGATGTGTTATCATTTTTCTCCTATCCCCAGATTATTTTAATATCCACTGTTAGGGTTTTAGATTTTGAAAGCTATTGGTTCCAAGTTGCTTAGATATTATCAATATTCAGTATGGAGATAGCAAGTAAAATCATTATTCTTAAGGTTTTTATGGATAGTTTGTCTGGTCAGTTGTCTTAGTTTGATATGGAATCAGTTGTAATAGATTTTTGTGGGCCAAATCTTTCAGCACATTTTAAAGCAATAATAATTGGGAATCTGTCATCTAACAGTCAGTGGGAGATAGTGAGCTTCTAATTTTTAATTCTAGCAAATCATTCATGTCTTACTGAGTATTTAGTAAATGCTAAATTTTTACATCCCATAGTGAAGTGTTGCACAGTGTCTGATATTACCTTACATAATTTACATTGATCACTAATTATTTATATTACTACTTTTCTCTTTTTATAATCAATGGAGATCAGATAGAAATGGTCTAGAGACAAGCTTTTATCCTGCTATTATTCATTCAACTTTAATGTTCTGTGGACTATTGCACAGAGTGATAAAATAACTGACTTTTATAATAGAATAAAATTATTAAGATTTCAGTTCATTTTCTGTAGGATTATTTAGTGTTTTTTTTTTCCCTCATTTACTTATAGTCAAAGGTTTTCAGATGGAAAATCTTCTGGGACATATCATTATCTTGTCACTATTGTTGTTTTATATTTAATGTTCACCAAACTATTGTACATAATGAATAAAATGAATATTTTGTCAGATAAATACATTGGGATTTACTGTACTATGCTAGAAATATATCACAACAGTTTCAGTAAAAGACAGGACAATGATAATGGTGTCTTACATGGTTTTGAGGTAATGATGATCATAAAGAAAATAGTGGTGGGGGGATGATGATAGTAGTGGTGATGATGATGATAATATGGATCAAGGCAGTTCTAAATGCAGGGAGACAGATTGATGTGGAATGTTCACATTGAAATCAACAACACATGACTTTGAATTCTTTCTCAGATATTTCCCCACTGTGCAACTCTAAGCAAGTTACTTAATCTCTCTGGGCCTCATCATCCCTATCTGTAAAATGTAGATAACCAAATGTTCTCTGTTCCTTCTCACAGAGTTGTTATAAGGATCAACTGATATACTACATGTAAATTATGAGTCAATATAAATTTAATTATTACAACTCACAAAAATAATTTGAAAACATAACTTACCTAAGTAGAGGGAATCCTGCACTGAAAAAAATTACAATATAGAAATGGCCAAAGGGACTTTGCAATTTGAAACATGGAAGATGCGACTGCTCTTTCAAAAACTTTTTGTTGATATGATACCGTTGTTAAGACTGCATCTGCTCAAAACCTTGAAGAAAGAAATCTCTCCTACTTCTCAAAGGTCAAACTTCCCTGTATCAGGGCACCCATATAATCAATAATCATGTCTCATTGAGAAATGACAATAAGCATAATATCCATCAGAATCAATCATGTCGTTATGTATAATGATCTCTTGGTTCTGCTCCCTTCACTCAGCATCAGTTCATGTAAGTCTCTCTGGGACTCTCAGAAATCATCCTGCTGATGGTTTCTTACAGAATAATAATATTCCATAATATTCATATACTATAATTTATTCAGCCTTTTTCCAACTGATGAACATCCACTCAGTTTGCAGTTTCTTGCCACTTCAAAAAGGGCTGTAAACATTTTTGAACATCCTCTATGATCAAAGGGCATGTACATACCCTTATAGTTCCAAATTGTTCTATAGAATGATTGAATCAGTTCATAGTTCCACCAGCAATGCATTATTGTCTAGGTTTTCCATTCCAACATCCATCATTATTTTATCCTGTCATCTTAACCAATCTGAGTATCTCAGAGTTGTCTTAATTTGCATTTCTCTGATTAATTGGGATTTAGAGCACCTTTTCACATGACTAGAAATGGTTTCCATTTCTTCATCTAAAATTTTTATTCATATCATTTGGCCATTTATTAATTAGAGAATGGCTTGAATTCTTATTAGTCTGAGTCAATTCTCTAAATATTTTAGAATGAGGCTTTTATCAGAACCCTTGAATGTAAAAATTTTTCTCTTTTATTTATTGCTTCTCTTCTAATCTTGTCTGCATTGGTTTTGTTTGTACAAAAAGGTTTTAATTTAATATAGTCAAAATTATCTATTTTGTATTCAATAATGTACTCCAGTTCTTCTTTGACCCCAATTTTTTTTTCTCCACAGATCTGAGAGATAAATATTCTTCTAATTTGCTTATAATATCACTCTTTACAGGGGCAGCTAGGTGGCACAGTGGATAAAGCACCAGTCCTGAAGTCAGGAGGACCTAAATTCAAATCTGGTCCCAGATACTTTATACTTCCTAGCTGTGTGACCTTGGGCAAGTCACTTAACCCCAATTGCCTTGGCAAATATGTGTGTGTGTGTGTGTGTGTGTGTGTATACTCTTTATATATAACTCTTTATGTCTAATATATAATATATGTATAATATATAATATAATATAACTCTTTATGTCTAAATCGTGAACCCATTTTGACCTTATCCTAGAATATGGTGTTAGGTGTGGATCAATGCCTCGTTTCTGCCATACTAATTTCCAATAATCCCAGCAGGTTTTGTTAAATAGTGAGTTCTCATCCCCAAAGCTGGGGTCTTTGAATTTGTCAAACACTAGATTGCTATACTCATTGACTATTTTGTCCTGTGAACCTAACCTTTTTCACTGGTTGACTACTCTGTTTCTTAGCCAGTACCAAATGGTTTTGATGACAGCAACTTTATAATATAGTTTTGGATCTGGTACAACTAGGGCTTCTTCATTTGCATCATTTTTGGACTAATTCCCTTACAATTCTTGGCCTTTTGTTCTTCCAGATGAACTTTGTTATTAATTTTGTCTAGCTCTATAAAATAATTTCTTAAGAGTTTGATTGATATGGCACTGAATAAGTAGATTAATTTAGCTAGTATTGTCATTTTTATTATATTCACTGACCTATCCATGAGCATTTGATATTTTCCCAATTATTTAGATCTGACTTTATTTGTGTGGAAAGTGTTTTGTAATTGTGTTCATATAGTTCCTGATTTTGCCTTTGCAGATAGATTCCCAAATTTTTTATATTATGTACAGCTATTTTAAATGGAATTTCTCTTTGTATCTCTTGCTGCTGAACTTTATTGGCAATATATAAAAATGCTGATGATTTATGTGGATTTATTTTATATCCTGCAATTTTGCTAAAGCTGTGACTTGTTTTGAGTAGTGTTTTAGTTGACTCTCCAAGACTCTCAAAATATATCATCACATCATCTGCAAAGAGTGATTAATTGGTTTTTTCATTATTTACTCTAATTCCTTTAATCTATTTTTTCTTCTCTTAATGCCAAAGCTAACATTTCTAATATAATATGGAATAGTAATGGAGATAGTGGCAACCTTGTTTCACCCTCATCTTATTGGGAATAGTTCTACTTTATCCCTTTACATCTGATGCTTACTGGTGGCTTTAAATAGATACTATTGATCATTTTTTAAGGAAAACTCAACTTATCCCTATCATCTCTAGTGTTTTTAAAAGAAATGGTTGTTGGATTGTATCAAATACTGTTTCTGCATCTATTGTGATAATCATATCTCAATATGTTTTAGTTAGTTTAGTTGTTAGTTTAAATATTGAAATAGTCAATTATGCTAATAGTTTTCTTAATATTGAACCAGTCCTGCATTCCTGGTATAAATATTACTTGATCGTGTTATATTAACATGGGGATAACTCATTGTAATCTCTTTGCTAATATTTTACTTAAGAGTTTTGCATCAATATTCCTTAGGGAAATTGGTCTATAATTTTCTTTCTCTGTTGTCACCTTACCTGGTTTAAGTATCAGCACCATGTCTGTGTTATAAAAAGAATTTGGTAGGATTCCTTCTTTCCATATTTTTTTTCCAAATTGTTTGCATAATATGAGAATTAATTGTTCTTAACTGTTAGGCAGAATTCACATTTTAAATCCATCTGGCCCTGTAGATTTTTTCTTAGGGAGTTGATTAATAGTTTATTCAATTTCTTTTTTTCTAAAATGGAACTATTTAAGTAATTTATTTCCTCCTCTGTTAATCTGGGAAATCTATATTTTTGTAAATATTATCCCATTTCACTTAGATTATGAGATTTATTGACATAAATCTGGACAAAATAGCTCCAAATTATTGCTCTAATTTCCTCTTTGTTGGTGGAAAGTTCATACTTTTCATTTTTGCTACTAACAATTTGATTTTCTTAACTTTTTCTTATCAAATTAACTAAGGGTTTATCTATTTTATCTATTTTGTTTGGTTTTTCATAAAAGCAGTGCTTACTTTTGTTTATTAGTTCAATAGTTTTGTTTTGTTTTACTTCCAATTTTATTAATCTCTTTTATTCTTAGAATTTCAAATTTGGCATTTAATTGAGGGTTTTTTCCCCTAGTTTTGTTTTTTTGTTTTTTTTTTTTAGTTGCAAGTCCAATTCATTGATCTTCTCTTTCTGTATTTTTCTGTATTTTATACAAGTAAGCATCTAGATATATAAAATTTCACCTAAGAACTGCTTTGGCTGCATCACATAAATTTTGGTATGTTGTCTCATTATTGTCATTCTCTTGGATAAAATTATTGCTTCTGCCTATGACTTATTGTTTCAACCACTCATTCTTTAGGATCAGATTGTTTAATTTCCAGTTTTTCCCTCGCCCTTTATTACATGTGATTTTTATTGCATCATGATCTGAAAAAAATGCATTTACTATTTCTGCTTTTCCACATTTAATTTTGAGGTTTTGATGTTCTAATACATGGTAAATTTTGTGTAGGTGCCATCAACTGCTGAGCAAAAAGTATATTCCTTTCTGTGTCCATTCATTTTTCTCCAAAGGTCTATCATACCATTTTTTTCTAAAATTCTATTTAGCTCCTTAACTTCTTCCTTATTTATTTATTTTTTTGGTTCAATTTATCTAGTTCTGAGAGAGCAAGAGTGAGATTCCCCACTATTATAGTTTTGCTGTATTTCTTCTTACAGTTTTCTTAACTCCTCCTCTAGGAATTTGGATGCTATACCATTTGATGCATATCATAATGCATTATACATTAGAACTGATATTACATCATTATCTATGCTACCCTTTAACAAGATATAATTTCCTTCCTTATCTCTTTTAATTAGATCTACTTTTGCTTTTGCTTGATCTGAGCTCAGGATTACTGGGCTATCCTACTATGGGTAGGATTACTACCCATGCTTTTTTTTTTTTTTTCCACCCTGAAGTATAATAGATTCTGCTTCAACCTCTTATCTTTATTCTGTAGGTATCACTCTGCTTTAAATGTGTTTACTGTAAACAACATATTGTAGGATTCAGGCTTTAAATCCAGTCAGCTCAGCTCTCTGCTTCTGTTTTATGGGAGTGTTCATCCCATTCACATTGACAGTTAAAATTCCTACTTCTGTTTTTTTTTTTTTTTTTTGCCATCTTAGTTTCCCCAAGTTATAATTTTCTCTTTCCTTTTCCCCTTTTCCTCCTTCCCATTATTTTACTTCTGATCACTACCTTTCTCAAACAGCCCTCACCTTTTACAGGCCCTCCCCCTTTTTATATATTTTCCCTACTACTTCTGTTTTCCTTTCCATTAGCCTCCCTCTTTTCTTTTCCCTTCCTCCTCCTACTTCCTAAGAGGGTGAGACAAGTTTCTCTGTGAAGGTAAATATGTCTGATATTCTTACTTTGAGACAAATTTGATGAGAGTAAGATTCACACAATGTTCATCCCCCTGCTTCCCCCCCCCCCCAATCGTAATAGGTCTTTTTTGCCTTATCATGAGATGTAATTGATTTAATTTTACCTCCATTTTCTCTTTTTCCAGTACACTCTCCTTTCCACCTTTAGTTTCTGTTTATATTTTCACAATAAAACCAAATTATATGTGCACCTTTTAAGATACCTATAACAAGGATACAGTGATCAAAAGTTTTTTTTTTTTTTTTCCTTTTTATGCTTCTTTTGAATTCTGTATTTGGACATCAAATTTTCTGTTCAGTTCTGATCTTTTCATAAGAAATAAATGAAATTTACCTTCATCAGATAGACATTCAATGATGAAAGATAATGCTTAATTTTGAATTAGACATTCAATGATGAAAGATAATGCTTCTTCCCTGAAAGATAATGCTTAATTTTGCTAGATAGTGATTTCTTGGCTGTAATCCAAATTCCTTTGCCTTTCAGAATATCAGATTCCATTCCCTTTGATCTTTTAAAGTGGAAGGTGCTAGGTCCTTGGTGATCCTGATTGTGGCTCCTCAATATTTGAATTGTTTCTTTCTGGATGCTTGTAATATTTTTCCTTCATTTAATAATTCTGAAATTTAGCTATGGTGTTCCTTGGAATTTTAATTTTGGGGTCTCTTTCAGGAGGTGATCAGTGAATTCTTTCAATGGTCATTTTACCCTTTGCTGGAAGGACATTGGGGCAGTTTTCCTTGATAATTTTCTGAATGATGTCTAGGCTCTTTTTTTCTTTTTTAATTTTTAATAGCTTTTTATTTACAAGTTATATGCATAGGTAATATTACAGCATTGACAATTGCCAACCTTTTGTTCCAATTTTTCCCCTCCTTCCCTCCACCCCCTCCCCTAGATGGCAGGATGACCAATACATGTTAAATATATTAAAGTATAAATTAAATGCAAAATAAGTACACATGTCCAAACCATTATTTTGTTGTACAAAAAGAATTGGACTCTGAAATATTGTACAATTAGCCTCTGAAAGAAATAAAAAAAAATGCAGGCGGGCAAAAATATAGGGATTGGGAATTCAATGTAATGGTTCTTAGTCATCTCCCAGAGTCCTTTTGCTGGGTGTAGCTGGTCCAGTTCATTACTGCTCCGTTAGAACTGTTTTGGTTCATCTCATTGTTGAAGATTGCCAGGTCCATCAGAATTGATCATCATATAGTATTGTTGTTGAAGTATATAATGATCTCCTGGTCCTGCTCATTTCACTCGGCATCAGTTCATGTAAGTCTCTCCAGGCCTTGCTGAAATCATCCTGTTGGTCATTTCTTACCGAACAATAATATTCCATAACATTCATATAGCACAATTTATTCAACCATTCTCCAACTGATGGGTATCTACTCAGTTTCCAGTTTCTGGCCACTACAAAGAGGACTGCCACAAACATTCTTGCACATCAGGTCCCTTTTCCTTCTTTAAGATCTCTTTGGGATATAAGCCCAGTTGTAACACTGCTGGATCAAAGTGTATGCACAGTTTGATAACTTTTTGAGTATAGTTCCAAATTGCTCTCCAGAATGATTGGATGTATTCACAACTCTTCCAACAATGTATACAGTGTCCCTGTTTTCCCACATCCCCTCCAACATTCTGCATTATCTTTCCCTGTCATTCTAGCCATTCTGACAGGTGTATAGTGGTATCTCAGAATTGTCTTAATTTGCATTTCTCTGATTAATAATGACTTGGAACATCTTTTCATATGGCTAGAAATAGTTTCAATTTCTTCATCTGAGAATTGTCTTTTCATATCCTTTGACCATTTATCAATTGGAGAATGGCTTGATTTCTTATAAATTAGAGTCAATTCTCTATATATTTTGGAAATGAGTAGGCTCTTTTTTTCATCATGGTTTTCAGGTAGTTTAATAATTCTTAGATTGTCTTGCCTGGATCTATTTTCCAGGTCAGTTGTTTTTCCAATGAGGTATTTTATATTTTCTTCAATTTTTTTTCTTGTTTGATGGATATATATTTTTTAATTTAAACCTTTTTTTATTTTTAAAACATATGTATTGGATAATTTCTCAACATTAACACTTGCAAAATCTTGTCTTCCAATTTCCTCCCTTTTTCCCCTTTCCCTTCCCTAAATGGCAAGTAATCCAATATATTTTAAACATAGTAAAATATATGTTAACTCTAACATATCTATACATAGTTATACAATTATCCTGCTGCACACACACACACACACACACACACACACACACACACACACAACCATCAAAACAAAAAGGGAAAAATGAAAAAGAAAACAAAATGTAAGCAAACAAAAAAAAAATGAAAATACTATGATATAGTCCACACTCAGTTCCCATAGTCATCTCTCTGGGTTCAAATGGTTCTCTTCATCATAAGGTCATTGCAACTGGCATGAATTATCTCATTGTTCAGAAGAACCATGTCAATCAGAACTGATCATTGCATAATCTTGTTATTGTTGTGTACCATGATCTCTTGGTTCTGCTCATTTCACTTAGTATCACTTCATGTAAGTCTCTCTGGGCCTCTCTGAAATCATCCTGCTGATCATTTCTTATAGAACAATAATATTCCATAAGACCCATATATCATAACTTATTCACCAATTCTCCAACTGATGGATATCTCTCTTGACTGATTCTTGATGTCTCATTGAGTCGTTCATTTCCATTTGTTCAATTCTAATTTTTAGTAAATTATTTTTAAAATTACCTTTTTTAGTTCCTTTTGTATTTGGCCAATTGAATTTTTAAATGAGTTGTTTTCTTCAATGGATTTTTTTTTCCATTTCACACATTTTGTTTGTCAAATAGTTTTTTTTTTTTTTTCATTTTTGTCAAATCTATTTTGTAAGGAGTTACATGCTTTTTTCATTTCACCAAATTTATTTTGTAAGGAGTTTATTTTTTCCAGATAATTTATGTGTTTTCTTTTCCAAATTCTCCTGCAATATTCTCTTCCTTTCCCAATTTTTCTTCTCTCTTTTAAGATCCTTTTTGAATTCTTCCAAGAGACTTGTGAGATGGGTATCAACTCATAATAACCCTTTGGGGCTTCATCAGGTGATGATTTGCATTTAGTGTCCTCAGAGTTTAATGTCTGTTCTCTGTCTTCATAAAAACTCTCTATGGTCAGAGTTCTTTTAGCTTTTTTGCTCATTTTTAAACTATTGATGTCTGCTCTTAGGGTAAAGGGGAGATTGTCCCAAGCTTCATGATGCCCTAGGCTGATGCTGTTGACTTCCTTCCCAGTGCTGAGTGGGAATAGTCAGGTCCCACATCCCATTCTGGGGTTCAGAGGCTCACTATTTGCCTTTTGTATTTGTGTTAGATGGCTCAATATTTATTTCACCCTTCACCCCAAGAGCTGAAATCAACCTTTAAAAAATCTAAATCAATCTATTATTTTTCTTATTGTGACAAAATTGAGGCACAAGGTGGCCCAAAATAATTTGTCTAAAGTTATGAAAATAGTAAGTCATATAGTTGGGACTCTACCTACGTTTATTTCATTGCAAACCCAATGTGTTTGCACTAGCATGTCTGTCATTTTCCAGTTGGTCAGTTTCAAAAATGGGATAAAGTTGCCTTGATCTAGCAAAAATGACAGTAGTAGTCATTCTCAGGAATACCAAGCAGAGCTCAGCAAAGCTGATATTTTCTGGCTAGACAGATGAAATATGTTTGCAACAGCTGTGTGTGTGTGTGTGTGTGTGTGTGTGTGTGTGTATGTGTGTGTGTCTATCTGTGTCTGTGTGTGTTTGCTTTTGTATAAATGTATGTCTACCTTTTCTTCTGCAAATGCTTGCTATTTAAAAAGAGCCCTTTGGATTGGAGTTTCCTGGTGTGAGTTTGATTTTGTACTTGAAGATTTGACAGCTCATATTTTCCTCCAGTTTTTCCAAACTCCCTTTCTTGGATGTATTTTCTCTTTTTCATCAGTTTTTCCTTTTCGAGGTGCTTTTAGAGTCTGGGAAACATAAGGAGGGAATATTTTGTATAAATTCTAAGGGGGTGGGGTATATAGATGTTTGTTATCATTTCTCTGGAGAATATTTATCTGTCCTTGAAGTAATTTTCCAGAATGGTGGAGACCCAACAATTCTGGATTATTCAATCTTCTTCCCCCAAATTCATATTACCTTTAAATCCTTCCAAAGATTAAGTGTGTAAAATAGGATTGGCAGTTGAGAAGTAACTCCAGATAATATCATATAAATATCCCTTATTCTGAAATCCTGATTTGACTCCTGAATTTGGAAATCTTAAAATGATATATCACAAACAACTTGATTAGCTGGGGCTCAGGACATCTGAAGTAGAAACCTATTCTGGAAAAAAAAACAAATGAACAACTCTCATCAGGCAGCAGCAATGATCTGTGTTTATGCTGCTAATTCTTTCCCCCATGCCCTTCTAAAGTAATAAGGTGCTTAGCTATCACCAGAGACTGAGATGGAAACACAGACATTTTAATGTTGTTTTTAAGGAAGGAAGGTGTCAAGGGACCCTATGATTAGTAGCATGTACTACTAAACCATCACCACAATACTCCTGAATTCCTCCTGGGTGACAGCCTTGAGGTTTATGATGAGCCCCTTAATACACTGAGTTGGAATAATTTCCCAAAAGACCAGATTTCAATATCACACAATAGTGTCTGTTTCCTGTTGATTTCTTAAGCAGTTTTTTTAATTAATTATGTTAATAATAACTATAGCTAATGTTTGTATAGCACCTGAATGTATGTGAAGCACTTTACAAACATTAACACATTTTATTTTCATGACAACTATGGAATGTAAGTGCTATTACTCTGCCTATTTTATGGCTAAGAAAACTGAGGCAGATAGGTTTAAGAAAATTGTCCGATATCAAATGACTAGTAAGTATCTGACATGGAGTTGCATTCATGTCTTTCTGATCCTAGGTCCATGGTGTCATTTAGTTGCCTCTTTTGTTGCCATATTATAAGAGATGATTCAGTTTCTGGAAGTCGGAAAGAAAAGAAATAAAGGGAGAAGAGGAAAAAGTGGAATAAGATTTTCAGATATAACAGAATATATAAGAACACCACCACCAACAACAACAACAAAAAAAAAAACCTTATTCCTGAAAGGTAGTTAGACATATTCCTCTTTAACAATTATACTATTAATACTATAAGAAACATTAAACATAAGTAAGATAGGATATTATCAATTTTGGCCAAAGCTTCCAAAAATTTTTGAGATAGCATAAATTTCTACTTCTCAGATTCGTTCTTTGAAAATAAGTTGAGTTCTTCTTTAACACCATCCCTATCATTTATTTATCATATAATCACAGAAGTTTTGAAATGGAAACCTTCAGATACCATCTAATCCAATCCATATTGGAACAAGAATACCTTTTACATTCTTTCTTGCAAGTAACTCTCTATCTTTGCTTGTAGGTCTTCAGTAAAAGGAAACTTTAATTTCAAAGGGAACTCAATCTATATTTTGATGAGATAAGCAAAAACTTCCTAACTATTAAACATAACAAAATTCTTAAGTATCCAGATTATTTCCATTTATGGAAATACCATAAAATTGCTGTGCTCATTCATTTGTCCAATAATTCATCCATCAAATATTTTCTGAGTACTTACTTGCTGAAGAAATGGCATGGAGAATAAAAAGAAAGTTAAGACAGTCTCTTTCCTCAAAGAGATTACAAGATATAAGTCCTCATTCTACTGAAGAAGATTACATAAATGGATATAGTGATAGATATAGTGAAAAAGGCACTACTTCAAAATAAGAAGCTTGTTTTGAAATCTCAGATAGATCAGGTATTAACTGAGAAAGTCACCTGCATTCTCTGGGCCTCAGTTCCCTCGCCTAAAATTGAAGTAATATTTGGACTAATTAGATTATAGGGCTCTTGGATAGAAAACTAATTTGTAATCTTCAGGGAACAATAGAAAAAAAAAGCTATCACAAATAAACTGATGAATCTGTAAGCTCATTATTGTGATCATTTCATCAAACAATGCATATTACAAGCCATTCATGCTTGCCATCATGTGTGAATATTGTCCACATCTTTTTATTAATTGACTTAATAGGCTAGTGCCTCTTACTTTTTGCTACCATCATTATTATATGAGTGAAATACTCAGGCTGCCCACTTTTCTCCCCTTACCCTCACCATATAATCATGTCTATCCTTCACTTTTTTGATGACATATTTTACCATTGTATTTTATTCAAGTTTTCTTTTTTATTGCAAAAATTAAATGTATTAATAACCACAAACATTTTAATACATCAATTTCTTATTCTTTGTATTTTTGAAGTATGCTTACAGCCACCAAATAATTCTCCACTGCCTTCTGGGTGTGATTTATTTTCAATTCTTTTGAGACTGCTTTGTTCCATGTGTTGTAACCATACATTTTCAGTAGAATGTACATATAAAAAAACAAACAAACAAACAAACAAATGGGTTTTTTTCTTAAGCATTTCATGTTTGATAGAAGATCTTTGAAATTTCCTTAAGCAATTGAATCCATTTTTCCTAATGTTTCATTATGGGTCCAAATTATTGTCTACTTTTACTATCCTGGATAGTCATATTGATGGACAAACTATATGAACTGTCCATTAAATTGTCTGTCATAATCTGGGCAGTAGGTATTCTTAATCTATGTTGTAAATTATTATGTGAACAGGGAAGCCAAACTCATTTACATGGTTATAGAACTCTTCCAACATGTCCTGCAATGTTCTGGGGCTTGAAGCCACCAACATAATGTCATCTACAAACAAGAATATTTGAAAACCTCACCATCCATAGAAAATCCTTCTTCGCCCTGCAGTCAACACTAGATCTTTTCTATCACCATAACAAATATCTATGAGGTGCATTTATCTTCATGTTTTATGTCTCATTTGATCTTTATAAGAAGAGGGTTATTGAATGATTTTGTTGTTCTAGCTTTCTTTTTTTTTTCTTGGTTTTTATTATTTTATTTGAAAAAGAGAGTAAGAAAAAAGAAAAACAGAAGTGGAAACCAAAACAAAACAAAACAAAACAAAACAAACAAACAAACAAAAAAAAAAACCTTGGCATGTGCTCAGCAGGACATCAGAAAGGATTTAAAATATGTAACAACAAATTACAAGATCAAGAAAGTATATATATATATATATATATATATATATATATATATATATACTTCTTCCCTAGTCCTTCTGACTCTTTAATTAAAATCTGCTCCCCAACTTGCTTTACTATTTTTTAGGAATTCCAAGGACCTCTCCCTTGTCTTCTTCCCACACCCTTTGCTTCCCCATCTACCCATCCCTCTCCCCTTTATTTCTTTATAAATTTTGGAGGATGCTATACCCTTCATTGTATATATAGTTTTGCCTAAACCCATTGGCGATGTGAGTAGATTTTCAGAACCACAAACCTTCCTCCTTCCCATGCCTCTTGTGTCTATTCTTCCTCTGCATCTCATTTGTATAACATGATTACTACGTTTACCTAAACTCTGACAAGCTTTCATTTGAGCTACCCTATTATTGCTGTATATATCAAATGTATAGTATACATTTCCCTTGTAAAAATAACATAAACAATTTGGTCATATTTAAGCAGTATGTTGAGTTTCTTAAAATTGATCTTTTATATTGGCTCTTATATGTTAAATTTTCTATTAAGTTTTGGTTTGGTTGATAGAAAGTCTTGAAAATCTGCAAGTTCTTTCAAGGTTCATTTTTTTTCTATTCAAAATGTTTCTGGATATAATACTTTTGGCCACAGAATTGGTTATTTTGATTGTCAGTAGGTATGATTCCAGGACCTGCAGTTTTATTGTAATTGCTAAATCGTGTACAATTCTAATTGTAGCTCAAGTTTATTTGATTTTTTTTTTTATTGTTTCTTGCTAAATTTTCTCTTTGATCTGAGGTTTTTGAAATTTGACAATAATATACCTGTGAGTTTTCCCACAAAAAAATGTCTTTGGGGTGGTGATCAGTGAATTTTTTTCTATTGCTATTTTTTCCCTCCTGTTGTATCACTCAAGGATAATTTTCTTGGATTATTTCCTGAATTATTGTGTCAACATTCTCTTTTTGATCAAAACTTTTTGGTAGTTCAATTATTCTTATATTTTCTCTTCTTGGTGTGTGTGTTTTTTTTTTGTTTTGTTTTTTTTTTACATTCTGTTCTGTTTTCTCATTTTTTAATAAGCTTGTAGCTTCACTGGCTTTCCCTTGTCCAATTCTGATTTTCAAAGAATTATTTTCATCTTTGAGACTGTACCTCTTTTTCTATTTGGTTAACTTTTTTAAAATCATCTTGTTTTTCTTGGATAGTATTTATTTTTTTAAGTTTTTAGTTTTTCCTCAATGTTACTCATTTGATTTTTAGATTCTTTTTTGAGTTCTATAAATTCTCTCTGGGCAGAGAATTATTTCATGTTACTCTTTGGAGTAGAGCATTTTTATTTTATTTATTTATTTATTTTTACTAAAGTGTCCTCTGAAGATGAACTCAGTCTTCCCTATTCTCATAATATGTTTCAAAGATGGAGTTCTTTCTTCTTTGCTGATTCATTTTTTTTTTTCTTAATAAGACATATTAATGTAATGGGGTGGAGGATGGTGCCTCAAACTTCCCTTCAGCTCTCCATTCTGACTAGGAACCCCCAACCAAGAGCTCCCTTCTCCTGCTGTCCCTGTACTGCTGCTTCTGCACTAACTGGGTGCTGGTTCCTTCTCACCCAGGGCCCCGTCACAGCAACACAGCTAGGTCTGGTGTTCCCAATCAGCCCAGGTTTCCTCAGACTTCCCAGATTCAGATGCTGACTCCACAAACAGTCCAGGAAGTGAAAGTATCTGGAGTTCCTGCAGAGGTTTCAACCACACCCAGCTCGCCCCAGGGCTCTCTTCTTGGAGTTTCTTTGAAGATATTCTGGAGGTATTTGCACTTAAGGTTAAACCCCAGCTCCAGGTCTTTCTTGTATCTGGAGGATCCCAATTCTGCCCCAAGTCTTCTTGATTTTTTACCAGTCTCTCCACTCTGAGGCACAAATTTGTTCTATTTGTGGGAGAATTTGGGAGAACTTGAAACTTACCAACCAAAAAAAAAAAAAAAAAACTTTTGCCATTTCCCCCAAATCTTCTCTTGTTGCTATATCTCTCAAGGAATTTTGAGTGATTTGAGGAATGGATGGGACAATGGGACACACCTTGTTAGAAAAAATAAACAACCTTTTTTCTTTATTTTTTTTTTCATAATCAAAAGCCAATAAGCACAGTGAGGTCTCATATTATTAAATCTTAGATTCAAATGCATAATGTCAAAGGTGTGATTCATTGTGGAAATCAGTTCCAAAAGCTTACTTTTCCCTTACTAATGCCCTCCTGTGTAGATAGTGTTCATTTTTATTTTGTACAGTTTGAAAAACATAAATATGAATTAGTAATTGTTGATATACTCATGATTTCTTGTTCAGGGATTTCTTGGGATTTCTTCCTGCCCCATTCTTTACACTTTCCCCTCCTTAAAATGTCTGCAAAATGAGTTCTCCTCCCCACCTTCATAGTTGTACTGTGTCAAACACTGATGTTCTCTATGAAATAGAAGTAGGAGCTTTTCTGTCTCTGTTTTTGTCAGTTACTTTTTTTTTTTTGCATCCTTTATAATTTTATAGAATAATTTGATGTTAGAATTCAAATGTTGTGACTTTCTTAATCTTGATAGTAAAAATGATTTCATTAAAATGCAAATCGTTTCTATTTTTTTCCCCTTTTCTTTGTCCTCCTTCTTAAATGTCTTCAGGATGAATTTGTTTAGCCGAGTCTCTTGTAGTGCTTTTTTAGCATTAGTTTTACCTTCCATGTCTTATTTCTGCTATATTAGGCAATGCTGCTCACAATCTTCCATTTCATTTATTATTTCCATTTTACAAATAAGTTTATATTCTAAACCAGAGGTGTTAAACACATGGCCAATGGCCACATTGCCACAAATACTCCCCGAATGTCTATGAATCTGATTAAAATGTAATTGGGAAATATTTAACAAAGCAAAATTCAATAGAGCATAAATATTGTTAAGATAAGGTTTTCTAAGTCAATATGCACCCTACGGGGATCTTGATGTATATTTTAGTTGCCTCAGTTATATTTAAATTTGACACAACTGCTCTAAATTGCTATTGCCAGTCTACTATTTTTCTGAACTAGACTAGTAAGTCAAATATTTGCGAGCAAGATTTTTTTTTTCCTTAAGGTAACATTAATATTAGTTAAATTCCTTTAAGATATCATAATTAGTTTCAATTTTATTTCTACTGTTCATTAGTTGAGTAGGAGAAATATGAGTTGCACAGTATCATCAATAATTTATTCAACTAAGTCAGAATTTTGTTGTTCAAATTCCGTGTCATATATTTTACATTGTATTTTTGCATCTTCTAGCTTTATATTCATGCATTATAATTTTGGAAGTAAGGAGAATAGATGATTAATCTATTAACTGATGGTTTTAAAAATCCTTCCATTGATGCATATTAGCAAATTTATGTATGACGTTAGAGTTGCATGAAATCACTGAAAACTTATATGAATTACTCATTATCATTCAACAATCAAAGGCAGAAGATGAACCTAGGTCTTCTTGATTCCAACTCTCCATCTACTGTGCCATATTAAATCTCAATTATTATTAAATCTTGATGTTCTTAATTAATGACCATTTGGGATATAGAATTGTTGCTAGCTTTGGCTTTAATTGTATCTTTAAAATTCAAATAATTTTCCTGCATTGTGTTGATATTTGAAGAATTAGACATACAATAGAAATAAAAATTACCACCCAGTCATTAGACACAACCTCTAGCCAAGATGTCATCAATTCAGACTATGAACTAGAGAGACAGAGACAGTTATGCTGAACTTTCAGGTTCTCTTAGATTATTGTAATCTTTGGATGGGAATATTGCATTCTCTTAGCCAGCAAAGTTGTGAACTTGGGGAGCTATTTTTGGATGAGCTGCTAGGTATGAAGGGAACTAATAAAAGCATTTGTTCTCTACTAGACATTCTGCCATTTATATGCAGTGTGATCCAACAACCCTTATCCACAAAATACTTGAGATGTACACATCTGCAGTCATTGCTTATAAATTTACAAGGCATGACTGGGAGGTTCATTTTAGATTTTCTACTTGAGATTTAAATCGACAACCTCTTCACTTGCCTTTTATTGCTCTTTCTGAGTCCTAAGGGTCTATGAAAGTCATCCTTTCTGGTAGAGATCAATAGAGTTATCACCCACTGATACCTAAACCAACAGAAGCCTCAGCACTCTCAAGGATTTAAATATCATTGTCTTATTCACAGTTGATTTCCTGTGTATTTTTAAGATGTGTATTTTCCTTGCTTGAGGAAAAAAAAATAAATTTTTTTACAGATGTTTCAAGAAAGGAATCTTCCGACTAAAGGTCATAGCAAGTGGTTTTGATGAGGTGTACCTTCTGTCCCATCCTATAAGTCATATGCCCTTGGAGATCAGCATCAAGGTATAGAATAGCATCAGTGAAATATGCTTCTGGGGCAAAAGAGGATATGACAACTCTTTTCCCCCATTAAGGCTGTCTCTAAGCAGATTTCTTGCTTCTTCTCATTCATTCTTCCCCAATGTAAACAATACTAACATGAATTTTTAATAAGTTCCTCCAGCCTTGAGAGCCTCAGTACACCTTGAGGACCTTAGCAGTTATAATCTGTGAACATTTATAGGGGAAAAATAAGTTACAAAGCATGGGGAAGTCAATTCTGACTTATTCCCCAGTGTCTGTCTGCTCAGCCCAAGGAAAGGAATATGATTACATGGAAGGATTCATGGATTCATAAAATATCAGACCTAGACAACACTTTAGAACACAGGTCAGAGCTAATAGGCATCTTATAACCAAGATTGTCAGAATTGACTGACATTGGTATTTACATAAAAGAGAGGAGTAACACATAAATAACATTAATTAATTTGGTTAATGAATAATCAAATATTAACTATATAAATAAAATTGCTTACACTTGCTCCTTCAGTATCTCTATTTAGGTATGAGTCTCTTTAATTGCCTCAAAAAGGCAACAACTGATTAGCTAGACCATTCTTCTGTTAGTTTAGGACTTCAGATTTGGGGGCTGAGATATACAATTTGAGAGTTTGAAATAAGTCTCCTAACGGATTTCAATCTTGGAGAAAGAGGAGAGAAAGAAAGACAAAGACAGAGACAGAGACAGAGACAGAGACCCACAGGGAGAGAGAGGGAGAGAGAGAGGGAGAGGGAGAGGGGGGGAGAGAGAGAGAAATTGAGAGACAGAAAAATTAACTCTCTCCTTTCCATTCTCCTATTGTCTGTTTTAATTAATGATAGTTATAGTATTTATGGTCATTAGTAAAGCTCTTTAAAAGTCTCTCATTTTAGCCTATCAATTTTAGGTGGTAGATGCTATTATTATTCCTATTTTACAGATAAGAAAACTTAGGCAGATAAAAAACAAATTATATTTCCTGAAATCTCACAACTAGTAAAGTTCTGAGGGCAGATCAAGTCTTCTTGCCTCCATACCTAGTACTTTTCTGCTATGTCACCTAGCAATGTCCCAAATGAATTCAGAGAGACAGTCGCCCAATAGGGGCAAACATTTTAAAGATGATGATCCCTTGCATTAAAAAAAAAAAAAAACTCTGCAATATATGTTCTCAAAAAGAATTTCATAAAGAATTTTAAAAAGAATACCTGACTTGTATTCCTCCTTTGTCATATCTGTATCCTATACATCACACTCTTAAAATGAGCCTGTTTTTCCCATGTATGTATTTATTTGTCGAAGACTGTGCCCTGGTTTCAGGCAAGGGGGAATGTAAAATGTTTTGGTTCTTCTGATAAAACTATAACACATGCTAAATAGTTACTTGAGATTACTGGCTTATTGTCAATAGGAGAACTCATTGGTGGGAGCTCATTAAATATATAATACTAGAATCCTAGCTCTTCAACATTTACCATCAATCCTTGAATTAGACTGTTAGCTGTTCTCTGGGAACCTTAATCTATAAATACAAATAAGTTAGTGAGTGGAATAGATAGAATTAAGACTCGGAATCTTAACATTGGAAGAGACTTTACAATGTAGAATAACAGGACTAAGAGGGGTTTCACCATACAGAATATCAGAATTTAAATGGAACTTTGGAATGGGATGGGAAAGAATTTCTTTGTTTTGGAAAAGAAAAAAAAAAAAGGATATAGAGAAAAAGGAGTTAAATTACTAAGATTTTCAAGCCAGACATTGTAATAGCTAATACTTGAACCCAGGGCTCAATAGTTCTAATTCAAAACACAATACTGTGCCAGAAAGTTCATTTGAAATATTTATTCTTCTATTAACTTATTGCTAATAAATTTTTTTCTGGCACTTAATATTCCTGTCAGCTCAATTTTTCTTCAAGATTCCTTTCTCCTCATTCTTCTGACTCTTTGTCTGCTCCTGCCTTCTTTTGCCTCAATATCTTTGTATTTCTGCTTCCCTTTGTTTCTTTCTATGTTCCTCCTTGTCTCTGTGTCTGTTTCTTTGCTTCCATCTTTGTCTGCCTTTTTCTACCTCTCTGTCTCTTTTTCTTCCTATCTGTCTCCACGTATCTATCTATATCTGTGCCTGTTTCTCCTTCTCTACCTGTCTTTCTGTATATTATTCAATTTCTCTCTGTCTCTCTCTCTCTCTTTCTGTCTCTTTCTTTGTTTCTCTTCCTTCTTTCTCTTTCTATGTCTCTTTCTCTGTGACCAACTCATCATTTAATCAGGAGGTCTCCCCATAATTCCATAATTTTAACCTTGACAAATATTTATTTTACTCATTTTAAAGCCAAAAAGAAATGCTAAAAAGATAGCAATAACCCCCAAACCTAGGAAGATGGAAGATTCTTAAAAGTAGCTGCCAATCAGAACTCAACCAGGAAACTTATTGTTTCTTGGTTTGGTTGACATCAGAGTTGCTTTTTAAAGTTATGCTATCTATCTTCTGGTTTGCTCTAAACAAGATAAGATGAGAACAAACATGGCTTTCAGGGACTTGATCACAGAAATTACTGATGCAGACTCCAGGTACCATCCTGAAGTTTATGCAGGACATTTGGAAACTTCTACCATAAAGTCACACACTTTGGATGCTATGACTAGAGTACATAACCATGCCCACTACTGCAAGAGATCCTCAGATAGTTTCTGCTATGGATGGTTATATTACCATATGGTAATCATAGCTGGTACATATAAGCACCAGAAGGATAATTTCTAAGACATTGTTAGCAAGAAGAACTGCAGGAAATGAAGAAATGGAAAAGGGACACTAATACAAAAGTTTCTTGGACATTTACCTGTGGAGTGGCACAAAAAAAGACACATAAAACAATATCAAAATAAACAAAGAGTCTTAAATAGAATAGCAACATTACCTCCATGATATAGAAAATTACTGGATTTTTAACTAGATTATTATGCACAAATTAAAAATTGGTCAAAAAACTACAAAATATTGGATATGAAGCTGGACTTATAGACAAGAAGATAACAAAGTCAAGTTGGAAATTATTCATTAAATATATATATATATATATAATATATATACACAGACAGACACACACACACACACACACACACACACACACATATATATATTTGCTGAGGCAATTAGGGTTAAGTGACTTGCCCAGGGTCACACAGCTAGGATGTGTTAAGTGTCTGAGGACAGATTTGAATTTAGGTCCTCCTAATTTCAGGGCTGGTGCTCTATCCACTGCACCAACTAGCTGCCTTTCATTAAATATTTCTAATATTTAGTCAAAATACTAAGTTCTGAGGATAGAAAAAATATGGACAAGGAGCTCATATTCTATTAAAGAGAACAACAAATAAACAACTATTCATATACAAAATTTATAGAGGGTAATGATGGATAATTTAATAGTAAAAACACTAGTTCAGTGTAGGGGTAGCCAAGTGAGGGCTCTTTCAGGAAGCAGAATTTGAGTTGACATTTGAAGAAACCTAGGGAAGCTAGGAGGTGGGATGAAGGGAAAAGTGCTCTGGAAACATAAAGGATAGTCATTGAAAATCACGAGTCAAGAGATGAAGTCACTTATAAAAAGAAAAGCAAGGATGGCAGTGTATCTGGTTGTAAAACATATTAGTCAACTTATATTCAAATATAACAATGATAGGGGAAATCACTGTTTCCCAAAATGCCCATTCCATTTACAAATAAGGCTGTTCTCATCCAGGACACTATAGCTGCCTGAATGTTGCCTAGGATAGGATTAACTTTGGAAGTCAACCATCACATTTGACTTTTGTGGAATTTATAGTCTTCCAAAAGTATAACATAATTTTCATAGGAATTATTTTCTATTGGGATGAAAAATGACATCTGCATCCAGAAAGAGAACTATGAAGACTGAATGGGGATTAAAACACAGTGTTTGAACTATTTTTTTTTTTTTGTGGTTGTTGTTAATGTTTGTTTGCTTGTTTCTATTTTCTTTCCCATTTTTCCTTTTTAATTTGATTTCTCTTGCACAACTCGACATACAGAAATATGTTTAAAAGAACTGCACATATTGAATCTAAAGCAGATTGATTGCTGTGTTGGGGAGGGGAGAGGTAAAAGAGGAAAGTAAATTTTGGAACACAAAGTTTTACAAAGTCGAACATTGAAAATTATCTTTACATGTATTTGGAAAAATAAAATATTAGTAGAATTATTATCTAGTCTTGTCTCCTCTACCTTGTCCTTTTAAAGCTGATTATTTTTAATATATTTATTTTACTAAATATTTTCTAAATACATGGTTAAAAATCGACATTTTTTTTAATATATTGAGGACCAAATAGCCTCCTTCCCATCTGATCCTTTCCCACCCCTTAAGAAGACAAGACATATGATATTGATTTTATAGATGAAGTCCCAAGAAAAATAAAGTTTAAAAATATGATTCAGTCTACACTAAGAATCCATTTGGAGGTAGATAGCATTTTTCATCATACATTCTTTGGAATTGTCTTGGCTCAGTATCTTTGCCAAAGTAGCTAAGTCTTTCACAGTTGATTATCATCTTACAATGTTGCTGTTGCTGTGTGCTATATTTTCCTGATTCTGCTCAACTCATTTTCCATTGGTTCACATAAATCTTTTGAGATTTTTCTGAAAGCATCCTGTGTGTCATTTGTTACAGTACAATAGTATTCCATTAAAATTATATGTCATAGATTATTCAGTCATTCCTTAATTGACAGTCATCCCCTTGATTTCTAAATCCTTGTCATCATAAAAAGAGCTACTATAAATATTTTGTACAAATAGGTTATTTTCCATTTGAAACTGATGATTGTGAAGATTATGCTTCTAGTTATGGACTAATCCATGTTTTCCTGGCTAAAGTGCTGATAATTGGTAATTCCTAGACCTACAGCTACCCGAATCCAGAGTCACCCCTATATTTCTATATAACATAATCCTTGCCCAATCATCTCTTAGAATTTGACTTCAGCATCCAAGGGCTTCACTATTACCATCCAATCATGAATCTTTGGTTTCCTTTGACTTTGGGAATGTACCTTTCATCAAATCTATAACTTTATACATGAATTCTATACTCATGAAAATTGGATTCTGTCTTGGGTTAAAATACCAGGTTCACTGAGAGTCTAATGACTTGCATTCATAGGGTAAGCATTTCATTCTCTCTGGGACACACCAAATTAAGGGGATTTTGGCCAGATCACCATTTATTCCTATTTCAGTATCTTCCAAATCCCCCCTTCTTCTCCTTGTAAAAGAAGTCTGCATGTCTTTTTATTTCCTTTCCACCTAAACAATTCAGAGATATTATTTTCCTGCTCCTGCCTCAGACTCCTTTCTGTTCTCAAAGTCATTTATCTCTTCTCTGATGGCCTCTTTGGCCCTGAGCAATTTATGCTCAAGTGTGCTAAGCAGGACTGGATGCAGCATGGAAATTACAGTGCATGTATTAACTGGGGAAACAGAGCCCATCTGCAATCGAAGCCTAAGTGTTTTACGCCATGGGAGGTGGAGAACAAGTGTCTGAATCCTCAGGCCGGCATGTTAAGATGCTGACACTAACCTTTAAATAACTGTTTTGTGTTAAGGAAAGAGATTGCATGCCCTTTATTCACCAATATCATCATTGGCAGATGTGCCATACTCACAACAAGGGAGCTGTTGGATAGCTGGCTGCCTTTTTGCTTCTGAAATATTTGTCAGAGAAAGGGATCCATCTCCAGGACCAGGTAATAATCACAGGTGATATTTGAAAAGTGCTCACTAATTACGGTAATCCACCTAACATGCTTATTAAAAAGAAAGAATTACCATTCCTCTATGAAATTTGGACAGGCTGAAAGGTCACATTACTATTAATTCTTTGCTCTCAGCTGTCAGGCTATTGCTAATTATCAGCCAAGATATCCTGTCTCCCATGTCCTCATGTAATCAGAAACAAAGCCTGGGATTTTGAAAATGTTCTGTCTATCTCTCCTTTTTGTCATCTGAGCTTAGTTTTGAAGATATCTAGAGATTATAAAAGTGAAGTTGAGAGGTGAGCCCATTCTAGCAATAAGCAAAAGCATGGAATAGTCATTTCTCTCTTTGTAATCAGAACTAAAGTCTGAGATTTTTAAATGTTCTTGCCAGACTTTCCAGACATAAAGAGAAATAGATCTACCATGAAAATGAAGTTGAACCAAAGGGGAAGCAAGCTTAGAGAAATAGACCACTATCTTCCTTGAGCTGGTTTGTAATCTCTGTATATTAAGCTCACACACCATAACCCCAATTATCCATCTGAGCTACTCAGCACGAAATCTAAGAGGAGATATCCCAAGATACTGAGCTTTGGCTAAGAGCTGAAGACAGTAGAGAGAACTTAGCTTCCATAAACAGAATTGTTCTTATCTGTCTATCATTTCTAGTATAAAATTCTAAATCATCATTATTATATTTAAAGTTCTACACAATCTGGATCTTAATTTTTTTAGATGATCTTGTTTCATATTTTTTCCTATTAATGCGTTCGATGTAGTCCAGATTACCTCCAAGTTATTTGTCATATCTGACCTTGTTCCATCTTGATCCCTTAATTTAAGTTGTCTGGGTTTATGGTTAGAATGTTCTTGCCTCTCAGCTCCATTTTAGAATCCCTAGATATTTCTAAAGTTCAAATCAGATGCCAAAAGACAGTCAGAAAGCTAAAGACATATAGACAGAGAAAGGGACAAACAGAGACAAAGATACATCTAGAGAGACAGATACCAAAAGAGAGACAAATGTGTTCATATATGTACACACACATAAACACCTGTATATACATACATACACATTTTATATACATGCATGCAATCATATATTTTGGGGGAAGTACATGGAAGGTGGAATAGTTGTATGTAATTTTAGCTGCCTCTCTGTCTTGCACAGAATACATGCTAGAAAAGGAATGTTAACATCCATTAAATCACATAGAATCCTAGATCAACTTTTTCCAAACCTAGTCAGTTCTTGGAGGGGACTTGACTGGAAGCTTTATAAAACTCAACAACCATTTTTCATAAGAATTTGACCGAGGGTAAGGATGAATAATTATTCTGTTGAAATTTAGGAACTGAACATTTGCCCAAATGATTTAAAATATTTTATTTTATGAAGCTTATCCTGTTTGTAGATTTGAATGGATATCAACCTTTACAAAGAGTTTTGGAATTTTTTTTAAAGTAATCAATCACACCTAACAACCACTGTTGGTTTTTCAAATACAATTGCTTGCTCCCTTCCTCTCTAACACTTTATACTCAAATAATTATGATCAAGAAAGTTAAGAGAAATCATATGTCTTAGGACTTGAAGATGAAAGGGACCTTGGTGATCATTAATTTAATCTTTCCTTCTCTCTCTATTCCCAATTTTAAAAGAATAGAGTGACCATTTACCATTATCATCCAGGGAATAAATACCAGAACCAGAATTTTAATCCAAATTGTCTACGAATATGAGAACAAAAATTTTACTGTGATGCCCAAATTCCCAGAGGACAGAATCAACACAATGGATAGATCTTGTAAGAAATCAGAATTAGCCTTAAAATAAGAAAAAAATAAAGCAAACTAAACAAAACAACAACAAAAACATTACTTATTGTCAGAGCTATTTAAAATGGAAAGGAATGCTTCTTGCAATGATTGGATGCTCCTCTCTGTAGCTCTTTAAGCAAAAATCAGAAAGTTTTCAAGAATGCTGTAGAAGGAAATACATTGATGGTACCAATTAGACTAGATGGATTCTAGATCTCAGTCCAATTCTTAGAATTCATAAAATGTTTGTTTACCAAAAGCATTTCCATTTGGGAATACTTGATTTACTTGAATGATAAGGTCCAATATAGCCCAAGTTAAAGGTTGAAAAGTGTCTGGAACCTTTGGAATCCAGTTTGATAATGAGCTGAAACTATGGGACAGTAATCATTGTTTCAGTAGATTTAGCAAACAGCTAAAATTCTACAGGATTTTCAAGACTATGTAATGGGGAACAGATCCACAGTGGGAAACAGTTCTATGGCTTCAGAACCACTTTCTCTGGGGCACATTGAAACCCATTTTGGTGTTTCAGCAAAGTCAAACATCGTCATTAAGCTTAAGAAGAGTTTGTTATCCTTAATTGGTGTGGTCAAGATAGGGCACCACAGTAGAATATTGAACCCAGGTTCACAAGACCCAGCCTTGAATTCTGCTTCTGAAATTTAATTATGTAACCCCACATAAGCCACAGGTTCTTTGGATTTCAGCAACTTAAATTCTTATTAACTTAATCTCAGTAGCATTATCTAACACTTAATATTTGTGTGGCTTTGTGAAAGGTTCAAATTCTCTAAACCTCAGTAATTTAACCATAATTGTAAAGGGCTAAAACTCTGAATCGGTGCCCTGGAATCAGATAACCAAGAACTTAAGGCTAATTACTGATTGGATGATACACTATTAGCATAAGCTTGGAAAATAGCCCTTCTCACTATTCTGCTGGCTCAATCTTTTGGTGTATACAGATAATTATAAGAGGGATTAGGGGGTGGAGTAAAACAAGCCAGAGTCACTTTGGTGGTAGATGAGGAGAAGGGAGGTCATGGAGAGCTTGCAACCATCCCCTTCACTTCTACCCCAAAGACCAAGAATAAAGACCAAGGACTTTTACTTATCCTGACTCCAGCTGATTCTAAAGCATCCAAGGTGCTAACTCAGTCTTCACACTTAATAACTTAATCTCTGCATTCATTAACTATGTAATCAAAAGCATGTCACTTAAGACATCTCAGTTTGTTTCTTCATCTGTGAAATGGGGTAATCCTAGTTGTAGAATCTACTTTACAGGAGTGTTTTGAAGTTCAAAATGTATATAAAAGATTTCACATTAAAGTGCTATAAACATATGTTATTATTGTATAAAATCCTATTATCTTCATCAATTGATTTCACAGTATTATTATTCTTATTGTAATTATCTTCTTCATCATTATCATCAGAATCAGAATTATCAGCAGCAGCAGCTAAGGGCTCCACCTTTAACTGGAAGTAACTCAGTAACCAGCCCCATATGAGCTAGCAGGCTTGAATGATCAAATTTCTTTGCAGACTGAGGTTCACTGGCTGTGAAGATTTTGGGCACCTTATGGTTTTCTCAAAGATATTTCAATTTAACTTTGATTTTCTGAAGCATGTGTAAAGTTGAGCTTATGATGATGGTGGTAAGATGGATAGTGTTTTCCTTTTTTTTTTTTTTCTGGAGATCTTCAAAATATCTAAAGCAATTTGTTTTCTCTTATTCTCATATCTTTGTGAAGTAGGGAAAGAAGGCAGGTGCTATTCATGTTTTGTGGATGGTGAAAACAAAATCAATTTTGTACTCAGTTTGAGGAGGTCTGAGTTCTGGTTTTAGCTCTCCTTAGTAATAGCTTTGTGATTTAGGACAAATCACTTCACTTTTGTTGGGGTTCTGTTTTATTATCTATAATATGAGACAAAATGGGATCAAATGTTTTGAACAGTAAGGATGTTTAGAAATCCACCTAATTCAATCCTCTTCTTTTATAGATTAGGAAAGGGCCAAAGAAGCTAAATGCCTTACCAAAACTCAAACGGGGAGTTGGGAGGGGGGGTCAGATTTTGAATCTAGGTCCTTTCACAAGAAAGGCAGAATGGAAATATCACTGGATTTGAAATTAGTTATCCTAGATTCAAATCTTGACTTTATCATGTACTACTTATGTGACCTAAAAATGATTACTTAACCTCTGGCTCTCACTTTTTTTCACCTGGGAAATTTTGGAACACATAAATAACTTTTACATAGATATGTAATCTTTATTTTCACAAATATTTGGTTCCCTTTGTAATCCCCCTAAATTTTATTTTGTATGATTAAAAACACTATTCTGAGAAGGGGTTCAGAACATTAAAAAAAATAAGAACCTTTGATCTAACTGTATGATTGGTTAATCAAATCAAAGATTTCCCCCATGCCTCCAATGAATTCAAACAATCTATGGTTCTCTGAGTGCAGAAAAATTAAGCATCTTGCCCAAGAGAACACAATGTTGATGATGAGGGTAGATTTAGATCATAGATAACCTCATTAGACAGATTATCAACTATCTCTTATTGCTGAATAGAATCCACTAAAGAGATGCTTGTGTGGGCATCTTGAATACTGGATACCTTGAGCTGAGATTGCTTCTGTCCAATTTCAATCTGGTTAAAGCCATAATGAGCTCCTCATCCATAGAGCACTTGAGAGTTAGCTCATCAGAAGCCCAGTCAGCTCTGTAGGAATGGGGTGTGATGTACACTCAGCAATAATGAGGCAGTCATTTGCTTTCCCAGCACATCAAATAACACCTTGTATGACTGCAGAGCCCTATAAAGAAATGAGCTCATTTCAAAATGCATTATTTGCTCCATGTGAGAGTTTGGCATAGTTTTGCCCCATGGGTTTTAAGCCAATAAGAAGAGACAATTCAGTTGAGTCCTGGAGTTTCTTACTGTCAGAGAAATTTAATTTTTAATTTAAGATCATTATCATTATCACTACCATAACTGCCAGTACCAACATCATCACTATTTGACAGGCTGTCACCTGGCAGAGGGCTTAGATAAGTTTTTGGCCCCCCAAAAAGGCAAAACTAGAAGCAGTGGATGGAAGTTTCCACAAAGCAAGTTTAGAATTAACATCAATAAAAATACAATTCCACAGCAACAAGAGTAATCTAAAAGGACGATGAATGACTTTGGGAGATGCTAAGATTCTACTTCAAGCAAAGGTTAAAATATTGGTTGCTATATTTTAACAGGGATTCATTTATGTTTAGGTTAGATAAATAGAAAATGGCTAGAGTCACTTTTAAAAAAATAAACAGAATTCTCTCTGTCTATCTCTATGTGTCTCTCTGTGTGTGTGTCTGTCTCTGTCTCTCCCCCCTCCATCCCTTCCTCCCTTCTTTCCTTCTTCCCTTTCCTTCCCTTCCTCCTTCTCTCTTTCTCTTTGTGTCTTTCTCTTTGTCTCTCTCTTTCTCTCTATCTATATTTGTGTGTGTCTCTCTCTCCATTTCTCCCCTCCTCCTCCTCTTCTCTTTCGTTCTCTCTCTTTCTTCCCTTTCCCTCCCTCTTTCACTGTTTCTCTATGTCTCTTTTCTCTCTCTTCTTTTTCCCCTCTTTCACATTCTCTCTCTCCCTTTCTCTCTCCTCCTTCTATTTGTCTTTGTCTATTTCTCTTCCTCTCTATTTCTCTCTTTTCCCTCTTTATTTCTATTTCTCTCTCTTCTCTCTGTGTTTTCTCTTTTATCTTTTCTCCACCCCCATACACACACACACACACACATTTCTCTATATAGTATATATGTGTATATATGTATGTATGTATATATATACATTTCTCTATATAGTATATATGTGTATATTTTTCAGAATAATTGTGCCCATTCGTTGGCTCACCAACAATGTATCAATGTATCACAGTTCCTTCAACATTTGAAATTTGGATTCATCTTTGATCACCATTTTTGGCCAATGTTTTCAGTCAACTTTGTCAATCTGATGAGTAAGAGGTAATATGAAAAAAAAATCATTTAAAATTCTTGCCTCTGGCAGGCATTTTCCCATAGGGGTATAGTTAGCATGAGTTTTTTCCCTTAAGAACTGCTTGTCCATATTCTTAAATGTTTTATCATTTGGAGAATGGCTCTTATTCTTATAAATTCATGTTAACTTCTGCTTGCTAGAAGTTAATTGTTTTTTCCCCAGTTAATTGTTTCCCTTTTTATTTCAACTTTACTGGATTTGTTTGTGAGGTGACTTTATAAGGGAATAGATTCCAATCTGCAGGAATCATTGGATTCCCTGATACATGAAGTAATGGACATTAGATTAGTTTTGGACTATCTCTTGGTTGCTAAAATAGGTCTATGTGTGATTGTTATTTATATACAGTTCTTCTAGGACTTATGGACTTGTATAATTCCTCATATTGATTCATGTTGTTTGTTACGTCACTGCTAGCCTATGTTATATTACTATGTGTTTGTGTAACACCTCCCATGCTGATGGATTTATATATACCTATTTCAAGTAAGACTCTTCAGTCCAGAGGAAACCTGCTAACAATATCTGGTTTTGTGTTCTCACCTCCCTTCCTGAGAAGTCAAGGAGGGCATAACTACCTGTGTTCTAAAACAAAAGAAAGTTGGAGATGTAGAGGGCCGGAACTCTAGAGAAGTATAATTGAAACAAGGATACTTATAACAAGGTGTTAACTCAGTGGAACTGATGAGATGATGGTTCTCTACTCCACATATATATAATGTGCTGTAATGATGTAATCATACCAAGGTATTTAAGAAATAAGAGGACTAGAAATGAGATATTTCATCTTTGACCATTCTCCTGGTGGCTCTCCTGCCTCCTGCATTCCTTCACTCAGACCAAGACTGGATCAGACTGTAATAGGCACAGACTATGAAGGAGACAAACTGTGAGAATAAAGACGTTAGACTATTCCTGACTATCCTCATGGTGACTGGGCACATTATTTAGTCCAGTTTGCTTCTGTAACTTTATCTGTAAAATAATCTGGAGAAGGAAATGGCAAAACACAACAGGATCTTTGCCAAGAAAATCCTATGACATGATGTGGTTTACTGAATTACAAAGAATCACTAAACCAATCAAAGTTCCTTCCACCCACCTTCACCAATTCTATACATTCCAATGGCTGATAATATTTTTTTTTCAGAATAAAATATAAACTCATCTGTTTGGCATTTAAAGCTATTTACAACTTAGCCATACCCTGTCTTCCAGTCTTATTATTCCAGTCTCCCCCATAAGGTCTGTGGTCTAGCATTATTGGTCTATATCCTATCTTTCACACATGATTCTCAATCACTTACATATGTACCTTAGCTCATGTCCTACATTCATGTATGAATCATTGGAGCACAGGTATTAGATGTGGACAACTATTTTACACAAAGTAGGGCTTAATTGTGAGATTGTAGATGGATTCTCTGGTAAGGAGAAGGAACTCATTAATATAACTAGAATTCAAACTAGAAGAAGAATACCTGCATATGGTAGATAATTAGGCTCTCCCGAGAGCCCTGAACTTGGAGAACAGAAACCTAAGTTTAATATCAACTCTCACTAGCTCTTAACTTCACTGTAGCTCATTTCTCCATCTATAAAATGCTACTATAGCAATTCCATCCACCAACTAGGATTATGAAAGCAAATTAGATAATATTTATAAAGTGTCTTGAAAACCTTAAATGCTATATAAATGCTTTTGTCATCATCATCATCATCATCATTATGTTTATTAATCCAGATATAATGAAGAATCTACAATGCAGTTGTTTTAAAGATTCAAATTTGTAATGAGAGCTTTTCCTGGGGGAAAAGGCAACAGTGAGAATGTTCCTAACCTAAGATCTGAAAACTTTTGAATTTGGGGCACACAGATAACCTCTAAGATTGTCTCTTAAGGTCCCAAAGTATCATATGCCAGAATCAGAAAAATCTTCACCAGCTGACCTGAAATCAACCAACCAAAAGGATGTTGAGTTTTAATCCTATGCATTCTGTTTTCATCTTCTGCCCCTTTATCACTTCCTTCACTCACGTATGGAGGACTAGGTCTTGTTGGCTTATCTCCACTGTCAGTGGTCTCATTTAGCATGCAGTACCCACTCAGGATGTGGCTTTATGTGGCTTTACATCTCCACTATGAGCCATTTTCCCACTTTTCTTTAAAGAATAAAAATACAGGTGAAATCATGATCTTCCTCCTCACTCAGGCTTCTTATCATCTTAATTTTAAAGAGGCAGATTAATGTCACCCTCTTCAGTAGACTTTTCCTGCTCTGTCTCCCCTACTCTCCCCACCACACAGTGTTTAGTGCCATCCCCTCTGAGATTACCTTCCTTCTATTTGTGGGGGTAGAGTTCTACTTTTTACTATTCAGTAAATATATCTTGATCCCTTTATCAAATGTGAACACTTCTTTGACTGATCAATCAATCAATTATGAGACTTGAAATACAAATTGGATTGTCTAAGCCTGGAGGTTTTGATTAAGTGAAGAGAGAAGAATGATAGCCAAGAAACAAATTTAACCACACTTCTGGGAACTTTAGCCAATTCAGGTCACCAATCCAAAGGGGTATAGTTCAATAGTGTTAAATTTTCAGATCAGGAATTAAACATAGAGTTTGTGCCATATCCCTGAGTGAGACCCATTCTTGGAGAAGAGGAGAGTTTCTTTCTCTTTCTCACTTTTCACTTTTCTGTCAGTACAAATAAATGAATACAGAAGGACAGAAAACAGCCCTAAGAAAATGATGGCCATGGTTTCTACAAAGGCACCAAACATTGGAGCCCAGCTAAGGGAAACTTCACAAAAAGGTAAAAGAGAACTCCTTTAGAATTTTTTGTGGTACCTCTTTGCTGTAGTCTTTCCTTGCATTGTGCCTCACTAAATATATACTTAAATTTAAGCCTGATCTCCCCAGGGACCTTGTGTAAATGCAGATGGAGAGAGATTCCCTACCCCCAACTTGGGAAAAACAATTTCTACTAGTTTTTTTCTTATTATATTCTCTTATGTAAATCCTTTTTGTAAAAGCTAATTGTTTGGCTGGATAATTCTCTATGGGAAGCATATTGGTGGTTGTCTCTAAGTGATGATGTTAGAATCAATCTGAATTACCATGGGAACCTTAAAATATTGGGTATTGGCACCCTCCAAGGATTCCAGCCAGTCAGTGTGATTAGCTGTTTATAGGAGTGACCAAAGAAAGGGTTCTACATTCTCTCCTTATGCGTTTCTCTGTCTCTTTATTTCTATCTATATCTCCCTCTCTATCTATTGTCATAGTCTCTATTTCTGTGTCTTTCTCTAAATATATGTTTATTATATACATGCATATATATGTATATATATATATATGTATGTATATGTAGGTTTATGTATATGTACCTACACACATATATTATATATGTATATTAACTATATTATTATATTATATATACACATATATATTATATATATTAACTATACCTACCTACATACACATACATACAGATTTATTGATATATGTATTGTCTCCCTCATTAGAATGTAAGTTCATTGAGCATAGTTTTGCTTCTTTTTCATAGCCCTAATAATTAGCAGAAAACTTCTTAAACTCAGCACTTAATAAATTTTTGTTGATTGATTGATAGTTTAATCTCTACATCTTATTGTGTAAGAAACCAAGTCTAATAGAGTGGATATAACTATTCAAACATCACATAATGGATTTTTGTTAGAATCAGGACTGGAATCAAAGTCTTCTAAGTCCCAGGCCAGAGCACATGTAATTGTGACACACTGACTTTAAAAGGCCTGAGCCACATCATAGTTTTAATTCTCAAATTTTGGGGAGTATCTTTTCATATCATACTAGTTTCTTATTTTATCCCTCTCCCACTCCCCTCCCACCAAGCCATCATTTGTAACCAAAATAAACACACAGTAGGGAATGAGAGATGAAAGGAGGGAAAGAAAAAGGGACAGGGGAAGGGAAAGGGAGGTGAAGGGAGAAGAGAGGAGAAAAGAGATCAAGAAAGGAGTTGGGATTTAGTTTTTATTAATCTGACCTCTTTCTAACTAGTCTCCATTGCTGAATTAGTTTCCATATGGCTATTTTAATGGTTTCTGCATAGAAAAGAACAGGAGGTAGGAAAGGTATTCTGAGACTCTATTAAAGTGATAGTATATTTATACATTCTTCCTAATTGAGATTTCATACAATTGTCATATTATCTTTTAAAATGCAGAACAAAAAAAAGAGAGAGAGGTGAGGATGTTTCTCTTTCTTGATGGTTAGTCTAATGTAATGCCCATCAGATGGAGTGACAGAAAATCTCATGAGATGGGAACACAAAAATGCTTCAATATTTCCCTAACCTTTATTGACTTAGACTTACAAAATCAATTTTCCTTATTAGCTGATGACTCTCTTCAAAAGACTTGCTTCATGAGATCCAGATAAAATATATAAACAGCAAATTGTTTCCATCTAAACTTGGTAATAGTAGGGTGATTTAATGTGACAGATAACTAACTCAAAGTGAAAGGACAAGGTCATCTTAGAAGGTACAATGGAATGTTAAACATGACCACAGAAGAACAAGTTTGAACTTCAGAATGTTTTTTCTTGAAAAAACACCTGAGATATAAGTAATGAGTTCTATTCCAGCATTTAAAATAGGTAATGTTTCTGTTACCCAGATTCATATCCCCAAAAATGTGCTTTTAAAAATAATTCTGTATCATTGATATCTGTTATCCACTGAAACCCCATGATCTTTTCTTTTACCCCACCTTTATGTTCTGGTATCCAAGTTCTACATTTTGCACCAAATTTTATTTTACTTGATATTTATCATTACTCTGAAGATTCGAAACATTTGAGAATACAATTAGAGCAAAAAAAGAGATATTTATTTTCATTAGTAAAAATTTAAAGGAAATGGAGACATAGTAAAGAGTTATTAATTGTACAGATAATTAATTATGAACCCCCAAAAAATTAGATGTCTCCACAAGGAGATTGAAATAATCCTCTGAAAACAGCAATTTCAGATATTCAAACACTAACCAACATACAAAATCATTATATATGTTCAAAAGTCATAAATTATATTTCTTTTGTAAAATAAGATTGTGATTCATATGTGTTCACTGTTTCCAACTGCTTCCAAATTAATTCATTTTTGTTTTTCACACCTGGAATTCCATCAGTATAGGGTGGAAATTGACTATGCTAATGAAGATGACAAACTTAAAAAAAAATTAAACGTAGAGTCATGTGAACTCTGCCTTCTAGGGTATGTCCATGCCTTATATGATTCTACTTTTTTTTAAAGTGTATTTTAATAGGTGTCTGAGAGTAAATTCCTATTGTTAATCTGGATCTAGTTTCTCCAGAGTATCAATTCCATAATGTTAGTAAATAGGTAGGTGGATAGATAAATAGAAATATATATTGGAATAAGGTATCTATATCTATATGTAGATATAGTGAAATAGAAATAGATTTGGGATATATTGCCCCAGTTAGGCAGAAAAATGGGCAGAATATAGAGTTTGCCTCTGGGATAAATTGGGTAATTGGAAAATTGGGAGAAAAACTGCAAAACTCATAACAAATATCCCTAGTCAAGAAAAAAACAAATTGCCAGATTAGTCATATCAAAAATATGTCTCACTTCAAAGTTATTTTATGTGACATAATTATATTGTCTATATATTTTAAGGTGGTAATCTTCTGGAGTATCTATACTCTGGGATCAATCCTGATCATTGTGTACATCAAAATTTTTAATCTTTCAAAATCATTTATATAGAAGGGACAAGAGAACATAAGTTTATTGCATTATACATACAGTGCTTGTACTAAGTACATTGCTTTCCCAGTACCTTTTTCTTCTATAGAAAGGGAGGATTGTGAAGCAAAGAGATAGGGAAAAAATAAAAGAATGGGTTAGAGAAAAATGAACCATTATCAGTGACAACTGTAAATGTGAATGTGGTAAATTGACCCATAAAATGGAAGAAGACTGTGCAATGAATTACAAAGAAAAATCCAATATACCATTTATAAAAATAATAATAAGAAGAATAACCACAACTACTCACTCATATTTAAATAAAGGGCTAAAAGAAACTTTTATTATATTTCAGATGAACTCATAAAAGCAAGGGTAACAATGATTAGAGCAGCTAAATAGGACATTGGATAGAGCAACAGGTTTTGAGTCAGAAAGATCTGAATTCAAATCTAGGCTTAAATAATTATGAATTTTTTGACACTGAGCAAGTCACTTAAACCTATTTGTCTAAGATTTTCCTGTAAAATGAACTGGAAAAGAAAATGGCATATCACTCCAGTATTTTTGCCAAGAAAAATCTTTTTTTTTTAATTTTTATTTAATAATTACTTTATATTGACACTCGTTTCTGTTCCAATTTTTTTTCCCTCCCTCCCTCCACCCCCTTCCCTAGATGGCAAGCAGTCCTTTATATGTTGGATATGTTGCAGTATATCCTAGATACAATATATGTTTGCAGAACCGAACAGTTCTCTTGTTGCATAGGGAGAATTGGATTCAGAAGGTATAAATAACCCGGGAAGAAAAACAAAAATGCAGATAGTTCACATTCGTTTCCCAGTGTTCTTTCTTTGGGTGTAGCTGCTTTTGTCCGTCATTTATCAATTGAAACTCAGATCTCTTTGTCAAAGAAATCCCCTTCCATCAAAATATGTCCTCATACAATATCGTTGTCGAAGTGTATAATGATCTCCTGGTTCTGCTCATTTCACTTAGCATCAGTTCATGTAAGTCTCGCCAGTCCTCTCTGTATTCATCCTGCTGGTCATTTCTTACAGAACAATAATATTCCATAACATTCATATACCATAATTTACCCAGCCATTCTCCAATTGATGGGCATCCATTCATTTTCCAGTTTCTAGCCACTACAAACAGGGCTGCTACAAACATTTTGGCACATACAGGTCCCTTTCCCTTCTTTAGTATTTCTTTGGGATATAAGCCCAATAGAAACACTGCTGGATCAAAGGGTATGCACATTTTGATAATTTTTTGGGCATAATTCCAGATTGCTCTCCAGAATGGTTGGATTCGTTCACAACTCCACCAACAATGCATTAGTGTCCCAGTTTTCCCGCATCCCCTCCAACATTCATCATTATTTTTTCCTGTCATCTTAGCCAATCTGACAGGTGTGTAGTGGTATCTCAGAGTTGTCTTAATTTGCATTTCTCTGATCAATAATGATTTGGAACACTCTTTCATATGAGTGGTAATAGTTTCAATTTCATCCTCTGAAAATTGTCTGTTCATATCCTTTGACCATTTATCAATTGGAGAATGGCTTGATTTCTTATAAATTTGAGTCAGTTCTCTATATATTTTGGAAATGAGGCCTTTATCAGGACCTTTAACTGTGAAAATGTTTTTCCAGTTTGTTGCTTCCCTTCTAATCTTGTTTGCATTAGTTTTATTTGTACAAAGGCTTTTTAATTTGCTGTAATCGAAATTTTCTATTTTGTGATCAGTAATGGTCTCTAGTTCATCTTTGGTCACAAATTTCTTTCTCCTCCACAAGTCTGAGAGATAAACTATTCTATGTTCCTCTAATTTATTTATAATCTCGTTCTTTATGCCTAGGTCATAGACCCATTTTGATCTTATCTTGGTATATGGTGTTAAGTGTGGGTCCATGCCTAATTTCTGCCATGATAATTTCCAATTATCCCAGCAGTTTTTATCAAATAATGAATTCTTTTCCCAGAAGTTAGGGGCTTTGGGTTTGTCAAACACTAGATTGCTATAATTGACTATTCTGTCTTGTGAACCTAGCCTTTTCCACTGATCCACTAATCTATTTCTTAGCCAATACCAAATGGTTTTGGTGACTGCTGCTTTATAATATAATTTTAGATCAGGTACAGCTAGGCCACCTTCATTTGATTTTTTTTTTCATTAATTCCCTTGAGATTCTCGACTTTTTATTGTTCCATATGAATTTTGTTGTTATTTTTTCTAGATCAATAAAATATTTTCTTGGAAATCTGATTGGCATAGCACTAAATAAATAGATTAGTTTAGGGAGTATTGTCATCTTTATTATGTTTGCTCGGCCTATCCAAGAGCACTTAATATTTTTCCAATTATTTAAGTCTGACTTTATTTGTGTGGAGACTTTTTTTATAATTTTGCTCATATAATTCCTGACTTTCCTTTGGTAGGTAGATTCCCAAATATTTTATGGTATCAACAGTTATTCTGAATGGAATTTCTCTTTGTATCTCTTGCTGTTGGGTTTTGTTGGTGATGTATAAAAATGCTGAGGATTTATGGGGATTTATTTTGTAGCCAGCTACTTTGCTAAAATTATGAATTATTTCCAATAGCTTTTTAGTAGAATCTCTGGGGTTCTCTAGGTATACCATCATATCATCTGCAAAGAGTGATAGTTTGGTTTCCTCATTGCCTACTCTAATTCCTTTAATTTCTTTCTCGACTCTTATTGCCGAGGCTAGTGTTTCTAATACGATATTAAATAATAATGGTGATAGTGGGCAACCTTGCTTCACTCCAGATCTTACTGGGAAAGTTTCCAGTTTTTCCCCATTGCATATGATGCTTACTGATGGTTTTAAATATATGCTCCTGACTATTTTAAGGAAAAGTCCATTTATTCCTATGCTCTCCAGTGTTTTTATTAGGAATGGATGTTGGATTTTATCAAATGCTTTTTCTGCATCTATTGAGATGATCATATGGTTTTTGTTTGTTTGGTTATTGATATAGTCAATTATGCTAATAGTTTTCCTAATATTGAACCAGCCCTGCATTCCTGGTATAAATCCTACTTGGTCATAGTGTATTATCCTGGTGACAATTTTCTGTAATCTTTTTGCTAATATTTTATTTAAGATTTTAGCATCAATATTCATTAGGGAGATTGGTCTATAATTTTCTTTCTCTGTTTTCAGCCTACCTGGTTTAGGTATCAGTACCATGTCTGTGTCATAAAAGGAGTTTGGTAGGACTCCTTCAATCCCTATTTTTTCAAATAGTTTATATAACATTGGAGTTAATTGTTCTTTAAATGTTTGGTAGAATTCACATGTAAATTCATCTGGTCCTGGGGATTTTTTCTTAGGGAGTTGATTGATAGTTTGTTCTATTTCTTTTTCTGAGATGGGACTGTTTAGGATATTTACTTCTTCCTCTGTTAGTTTGGGCAAGCTATATTTTTGGAGGTATTTTTCTATTTCATTTAAGTTGTCGAATTTATTGGCATAAAGTTGGGCAAAGTAATTCCTAATTATTGCTCTAATTTCCTCTTCGTTAGTGGCGAGTTCTCCCTTTTCATTTTTAAGACTAACAATTTGATTTTCCTCTTTCCTTTTTTTAATCAGATTTACTAAGGGTTTGTCTATTTTGTTGGTTTTTTCATAGAACCAACTCTTAGTTTTATTAATCAATTCAATAGTTTTTTTTTTACTTTCAATTTTATTGATCTCACCTTTTATTTTTAGAATTTCAAGTTTAGTGTTTGACTGGGGGTTTTTAATTTGTTCCTTTTCTAGCATTTTTAATTGCAAACCCAATTCATTGATCTTCTCTTTCTCTATTTTATACAAATAGGCCTCTAGTGATATGAAATTTCCCCTTATTACCGCTTTGGCTGCATCCCATACATTTTGGTTTGATGTCTCATTATTATCGTTTTCTTGGGTGAAGTTATTAATTATGTCTATGATTTGCTGTTTCACCCAATCATTCTTTAGTATGAGATTATTTAGTTTCCAATTATTTTTTGGTCTACTTCCCCCTGGTTTTTTGTTGAATGTAATTTTCATTGCATCGTGGTCTGAAAAGGATGCATTTACTATTTCTGCCTTACTGCATTTGAGTTTGAGGTTTTTATGTCCTAATATATGGTCAATTTTTGTATAGGTTCCATGAACTGCTGAAAAGAAAGTGTATTCCTTTCTGTCTCCATTACATTTTCTCCAGAGATCTATCATATCTAACTTTTCTAGTATTCTATTTACCTCTTTGACTTCTTTCTTATTTATTTTGTGGTTTGATTTATCTAATTCTGAGAGTACAAGGTTGAGATCTCCCACTATTATAGTTTTACTGTCTATTTCTTCTTGCAGCTCTCTTAGTTTCTCTTTTAAGAATTTAGATGCTACCCCACTTGGTGCATATATGTTTAATATAGATAGTGCTTCATTATCCATGCTACCCTTTAGCAAGATATAGTGTCCTTCCTTATCTCTTTTAATTAGGTCAATTTTTGCTTTAGCTTGATCTGAGATCAGGATGGCTACCCCTGCTTTTTTGACTTCACCTGAAGCATAGTAGATTTTGCTCCAACCTTTTACCTTTAACCTGCATGTATCTCCCCGCTTCAGGTGTGTTTCCTGTAAACAACATATTGTAGGATTCTGGCTTTTAATCCATTCTGCTAACCGCTTCCTCTTTATGGGGGAGTTTACCCCATTCACATTTATGGTTAGAATGACCAATTCTGTATTACTTGCCATCTTGTTAACCCCGGTTTATGCTTTTCTCCCTTCTTTCCCCTTTCCCCCCCTTCCCAGTATTAAGCTTGTGAGCACCACTTGCTTCTCACAGCTCTCCCTTTTTAGTATCCCTCCCCCCACCTTAGAGTTCCTCCCCCTATCTTACCCCTTTCCCTCCCAGTTCCCGTATTCCCTTCCGCTTAGCTTATTCCTTCCCTTTCCACTTTTCCCTTCTCACTTTTCAATGAGGTGGGAGAAGTTTTACCATAGATTGAATATGTCTTAAGATTTTTCACTTAAAGCCAATTCTGAAGGCAGTAAGATACCCACTATATTCATCCTCCTCCATTCTTTCTCTCAGATATAATAGGTTTCCTATGCCTCTTCATGAGATGTATTACCCCCACTTTACCCTTTTTCTGATACAATGTCCTTTCCACATCAATTTCTAGAACAAGGTATACATGTATTCTTTATACATCTATATAGTCAAAATATAGTTCCCAAGATTAATCTTTACCTTTTTAGATTTCTCTTGAGTTCTATATTTGTAGATCAAACTTTTTGTTAAGTTCTGGTTTTTTCATCAGAAATAGATGAAATTCGCTTACTTCGTTGAATGTCCATCTTCTTCCCTGGAAAAAGATGCTCATTCTCGCTGGGTAAGTTATTTTTGGTTGCATACCAAGTTCCTTAGCCTTTCGGAATATCATATTCCAGGCCCTTCGATCTTTTAATGTGGATGCTGCCAGATCCTGGGTGATCCTTATTGTGGCTCCTTGATACTTGAATTGGGTTTTTCTAGCCGCTTGCAATATTTTTTCCTTCATCTGAGGGTTCTGGCATTTGGCCACTATATTCCTTGGTGTTTTGATTTTAGGATCCCTTTCAGTGGGTGATCGATGAATCCTTTCAATGTTTATTTTTTCCTCTGTTCCTATGACTTCTGGGCAGTTCTCTTTGATAATTTCCTGGAAAATAGTGTCCAGGCTCTTTTTTTCATCATGTTTTTCTGGGAGTCCAATGATTCTCAGATTGTCTCTCCTGGATCTGTTTTCCAGGTCTGTTGTCTTCCCCAGAAGGTATTTCACATTTTTCTCCATTGTTTGATTTTTTTGGATTTGCTTGACTGATTCTTCTTGTCTCCTCGAGTCATTCAATTCCTCTTGTTCAAGTCTGATTTTCAATGAAGTGTTCTCTTCACTCACTTTTTTAAAATCTTTTTCTAATTGTCCAATTGAGTTCTTTTGTTCTGTGGAATTTTTTTCCATTTCGCCAATTTTGTTTTTTAGAGAGCTGTTTTCTGTTTCCAGTTCACTAATCCTATTTTTCAAGGATTTTACTTCTTTATCCACTCTCTCTTTAACTTTCTCCAGGCTCTTTTGCCAAGCCTCCCTCTCCTTTTCCCAAGCTTCTCTCTCCTTTTGCCAAGCCTCACTCTGCTTTCCCCATTTTTCTTCTAGCTCCCTTATGAGAGCCTTTTTAATCACTTCTATGAGGTTCATCTGTGCTGAGGAACAGATGGTCTCCTCCTTTGGGGAATCACCTGGGGACTGCCTGTTTTTAGTCTCCTCAGGATTTAGAGTCTGCTCTCTATCTGTATAGAAGCTGTCAAGGGTTAAAGTCCTCTTCAGCTTCTTGCTCATTCTGTCTATTAATCAGAGACAAACTACCAAAGAAAAACAGAAAAAACTGGAGTCTTTCTTTGGGGGAGGGGTTGGGTATGTTATCGAGTTTCCTCTACAGACTGCAGGGGGCAGCAGTGAGGCACTAGCAGGACTGTGCTGCGCCTGCGCTCTGAGATCCCAGAGCGTGCTGAGTCACTGAGGGGGGGGAAGGGGGGGGCGGCCAGGTCCTGAGAGACTCCAGCTGTTTGGGGTTGTGTTCTTCAGCCCCGGTGTTTTTAGCTTCCCTGCTGGGCTGCTGACTTGCTGCTGGAGTAAAGTATCCAAACCTGTAGTGAAGCTCTCCCCGCAGAGACGGCTGCGATCACTCCCCACCCCCTCTCAGCTCTGCTCCCATGCTCTCACTGCCGCTGCCCTTAGCCTGTGCCCGATCTAAAACCGTCCCAGCCCTCCAGTAAAGACAGACCTTTCTTGGCGGATCTCAAGGATGGCTTCTCTTGGTAACTATATGTGGGTTTTTTTCAGTCAAGCATTGATTCAGAGGCTTGTAATGAAGTGGATAGTGAGAGAAAGCGCGGAGCTTATGCAACTGTGAGCCTCCTCTCCGCCATCTTAACCGGAAGTCCCAAGAAAAATCTAAATGGGGTTCCAAAAGTTGTATACAACTAATCAACAAATAGCAATCATTATTCTGGATAAGATAATAGCAAACTAAACTATGTTCTTCATTTTAGAGGGAAACAGTTTATTTTGTTTACTGTTTATTTACTTTAGAGGGCTTTAAGTCAAATCTCAAAGATTTTAGTCACTTGCCCAAAGTCTTCTGAATCCAGAATATTTTTTCTTTCTATTGTATCACATTTCTCTGCCATCTGGCTATATTAAAGAATTTTAATAACCCTCCAAAAAAGTATTAATGTTTTCCCATTCCATACTATGATAAAATCTAGAAAGAAACCAGAGAAATAATTTAATCCAATGCCTTTCTTTTTACATGTGAAAAATGGGGCATTATAAACTTGGAGCAATTTTTTTTTCAAAGTCCTATAGCCAGTGAGGGATTAGCAGAGTCAATATTAATACTCAAGTATGTCACTCCAGGTCAATTATGTTCTATTGTGCCCCATATCTTTGTCCTTCTTTCCCCAACTCAGTGTTTTCTTTAAGAACAAAAGTCTTCATATCAGGTCCGTTCTATGAAAACCTGCTCCCAGATGCTCAGTCAAAATAAGCACAATAATTTGTGAAAATTGAGTGCCATCTTCATCCCTCCTGAGAATTTACATGGTTGATGACAAAAAAAGGTGAAAAAGTAGGATACCAGGAATAGCTATGAAAGGCCTAGGCTTTTGTCAGAGTTTCTGGGCAACCTGAAGTCACCCTAATAAGCAGTCACTTTTTCTCACTTGGTATGAATCCTACCCTCCTGTGTAGATACACATATCTTATCTGTTACTTCATTCAATGGTACATGGATCATCTATCAAATTAAGAACAGCTTAATTTTTTTTTCTTTCAGTGAGTAAATGACACACATATATTCCTGGAGCTTTGTCATTGTTATTTTTTTCCAGTTAGTCAGTCATATATGTCTCTTCATGACCTCATCTGTGTTTTTGTTGGCAATGATACTAGAGAAGTTTACCATTTCCTTCTTCAGCTCATTTTACAACTGAGGCAAACAGAGTTAAATGACTTCCCCAGATCACACCAGATCAGATTGTAGCTCAGGCCCTCCTGACTCTACCCACTGTGCCATTTGGCTGCCCTGGAGTTAGTCTTTACCAGGATAAATAAAGAACTGACAAAAGGGAGGGAGCAAAGATGAAGGCTTATACCCAGTGAAGAACCTGTAGCAAGATGCCCAGGAAGGAAGGGTAAGTCAAGAATAGTTGAATCCTAGATTTAATTGTATCTTTATAAATGAGCTTGAGGTCCTTATGTCAGAATGATAGGAAAGGTCCTTTTTTATTATACCTATACTGGGAAACTGTTTTTTCCTTCATATTACATATGGCTGAAAGCATCACTCAAGACTACAAAAGGCCCTAGTATCAACAGGGCAGAAATGGCTTTTTTCTCAGGTCACAGAATAATAGTGTCCAGTAGGTAAAAACATAGAATATGAATTAGGCTATTAAGTTCCAGAAAAATAGCAAATTCATCATTCTCCCCTTGAAAGTAAGGGATATCTTTTTTTTCTCCACTCCTTCAATCATCTTCTCTTCTTCCCACTCTTCCTTTTCTTCTCTCTCTTCTGATTCCTTTTCCCTCTGCCTTCCCTTCTTTCCTCTACCTTCCCCCTTCCAGACTTTCTAATTGTCTTACCTATACACACACATACACACACACACAACACACACTAGGAGCAACATTAGCAACTCTAAAGAGACAGATTTACTTACATCCTTGATGTAAATTTTAAAAATCCTAATAATTAGAGCTATCCCAAAGGGGAATGATTTGACAGATAGTAGCTTGGAGGCTTTTAAGCAAAGGTTGATTACCATCAGAATATTATACATGCGGTTTCTTATTCAGGTACAGGTTGGACTAAATGGCCTCTTAGGTCTCTTTCAACTCTGAGATTTTGTGATTGATTTGTCTTGATTATTCACACACACACACACACACACACATACACACACCTCCCTGAAAATGCATTTATATGCACATAATCTATAAATATAATTCTATCAGTGCTCAGTTGGGTGCATATGTGGATAACCATTGTATGCAAACCATGTGCTTTAATATACCCACAGCAGGAATATTTTGCAATAGTCAACGGGTTATTCTTCTGGCCATAAGTCTCTCTAGTCCATCTTCCATCCAGCTGCCAAAATAACTGTCATAAAACATAGATCTAACCATGTGACCCCTCTGCTCAATAAATTCCACTGACTCCCTATTAAGAGTTGTCAAATTTAAATTATTCATTTAGCATTTAAAACTCATTCAAGTCTGGTGTTTTCATAGCTTTCTAGTCTTCATTTATAATATTCTTCTCTGGGTACTCAATGGGTCAATCATAATGGATGACTTACTATTTTTTACACAGTTTATAAGAATTTTTTAAGGGCTTACTATGTGCCAGGCAAAAATTTGGTCCCTGTTTCCAGAGAGCTCACATTATAATGAGGAAGAGAAACGAAAACAACTATATGCAAACAAGATATAAATAAGACATAGATATGTGTGCATACACAAATGGATATGTTACATTTAATATATATGCACATACATGTATGTTTTATATATATTTGAATGTATATAAACATTCACAGATATATGTATATATGTTTGCATGCATATATATGTGTATATTATATGTATTATAATGTATATATGGAGAAGTGGAACAGGGAAAGGGATAGATATGAGAAAGAGAATATGAAGGAAGAGAACAACATAACCCCTCATTCATGCCCATCTTTCTGTCTTTACCCAATCTATGCCCTGAGTCTGGGACTGCTCTTCCTTTTCAGCTTTGATTCTTACAATTATTGGCTCCTTTCAAAATTTGGATCAAATTTCTCCTTCTATGTGACATCATTGTTTTTTTTTTTTCCCAGTTACTAGAGCCCTCTTGCATTTGCTTTGCATATTCTACATGCAAATGTATGAATATATTGTCTCCCCCTTTATAATGTAACTCTTTATCCTTTTGTCTTTATAGCCTTCTGTCCAGTGCAACACCTGACGCATAGTACCTAATATATATATATGTTCATTCATTTATTGATCAATTAAATGCAAACACACACACACACACATATATATATAATTCATGACCCTATGATGTTTAATGACACTCATGCATATATAAATACATATACATATGTATGTATACTCATGTAATCAGGTAATTGAATAATATATGTCTGCCTATGGGCATATTTATGTGACCTTGACAACATATGTACATTCATGAATATCTATCTGTCCATGTATATATCTAGCCCGTCATCTTATGGGCCTTCAGTGCTTCCAGCTTTTGGACAGCACTTCTGGCAGAATGATGGAGTCAGTCATATTTATAGGAGCTGTATATAGAAATGTCTTACCCATGGTAGTTTGGAAATGAGATCATTTCACAGGGGAAAAATAGGAGGTGTTGAGAAAAGGGAGGGAGGCAAAGAGGAAGAAAGGGTCAAACTGGGAGAGAAATGGAAATTTCCAGATTTAAATTTAATAGTTGTTGATGACTGCATTTTAAAATTGTGATATTCGGAACAAATCTGTTCTGAGGTCATTCCCCCTTTCGTGTGACAGTTCTAGACCCTTCTTTTGCTGAGATTTTGCTGTGAAGCTCTTAGCATCCAAGCATCCTTATCTCTATGAGCTCAATTGATACTTCTCCCCTGCATTAGGTGTTCCATCGAAGCTAAAACCAGCTTACAAAGCAGGCAGAACAAGGTTTACCTCCCGTTTTTAGATGTAAAAATTCATGTTCAGGAAGGTTATAATATAAACTCCCAATATGAGGCAGGGATTGTGACTTATTTTTTTTTTTTTTTTGCATCTTCAGCTTCTTATTCAATGACTAGCATAAAATAGTTACTTAATACATACTCATTGTTTGTCTAATTGGTTGATTGTCCTTGTTCATTCAGGTAGAAAGCAGAGAAGACAATCCTTTCCATCAGTTCATTCAGTTCATGCTGTCTTTCAACACTGAATACAACTACCACAGAGAAGTCACTCACTGCATAAAGAAGAGTGAAGAGCACAAAAATCATAGAGACTTTGCCTCATCCAACCTCCTAACCTCTGGAGGTATCCTCTACTCCACAATGTGCTTCTGACTTGGCTTCTGCTTGAGATCTTTCCCTTTATCTCTGGTTTTAAGTTATGAATTGATCAATCAATAACCCAGTTCAAATACATTGATCATAATCAACAATGTTGATCACTTACTATATGCCAGACAAAAATGAAATAAATGCCCTAAACTCTAAGAGTTTATTGTAGAGGTGGAATAACACATGTGCAGAGAAGTGAATATAAAATGTGTATAAAGTTAATGCAAAGTTTTGGTGGAAGAATATTTTCAGAAGCTAGAGGATCAGTAGAGGTTTCATGAAGGAGATGAACTTGAAAGGGATATAGAGATTCTTAGCTGGATTAGTGAGGATGGAGAAAATTTCAGGACCATAGAGCAGCTTTGGGAATAGATATAGGAAGAGTAATGGGAGAAGTAATATCTTATAGGAGGAATGGCAAGTTATAAAAGGATGTTGGTATTGGATAGATAGATGGCACAATGAATACAGTGCTGGGCCTGGAGGGAGGAAGACTTGAGTTAAAATCCAGCCCAAGACACTTACTAGCTTTGTGATCCTGAACAAGTCACTTAACCCTGTTTGCCTCAGTTTCCTCATCTGTAAAATGAGTGGAGAAGAAAATGGCTGAAGACTCCAGTACCTTTACCAAGAAAACTCCATATAGGGTCATAAAGAGTTAACACACCTGGAACAATTGAATAAAATAATGTTTGCTTAGTTAAATTTTGTGAGCTAAAGACATCATCTGATCTTCATTACTCCTTAATTTCCAGAGGTATTTTAGTACTAGAGATTTAATCTGGAAACGCCCAAAGATTAGAGACCATGTCTGATCAAATTAACCTGTAAGATGTAAGACGTCAATACCCTCATTTCATGAAGGAGAAAACTAAGGCCATAATGAGGAAAGAGTGACTTACCCAAGATCATTCCTGGAACATCATGAATCATTATTAACATCCATGATCACCCCTAGAACATTGTCAGTCATTATTAGCATCCATGATCACTCCCAACATATATACACCATTTTCTCTTTCCTAAAGACATGCCTTCAGTTATCTATGCATTGATGTTCTTGCCTCATGATCTCAAAATCCTACCTATTCTTATATCTATAGCTCGATCTTCATGTACTCCAAGTAGCCTTTCCTGACCATCCTTTTCAGAAGTCACTGATGCTTGTCACATTTTATAAATTCCCCAAATTTCTTTGTAAATCTTTGTAGAATAATTCATCTCACCTTCTTCATCTCCTGATGATTCAAAAATTATATCCCAGGAAAAACCAAAATGTCTTTTTAGCACTTTAATTCATTCAAGTGCAAAGGTAGAGGTTGGAAGGAAAGAAATCATCTACTATAAGAAAAATGAAGAAACTTAGAAGATCTAATAGTATATTATTTAACAAATTGATTATTTAATAGTTCTAAAACCAACAGAGAGTTGACAATTCTCATTACCCCTTTCCCAGCATCTCCCGACACTGCCACTAACATTAACTAAGACTTTTTTGTTGGAGGTTTCTGTTTGAAGTTGAAAAGAAATTAAATAAAGGGATTCTCCTTAAAGGAAGCTCTCTATATCAGTAAAAATGCAGGTTTGATTCATTTTTTTAAAATATTCTAACAGGGCACAAAGTTAGTTTGTTTTTAGGTTTTTGTTATTATTATTATTATGACTTTTTTATTAACAGAACATATGCTTTGGGTAATTTTTTACAACATTATCCCTTGCACTCACTTCTGTTCCGACTTTTCCCTTCCCTCCCTCCATTCCCTCCCCTAGATGGCAAGCAGTCCTATATATGTTAAATCTGGAAGTTCATTTGTTTATAAGTTACTAATCTTCTAAATTGGGTTGCTCCATCCTCATTATGGCTCTAGTTATTTTTATACATGTCTTTTTTTTTTCTCCCAAGAGAGTGTAAGTTCAGTGAAGACAGACACTGTCTTTTCCATTTTTTTTTATTCTCATTTTACAGAACAAAAGACCTTCCAGAGATACCTAATCCCTCTTAATCCAGTGTTTTCCTCTGTTAATTGTTTCCTATTTATCCTGCATATAGCTAGCTTTGTATTCATTCCTTGACACACCGCTTTCCTCATTAGATTGTGACTTCCTTGATGGAAGGGATTGCCTTTTGCTTCTTTTTTTGTCCCAATCCTTAGAACTTAGTACCTGGAACATCATAGTCACAAATGAGTGAATGAACTGAATACTGACTTTTGAATAGGATTGGAAAGTACTTGTTTTATGAAGTTGGCTATCTGGAAATACTGTATATGGCCTAGTCCTTTTATCCCCAGGCAAGGCATCCCCCTATTTCCCATAATACTCAGCTAGAACCAGCATCAACTCTGCCTTAGCCAGCTCAAGTCCTCTGGAGGTCCTCTTCTTTTGGGTTAAACACCACTAATCAGATGATGACTTGGGGACCTGAGAGCAGGAGCCTGCCTAAAAAAAAAAAAAAAAAAAAAACTACTTGAACTTCATCCTCAGAGGAGCGTTTGTTCTGCATTTTAGGAATTAATGTAACACATTCCAGAGGAACTTCTCATGTCCTTGACAGAGGTCATCGACTGCAGGCAGCTAACCTAATTCATTAGTGCATTTTTGGTGGATGGATATTAGTTATTGAGTGAATAATTATGTTTTTCTCAGACTAAATGATTAATATCTTATTGATTAAACTGTTTAAAATATTTACACTTCTTTTTTTCTTGCTTCTTGGCTTTGATATTGGTTCATTAAACTATTTCTTTATTAGTGTTTCTTGTCTCCATAATACTATTTATTGGTTACAGTTTTGCAGGCAGAAATGTAGGCATAAAATATGGAGATCTCCATAATGCAGAACTACATTTGTGTGAGGATTTAATAGTTTTATTGTAGTTTTTTTCCTTATTTTTAAATAAGTTGATTTCAAATAAAACATAATAGTTCAGATAAATATTTGATATATTGGATACTGGTCCATTAGATAGAACGTTCACTTTGACAAGTCATAGTCTATTCATGAAAGGGATAGTCAGCTGTACTGCTAGAAGGAATTCTAGTTCTAGTTGTCCTAAGTACTGATCATCTCCTATAGATATGCACATATATATGTATCTATATGTGCATAAACATGTACATATATATAGGTATATGTTTATATATACATATATAAGTGTGTGTATATATGTGTGTGTGTGTGTGTGTGTGTGTGTGTGTGTGTGTGTGTATATATATATATATATATATATATATATATATGTATGTATATGTGTCTGTCTATATGTATGAGTACTCCTTGAGGTTAGGAAACATTTTCTGTTGCATATTTGTATCCCCAGAAAAAAACTGTCAATTATTTTAAAAATATATAGCAGGGTGTGTAGAAAGCTACTCTGACTGTGGCCTGTTATGCTAGCTCACTTCTTGAGGTATTTAGGTTATATGTTTGAAAACGCTATAGCAATTCAAGTTTCCCCAAAGGGAAATGATTTGCCTAGGAGCTACTGATTTATTCTTTATTATGTCCTCAAGCAAAGGTTGGATGACCACTTATCACTTGTCTTATTCTCAATGATTTTTTTTTTCAGTTATGAGGTAAATCAATTAGATGCAAAGGGCCCAACCCTAATTTTAGGAAAAAAGAAAAGAAGAAAGGAAGAAAGAAAGAAGGAATGAAGAAAAGAAGGAAGAATCACAGGGAAGGAGGGAGGAGAGAAGGATGAAGGAAGCAAGGAAGGAAGAAAGGAAAGAAGAAAGAATGACAGGGAGGGAGGGGGAGAGAGAGATGAAGGAAGAAAGGAAGGAAGGAAGGAAAGACTGGGTCAGGCATATTATAGAAAATATTTTTTTTCGAGGCAGCAAGATGGTGCAGTGGATAGAGCATTAGCTGTGGAATCAGGAGTAGCTGAGTTCAAATCTGGACTCAGATACTTAACACTTCCTAGCTGTGTAACCCTGGGCAAGTCACTTAATCCCAATTGCCTCACAAAAGAAAAAAAAAGATAAAAACAAAATATTCTTTTGGTATATATAATGAACTATATTACCATTAATATTCCTTTGAATTTTCAAATTCTGATTCTAGGAAAGAAGAAATCGCATCTCAAATTTAATAATAATCATCATAATAATAATGATAACTCACATTAATTTAATATTTTCAGTTTTACAAAAAGCTTTACCTACATCAACTCTTCGTTGCTTTTTTTTTAGTCATCCCTTAGCTAATGCTTTTTGCCTATACTCATGATGAGGGGATGGACAGGGTTTGTCTAAGCGATGATTAGTCTTTAATAGTGACATTATAAATATTTTGTAACCAGAAAATGCTTAAATTCTTGGAAGTGTAGAAACTCCAGAAAATTCATCAGGTTTTGCTGCTTTTTCTTATCTAATTTCAAGATTTAAATCAGTAACAGAGTTTCAAAATTTCAGCCTTTTATTTATCCTAGAAATCATAATCATCATCATAGTATTAGAGAAACTTAAAGGATAAAACAAAACAGGATGAGACAACTTATATGCTACTGAAGTTGTATCAATGATGATTTCAGAGAACCTAGAAAAAGCTTATATGCTCTTATTTTTATTTAATTACAGAAAGAAGTTATTTTACTACCCTACACAGAATCCTATGGAACATTAAATATAAATAATGGATATCAGGCTAGTGACTTGTCCAAGATAAGTGCTTTCAGAATAATGTTGAAAAACAAGAATGAAATAAAGAGGAGGAAGAATAGAAGACGGAGGAGGAAGAACAGCAACAGCAACAAACGAATTGATTGGGAGACAGAAGAAGAGACTCGAAGAAAGAGATATGGAGAGATAAAGAAAAAGAGACAAGAACAGCAACAGGGAGAGACAGATCAAGAAAACTGGGGAGTTGGGGAGACAATTCAATAGAGACACTATTTAATATGCTCACTTTCTCCAGCTAGTGCTATTTCAAATCTACCTAATGCTATTTCTCATTGCTCTCCCGAAGCATTCTATATTTAAGGTGGAGGTGTGTGCAGGGAGAGGGCAGTGGAGATAAATGCTGATATAGGAGACATGTTGAAAATAGACATCATGTGTAAAGGGGATCAGATCACATGAGTCAGTTTGTCGAGTCTTGGCCATGTGCTAAGATTCTGAGCTCCCAGCATAGAGCTGAAGAGAGGAATTTGCTGTAGGACTTTGCATATTTACCTTCTAGTCTTGGAATGGAGATAGGAAATTGCTGATCACATCAGTGGTTCCCTAAACTGACACTCTCTCTCTCTCTCTCTCTCTCTCTCTCTCTCTCTCTCTCTCTCTCTCTCTCTCTCTCTCTCTCTCTCTCTCTTTCTGTGTGTGTGTGTGTATGAGTAGGTATCTGTACCTACCTTCCATACAACATAAGCTCTTAAAGGCAGAGTTTTTTAATTTTCTCTTTTCTCTTTGTCTTCCTTGCTCTAAAATAATAATAAGCACTTTTATTGAATAATAATTCAATGCGTGTTTGTTGAATTAAATATTCCTCATAAAGTTTGGAACAAAGGAGAGACCATAGCAATGAGAAAGAAAACAAATCCAATAGCTGGCTCTAGCCAAGAACTCAGTTTGATCATCAAAGTTAGTGAGTCCTGTTAATGTCATGAATAGAGCACTGGGTTTGAAATTAGAGAGACTCATTTTTATGAGTTTAAATCCAGTCTTAGACACTTGCTAGTGTAATTCTGGGTAAGTCACTTTACAATGTTTGCCTGTTTCTTCATTTCTAAAAGGAGCTGGAGAGAAACATGGCAAACCACTTTGCTAAGAAAACCCCAAACGGTATTATGAAAGGTCAGAAACAACTGAAAAAAAAATGGCTGAACAATGACAGGAGTTGTCACAAAACAAAGCTTTTCCTGATCATCCCAGATAAGACTTGCTCCACCTTCCTCAAATATTCCTAGAGTACTTGGTTTGAATTGGTTCTTTGTCCCAAAGTATGTGTAATATTCTGCTATGAATCAGAGTAATAAAATGAATAGAGTACTAATCTGTACTTGGAGTCAAATTCATCTTTAGAAATTTGCTAGTTGCATGACTGGAATTTAGCTCATCAGAGTTTATAAACTGAAGAATGGCAATTCCTATTATTTACCACACAGGTTCATGGAGAAAAGCATTTTGCAAAGTTAAAAGCTAATATGAATGTCTAGTTTATAGGTCACCCAAAACACTGGGGTTGCACATAGCTGACCCAGACTCTAAGCTTTTTCTGGTCCAAATACTCTGAAAACCATAGTTCATGGGCATCCATTGGTATGTTTTGTTATGTTTTATTTTGGTAGTATAGGATGCAAAAGTTGATGATGATGATTATCATTTATAAAATATTTTAAAATTTATATAACACTTCATACATATATATACACACATATATACAACATATGATATATATATATGTGTGTGTGTATATATATTATATATATATAAAATCTGACAATACTAACAAATAATGAGTCAATAACATGATTATTTAAATACTAGGGTAAATAAGAAGAGGACTTCCTCATGTACCTTCAGTTCAATTTCCCACAAATACATAGACAATCAATGGGGAAGACTTTTATCTCTTTAAAGTGAACACCAGTAGGCACTCACATGTAGGGAACATGCTTCTGTAAGGTACCTGTGGGATAAATGTTTACAAAGGAACTGTGGAAAGTGACTATACACATGAATGGACAATTCAGAAGTCCAGCTGCAAGGCTGCTGATGTTTTCTAAAACACTGTATTTGCAGTTAGAAGACATTAATTATTTTGATTCTGCCACTTACCTCTTCTGTGACTTGGATAAATTATCTCTCTTGATTTCCTCATTTCAAAAAATAAGAGACTTAGAGTAGATCCCAAATCTTCCTTACAGCTGTGAGTCTCCTAAGCTAAGACAATGTGATCTCACTACTGAAATCACAATTTTCCTCTCTGGTGCTCTTCACAAAGTATTAGTCTCCCCTAATCACCACCAGGTGTTTTAGCTAAGTTAATCATCTTTTCTTTTTTTTTTTTTTCTTCCAGCCACCTCCACTAGGAAGTGGTAATATGGTTAATGGTCTTCTTCATTGCCAAGAACAAGGTTCAGCTCTTCCATTCTAATCTGTCAGTCTCCTTCCATACCTGTATCCATTGAGGATTTGTCTTCTGAGCCATGCCAAATTCTTTTTGTATGTCTTCTGGAGGCAGACAACATGGTAGAATAATTTTGCCTTCTTCAAAGAAGGCCATCCCCTTCTTCAGTCAATATCCTCAGCTATTGGCTAAGAAAGTACTTCGCTCTCTCCTCAATCAGGCTTCTTAGCAGATTGAAATGCAATTTTTCCTTAGCTGTTAGCCAGATTTCTAAGGCAATGACAATTGTGATAGAAGAAAAAAATATATTATTTATAGTTAATGGTCCAAGCCAGTAAAAAGCTTTATTATGGCCCAGAGTTACAAACTAAGCAGGAAGAAGTATCTTTTCACACATTGAGAAGGGATAAGTGGGATGCTGAATGCCCCCATTTCTCAAAGGTACCACTGGGATACAGATAAAATATAGTCATGTTAGATGTATAGTTTCTCATCCATTAGTCTTGGTGACAGTTTACTAGTATTCCAAGGGAAGGAACAATTTCCAATTTATTGATGTTCCTTCCAAATCTCAAATCCTTTGACTTTCAGGGATCCTGTTGTAAGCTTAAGAAACTCAGTCTCCCTGAGCCTTATCTGTAATAGGAGGCACATGTTCTAGGGGTCCTCAAACTACAACCAGCCAGATGCAGCAGCTGAGGATGTTTATCCCCCTCACCCAGTGCTATGAAGTTTCTTTATTTAAAGGTCCACAAAGCAAAATTTTTGTTTTTACTATAGTCTGGTCCTCCAACAGTCTGGGGGACAGTGAACTGGCCCCCTATTTAAAAAGTTTGAGGACCCCTGTATCTAGATGATTTCTAAGATCTCTCTTCTCTTTAATAATCCTAATCTGATACTGATCTCAGAAATCTGAGACAGGACATCTCTATTTGTCTATTTGTTGATATTGGATGAAAGAAAACAAAATGTACATGACTGGGTATTTGCATAAAACCAGAGACTTACCCTAAAATGAAATTACTCATCTTGAAAGGAAAAACACAGTCTCTTCTACTCCCACCATCAATAACCATACATTAAAGTTTTGTTGTTCTTGTTTTTTTTCTTATCAGTCAGCCAATGGCAGAAGATAGAGGTATGGATTGAGATCAGGTCTACCATTGGAAGTCTTACCTGTTTTCACTCTTCTGTCAACTGTTAAGCATCATTTACCTGTCTGTATTCTATCTTTCTCATGTCTCTTAGTTCCACTTTTACCTTTGCTAGGATCATAAATTCATTTTACTCTTGATTTTATACCTTCAGTTGAGGTAGCTTCCCTCAGAGCTGGCCTTCTCAAATGGGAAAGGATCTGAGTGAAATCATCTTAAGGAAATGGTTTTAACCTCAACTAATCAGCCAGTTTGTTCTATGCAAATATTATTAGCTGGACTGAGTAGGAAAGTCCCAAATGCTATTAATATTTGCCCTAGTTTGTCCTCTGAATGATACATCACAGTCTAGTCTTGCTTTAGTCTTCTTACGAATGAGAATTATTTTTATTATTACTTCCATTCAATTGTGATATCCATGAAACTATGAATTATTATGTAATGATGATGATAATGATGATGATAATAATAGCAGCTAGCATTTTTATAAAGCTTTAACATTTGCAAAGTGGTTTATGTATGTTTTCCTATTTGAACTTCACAATAATCCCAGAAGGTAATTGTTTTTATTATCACAACTTTACAGATGTAAGGGAACTTTCCCAAAGTCACATAGCCATTATCTGAGGTAGAATTTGAATTCATGTCTTGTACATCCATACACAGCAAAATTTCCAATAAAATATCTATATGTCTTGATTCAAAACTGCTTTATATTCAGTGTATGTAGCACAAAGATAAAAACTTTAATAAATGTTTATGAAATTGAATTGAGTTTCCATGATGGTGGAAAGCTACTGGTTGACCCCAGATAATAACTCTTGGTTTGATGACAAGAGCTGGTGGCTGATGAGCCATCTGTTACTTCCAGGGTCTTTTTTCCCTCTGCTTCAGTGACCCAGGCATTGCTCCCTCCACACTACCATTGCTGAAAATTAGACCAAAAAAATTTCCATTCCTTGACAAATGATGTGTGAATTTGGTCGGAAGTTCCAGGCCTGGAAATGGGATAAATGCCTACTGGCTTATTTAGCACCTTCTGGAGAGAACTCCAGCCAGCATCTTCACTCTTCACCAAGTCATCCCTAATTTAATTTTCTTCCAGCACCAGGAGGGAGCTGAAAGGGTTTAGCCAAGAGGAAATTTGGTCGAGCAATCCTAGGCTTAGAGAACTTTTAGTTAAGGTTAGGTAAGAAGAATGATTAGGGGCTATTCAGATTGGAACCATAGATTTATTTTATATACAATTCTAATTCTTTATATTATCCTCACAGTATGGTAGATGGTATAATCCCACTTTTCCTGGAAGGTCTCATATGGAGGTGGTATATATATGTCAGAGTCATTGCTGGGAATCTAGTACAATAGGGTAGGCAGACAAACCCTCCTAGAAAGACAGAGGTAGAGACAGACCTCGGGGCAGCATGACACCTCTCCCAAAAGCCTGTCTATTCCATTCTAGCCGAAATAAATCAAGGTCATTTGGCATTTTTCTATTTTAGTTTAATACTCTTGATAATTAGGTGCAAAAAAAGTCAGCCATTTCTTCACATTTAGCATCTAAAAAATTGATTTCTTAGGAGATATGAGTAGTCTGTAACCCTTACAGTAGGGGTTCTTAACCTGGTTTAATTTTTCATTTTGATAACAATGTTTTCAATATAATTGGTTTCTGCTATAATTTTCTGTATTTTATTTTATGCCTTTTTAAAATATACAGAAAAATGTCCATAAGCTTCACCAGACTGCTCAATGAATATAAGACACAAAAGAGTTTGGGAAGCTTTGGTATTGTCTAAATCCTTCTTTCCAGGATGAGTAAAACACAAACTGGAGAGGCCAGTTTCTTTAAGATCCCACTAGTACTTCATGGCCGATGATACTTTTCACTGTCTTGTGTTTCCTTCCTATCGTCATCATTAAATTCCTTTGCAGCTCAAAAGTAGATAATGATGCTGTGGAAAGTGTTAGATTTGTAGTTGATGGCCCAAAATCAAACCTTGGCTTTGCCATTCAATGCCTATATGATTTCATTCAAATCTCTAAAAATCTATGATTCTTACTTTCTTCACCTAGAAGATAAGAAAGTTGAACTAGATGGCTTGTAAAGTCAATAACTTGCATCTCTGAATACTTGTTTTTGTTCAATTATTTCATTCATGACCAAATCTTATCGACATTATTTGGGATTTTCTTGTCAGATTCTGGAGGATTTGTCCTTTTCTTCCCCAATTCCTTTTACAGATGAGGAAACTTATACACTTATGGAGTGTCTGAAGCCAGATTTGAACTTTGGACTTCAGGGATATCACTTTTTTCTTTGCATTATCCAACAACTTCCTGAATCCTTGAAGTTATTCCATTTTTATTCCTAGTCCCAGACAGCAAAGACACATGGAATGAATATAGCCAATCGCAGATAATGGACTCCTATATGAAATTGATGAAAAAAGAAAAAAAAAGCTCAATGAAGGAGCCATTTTCCCATCCCTTTAGAGAAACAATAGCAACACAACAGCAACTCCTCAACCAGCTAGGAATCTTCTTTCCATTGTCTTGTCCAACATCAATCTCCTCTTGTTTGGAGGCTCAGACTTCAGGAGACAGCAGCAAAAGTTTCCTTCGAGAATTTGAGAAGCAAACTCTCTTCTGTTAATTCATTTGGACTATTATTTTTTTCTCTCAGAAAGTTATTTTCCTAGGAAAAATTATTTTGGAGTGGGCAATAGGAAGTCTGTCCCTCACTTCATATTGCTTTACGCAAATTACATTTAGAACACTTAAAAGTGCTTACATTCATAAAGCATGAACAAGAAAACATCTGAATCCCACCCAGAACAATGCAAGGTGGATTTATATAAAGGAAAACTTGGAGGAATCCATTGGGATCCAGGGTTTCTTTAACTCACTAATCTCAGCAGAAGGTTTCTTGACACTCTTCAAAGCCCCCAAATTGAATAAGTCAGGAAAGTTAATTTGTTGTTTTCTTCCAAAGGCAGGAACTTATAAACCCTTTCCCACAAACTGCTCAACATTCCTTTAAATAATGATTCTAAACAAATTGTAGAGTATTAGAACATGCAAAAAAGATAGAGTAGAACATTTTCCAGCTGAAGTCAACTTAGCAGGTCAGCAGAAAAGATCTGTAACATCAGGGTGAGAGTCCAACATTCAGTTCTGGTGAGGATCTTGCCAAGAAAGACCCAGACCCAATCTCAGCTAGATTTGGCCCCCAAACTAGAACCAGCATCAGCAGGAGGGACCCCTGAATCACTAGCAGTGATGGAGGATTCTGTACCTCTTGTCCTGAGGACACCACAAAGGACTTGGAAGGTCAATGGAGAGGATGAGAGTTTGGCGTGCAGTCCCAGAACACATAGTGACAGCCCAGCCCCAGCTCCAGTACCAGTGTCAGCAAAACAGGACCCTGCTGCATTAGCACACTGGATCTTACAGCTACAGGGGGCAGGGATAATCCTAAGAATCACAGGGAAGAAAATAATATTTGTGGTCAATTCCTAGAAGGACCTCTGTAAAGAGCTGCACAAAACCACAGAAACTTGGGACAGTACACTCTCCCCCCTAGAAACTGAGCTCTGCTTTAATTAAAAAAGTTAAAAGTTCAATAATAGGCTGGGGAAATGAGTAAACAACAGAAGAAGTTTCTGACCATGGAAAGTTATTATGGTGAAAAAGTTCATCAAAATAGACACTCAAAATTGATAACAAAGTCAAAGCTCCTTCATCCAAAACCTCCAAGAAAAATAAGAATTGGGTTCAAGATATGGAAAACTTCAAAAGGGATTTTGAAAATTAAGTAAGAGAGATAGAGGAAAAAACTAGGAAAATAATTGAGAGTGGTGCAAAAAGAAATACAAAAAGCCAATGAGTAGAAGCATGCCTTAACAAGCAAAATTGGCAAATTGGGGTTACAAAAACACACTGAAAAAAAATAATTCCTTAAAAATTAGAACTGAGCAAATGGAAGTGGATGATTTTAAGAGAAACAAAAATATAATAAATCAAACAAAAACCCTTGAAAAATAGTAAACAAATGTGAACTATCTCATTGGAAAAAAACAACTGCTTTGGAAAATAGGTCAAGGAGAGATAATTTAAAAATTACTGGTCTACAAGAACATTAGGATCAAAAAAAGCAGCTGGACATCATCTTTCAAAAACTTATCAAAGGGAAACTGCCCTAATATTTTAGAACCAAAGATAAATTAGAAATGGAAAGAATCCACTAATCATCTCCTGAAAGAGATCTCAAAATGAAACCTACCAGGAATATTAGAGCCAAATCTTAGAACTCCTAGGTCAATGAGAAAATATTGCAAGCGTCCAGAAAAAAAAAAAAATCAAGTTTAGTGGAACCACAACCAAAATAACACAAGATTTAGCATTTTCTAAATTAAAGGACCAGAGGGCTTGGAATATGTTATTCTGGAGAGCAATAGAGACAGGAAAAAGTGATCATTCAATGAGATAAGGGATTTTAAGCATTTGTGATGAAAAGACCAGAGATGAATGGAAAATTTGATTTTCAAATGCAGGACTCAGGAGAAGCATAAGGGAGTAATCAGGAAAAATGATATTATAAGGGATTTAATCAGGTTTATCTGTTTACATTCCTACATGGGAGGATGATATTTGTAACTCATTATAACTTTCTCGTAATATGGCAGTTAGAAGTAGTATATATAGACAGAGGGTAGAGGTTTCAGTTGAAAATGAAGTGATAATATCTTTTTTAAAATAATGATGAAATTAAGGGATGAGAGAAGAATGTACTGGGAAAAAAACAGAAAGGGAGAAATGGAATATTGCAAATTATATGCCATAAAAAAGAGGCAAGAAAAAAAATTTTTACAATGGAGGGGAAGAAAGGAGGACAGGGGGAGTGAATGCAATTTATTCAGAATTGGCTTAATACTTGATAGAGATATAAAAATATAGAAATCTATCTTACTCTGAAGAAAACTAGGAGGGGAATGGGATATGGGAAGGGGAGATAATAGTGAAAGAGGACATATTGGAGGATGGAGTGGTAAGTACTAAAACACTTTTGAGAAGGAACAGTGTGAATGGAAAGAGAGAATAAATTGTGGGAAATACTGTTAACAATAATAATTGTAAAAAAAAATTAAAAGCAAGTTTGTCTAATAAGTTTTCATTCCTCAGACACAGAGGGAACTGAGTCAAATTTATTAAAAAAAAAAAAAAGAGCCATGCCCCAGGTGGCATGGGCTATATATTGTTGCATATCTTTTTACCTAATAATACTACTACTAGGAATGAATATGATATTTTAAAAGGAAAATGATACATATTTACAAAAAAACCCTATTCATACCAGTTCTTTTATCAGGGCAAAAAAATGGAAATTGAGGAGATGCCCATCATTGGGGAAATGGCTCAATAAATAAACTGTGGTATGTGTTTGTGATGGAATATTATTGTTTTAGGGAAAATGATGAGCCGGATGCTCTCAAAAAAAAACTTGGGAAGTCCTCCATGAATCTAAGCAAAGTGAAATATACCATATACAAAGTAATAGCAATATTCTAGGATGACCAGATGTAAATGACATTGCTATTCTCAGTAGTATAATCATCCACAAACTACTCTGAAGGACTTATGATGAAAAATCCTATCCAAACACAGAGAAGTAACTGCTTGTGTCTGAATATAAATTGAAGCATTCTCTCTTTATCTCTCTCTCTCTCTCTCTCTCTCTCTCTTTTTTTTGTTAACTTAATGTTTCTTGAGGGTTTTATTTTCATTAGGGTGAAACATCTATGCTTTTTCTGACAACTTGACTTTTATGGAAATATTTTGCATAACTGTACATATAGTGTATTTTAACTATTTTTTTATTTTATAATAATTTTATTTTCAAAATATGTGCAGATAATTTTCAACATTTACTCTTGAAAAACCTTGTGTTCCAATTTTCTCTCCCTCCCTTCCTTCCATCCCCTTCTCTAGACAGCAAGTAATCCAATATATGTTAAGTAAATCCAATATTTCCACAATTAATATTTTGCACAAGAAAAATCAGATCAAAAAGGAGAAAAAATGAGAAAACAAAAAGCAAGGAAACAACAACAAAAATGAAAATATCATGCTGTAATGCACATTTAGTCCTCACAGTCCAATTTCTGGGTGCATGTGGTATCTCTATTACAAGTCTATTGGAATTGTCCCGAATTTCCTTGCTGTTGAAAAGAGCCATATCCATCAGAATTTTTCATTGCATAATTTTATTATTGCTGTGTACAATTTTCTCTTTGTTTTATTTGCTTCATTTGGCATCAGTTCGTGTAAGATTCTCCAGAATTTTCTGAAATCATTCTGCTGATAATTTCTTATAGAACAATAATATTCCATTACATTTTTATACCATAATTTATTCAGCCATTCTCCAACTGATGGGCATCTATTCATTTTCCAGTTTCTTGACACTACAAAAAGAGTATTTTTTATATGTGGGTCCCTTTCCTTTTCCAATAGAAAACCTGCTGGATCAAAGTTATATGCACAGTTTGATAGTTCTTTAGGCATAGTTCCATATTGCTCACCAGAATGGCTGGATTCATTCACAGTTCCACCAACAATGCATTAGTGTCCCAGTTTTCCCATATCACTTCCAACATTTACAGTTATCTTTTCCTGTCATCTTAGCCCATCTGAGAGGTATATAATAGTACCTCAGTTTTCTAAAATTGCATTTCTTTGATCAATAGTGAATTAGAGATGGTTTTAATTTTTTTTAATTTCTTTTTGCCCTTTTTCCTTATTTTTAAAGGGTCAGGACTCATAGGGCAAAAGGGAGATTGTCCTAAGTTTCCTCTCCAAGAGATAGCAACTCCTGCTCTGGAGCTGCTGCTGCTGCTTCCTTCCTATGCTAGATGAGCATGGCCAAGTCTGTGTTGTTATGGTGGGGTTCAGGAGTTCACTATTTGCTTTCTGTAGTTACATTGGATGTCTCACAGTCAGTCCACTGATCCACTGGCTTCTGAACCAGGACAGAGAAGCCAACACTGCTGTATTCTGTATAAAAGACTCCCAGCACATTTCTCCAGCAGTTGGAGGCCCTTGTTCGCCTTATGCTGTAACTACACTGGTTCCTTCCCACCCTCCTTATAATACAGTTTGAGATGTGGCACTTTTTTTTTTCATTGATTCACTTGATATTCTTGACTTTTATCCTAAATATATTTTATTATTATTTTTCTCTATAAAATAATTTTTATTAGTTTGATTGAAATAGTACTGAATAAATAAACAGGAAGAAATGTTTGTTTTATTGATTCAGTCTATTAATGAGCAATTAATATTTCTATAATTGTTTATATATGATTTTCTATGTAGTAATTGTGATCATATAATCCCTAGATTAGTGTTGGTAGATAGAATCCTAAGTATTTTATTTTTACTAGAGTTACTTATTTTTTTTTTCTTTCTATACCTTGTGACTGGTTTTTGTTGGCAGTATTTTTTAGTTTTTTTTTTTTTTAAGTTGATTCTCTAAAGTGCTCTGAAGTGTGCCATCATATCATCTGCAAAAAATCATACTTTTTTCCCTCATTGCCTATTTTTATTTCTTCATTTTTCTTATGTTATTACTATGACTAGAATTTTCAGTACAATATTGAATGAAAGAAATGATAATGAAATTTCTTGTTTCATATCTGATCTTATTGGGGAGGCTTATAGTTTATCCCCATTACAGATAATACTGGCTTTTGAATTTAGATAAATACTATTTATCATCTTAAAAAAATCTCCATTTATTTCTATACTTTCTAGTGTTTTTAATAGGAATGTGTATTCTATTTGCCAAAAGATTTTTCTGCATCTAGTGAGATAAACATACGATTACTGTTGGTTTTATTGATAATATGATCACTTCTGCTGATAGCTTTCTTAATATTGAATCAGCCTTGCATTCCTGATATAAATTCTACTGCTTAATACTGTATAATTCTTGTGATATTTTGGTGTAATCTTGCCAATATTTATTTTTTGCCTCAATATTCATTAGAGAAATTGTTCTATAATTTTCTTTCTGTTTTTTGTTCTCTCTGGTTTAAGTATCAACATCAAATTTATGACATAAAAGCAATTTGATAAGACTCATTCTTTGTCTATTTTTTTTTACTTTAAATAATATTGGGATCAATTGTTTCTTAAATGTTTGTTAAACTCTTTTTAAATTCTTCATTTTTTCTTTTTTATAAGTACTAATTTTATTTCTCCCCAAATAAACTATTTCTTCAAAACAATTGTGTATAGTCAAACAAAACAAAGCAATATGATGAGTGAGAATGCAAGTTTGGTTTTATATCTCTTATCTAGAAGTTCTCAAAGTTTGGTCCAATGACCTTTGGGGGAGTGCAAAGACGCTTTCAGGGGATTTGTAAGGTCAAATCTATTTTCAAATTAATATTAAGTTGTTTTGAAATACAAAATTGTATCTACATATAGACATAACAGACATAAAGAAAAGCCCTTGGGGATCCCAAATAATTGTTAACAGTATAAAGGAGTCCAAAAATGAAAAACTTTGAGAGCCGCTGTTCTAGTTCACCACCAATCTTTTTTACCAAAAAGTAGAAGGTATGTTTAATCTTAGACTTAGTAACATAGTAGATTTTTGCTTTAGTCAAATTTCTCATATGTTCCAGAGCTTTTTAAAGTTATTTTGGTTATGTTAATTGACATACATAGACCACATGCAATATACATATAGAGACATATTTATTATGTAGATATATGTACTATATAATGATATATAATATATTGAAATAAATTATAAGATATATACTGATATATATTATTTTACATGACAACTATGCATACTTAATCATGTGTCTCCTAAATCTCAGTTTCTTAATCTGTGGGTTACAACCTTCTATTGGTCTCATAAATGAATGTGGGGGTTACAATATCAGGATTTCTTATCAGCAAATGTTTGATTTGTATACTTATTTTATATTCCTATGTCCCTGGGGTCTCAATTTCTTGGGTGAAAAGGGGTTGTAAATGGAATAAATTTAAGAAGCTCTATTCTAAAACACTGGCACTAAGTATGCCCTAAAGAATATCTCCCTAGTGTTATAGTTTTCAGCAATCAGATATTTCTCTTTGATACTGGGAAAAGAATAGGGGGTTGGGTGAGAGGGGCTTGGGAACATGTAAAAGCTACCAAATGTAATCAAATCTGGGTGAAGGCATCCCTGGAGAGAGGCTTTCATATCAGTGACTGCTAACCACATTTGGCTTTTATTGCTCTTCATCCTCAAGGGAATCTATCAAAGGGGTTAAGAGAGAAAGGGGGAAATCACAAAAGAGAAAGAGCTGCACAGAACAGTAGTGTTTTTGGCATTCTGTCCAAGAAGCCCTCTAGCTACAGAATTTCACTCCACTTGACCAGAAACCTGATATGTTTTATGCAACAGAACTCAGGCAGTTCATCAAAGAACCTAGGTTAGAGTTCAGGTAGTGAAAGAGAGAAAAAGTCTCAAACTAACTGCTTTTTTTTTTTTCTCAAATAACCAAGATTGACTGTTGATCAGATGAACTAGCAATGAGATTTCTCCATGAAAAGGCATAGATGTTTTAGTCAATTTTTGAGACTAATTTCAAATGAACTTTACTTTGGGTGCATCTGTTTAAAGCTCAACCAACAAAATATTTGTGTGCCTTTCTTCTTATAGCCCCTCCAACACCGATTTTTATCATCTTTGCCAATTTGCTGAATTTGAGGTGAAACCTTAGAGCTCTTTAAGTTTGAAATGATTTGATTACTGGTGATTTGTAAAATATTTCAAGTGAATGATAATAATTTGAAATTCTTTTGGGAGCCATTTTGTGCTCTGACCATTTGTAAACTGGGAAATGTTAATTAGTCATATACACATTTATGCTAATACACTAAACAATTTAAATACTAAGTTAAACAAATAAACATTCATTAAGCACTTTTTGTCAAGCACTATTCTACCTTCCAGCAATACAAATAAATATAAAAAGATAGTCCCTGCTCTATAGAAGTTTATAATCTAACAGAGGAAATACAACACATAAAAGGGAAGTGGAAATCAGAAGAGGAAAGGGGAAGAGATGAAGATACCCTTTAGGAGTTTTAAAGGCAAGATAGAGGAAATCAGAAATGCAATGTGGAGATGGGAAACTTGGCTGGTCAGGACTTAAAATAGTGGTTCTGGGAGGAAAGTTAATTAGAGGAAGAAGGCATGAGGCTGGGGGGATTTTTTTATATGTGAAGTCAGCTTCCAGAGATTCCTGTTACATCGTAGAAAAAACCAAAGAGAGTCAGGAAAAGCCTATCAATCCCTCATCAGAGATACTTGATACAAAGTTTGTTTCCCTCTCACTGCATTTGCCTTCTGTAGGCTAGCTATATTGGTTTCGTTCATGGAAAAGCTTTTCAATATCACATAATCAAAATTATTTCTATTTGATCTTTTAGAATCTAACCTTTCATTGATTAAGAATTCTTCCCTTAGTTAAAGCTATGAATGGTATCTGATTGTGTTCTCTTTCATCTTTTTTAGTGCAATGTCTTTCCAAATTTAGGTCATATATCCATTTTGTGCCTCATGATATGTAGTATAATATATTGATCTAAGTCTAATTTCTGCCAAATTATTTTTCACTTTTCTCAATAATTCTTGCCAAATAGACACACACTGGGATTTGGGGGAAAATGAACAAAACATTATATCCAGGACCTAGAGATTAGCAAGATGATTAGTAAATTTATTTATGAGACTCCAGGAGAGCTGGGCTCCTTGGCTGGATTTTTAATGCATCAGTTATCAGTATCATTTAAAAGATCATCATGGTCTACCATGGGTACATTACAGGGCTCTGAATTGATTCTTCTTTTCATCTTTCTCTAACCAACCTTTTTCACTCTCTCCAAATAATCTCATTTGTTTCCAAACTTAGTGTTCCATATGAGAATTAGCAAAACACCAAAATAAAATGAGACCCTGTTAAGTGGAAAATGAGGATTCAACCATGATATATGAATAGTGAGATTGAAAAGAGAATTGATCCTGATATTCCTTTGTTTTAATGAATTCCAAGATAAGGAAACTCACTGAACAAATAAAATTTGGGAGCTACTTAGCAATATATGATTATAGATAATTTCCTAGATATTAAGATGGTAAATGATTTATTGAGGTTCACACAACCAATAGTCATCATTGGTAGGATTTAAATATAGGTCTTCATTGCTCCAAATCAAACTCTCTTTTTGCTATACCAGGATACTTAATATATATGACCATAATGAGATTTTATTGTATCACAAGAAAGAATGAGTGGAATTCAGAAAAAAAAAAGTAATTTTATGTACTGATAAAGAGTGCAGCAAGCAGAAGCAATGACAATAATAATTTAAATGTATCTAATGATTAAAGGAAACCAAACTCTGAGTAAAAATAATAGCAACTCTTGGCCTGGTAAAACAGTATTACTTATTACTGGTAAAGAAAAGGAATTATAGGTAGGGAATCTACATTTAATGCCAGATGAAGTCACTGTATTAGCTGCTTTCATTTAATGTGCTTTTTTTTCTTTTTATTTTAATGGAAGATTTGGTAGATTTAAATTGGATTGTGGAATATATAAAAATGACCCTCATAAAAACAAGAAGCACAGGCTCTGCCTTTTCTGTCTAAATGAATTCAAGCTTAAAGTCTTTGGGCTTTCTCCTCATTCTCCTCATCTGAGGATCCAATTAGATGACTTCTAAAGCCCTTAACAACTCTTGACTCCATGATCCTATGATTTTATTATTAAGCAAAACTTGGCTTGAATAAGTGTTTATCTTGGGATTAGTAAAATCATATACTGATCAATAAAATCAAGAAACACTATTTCCCAGTTGTGGTCTACCCCCAAATCCAATTTCTCTTTCTCATATTCATCTTCTTCCTTCTTCTCCTCAGTCTCCTCATTGTTATTTGCAAAAACTGTGATTTTTTTTTTTGGTGTGGGGTACTTCTAATGAGAAAATGATCCTTTTAATATAGATTCAGAATTGACTTGCAATTTATACTCTTGGAGATTTTTCTGTGGCACTAAGAGGTTAGTGTATAGTCGAAAGCTCTCTGATTCTGGAGTCAGAGCACCCAGTTTTAAATCTTGTCCTTGATTCTTTCTATCTGTAAATCCTTCAGCAAAATCCTTTTTCATTCCCTTAATACTTCTCATCTAGATCATTAAAATATCTTTTAAATTGTCTTCCAACCTTAAGTCTCTCTCAATTGTAGTCTACTCTCAACTCAACTGCTAAAATGATAATCCTTAAGTGTACATTGGGCTCATGTCACTACCATAGTTAATAAAAGTTATCAGTTTCCTATTACTCCTTGGTTCTAATACAAAGCTCTTAATTTGACATTTAAAGTTTTTGTAACAGTTCTCTTCCAAATATGCCAATCTTCTTATACTTGATTCTCTTTTGCACCAGTTTACAAGCCATCTAAGTTGATTTTCCAGTTGTTCTTCCAACAGTACATTCTATTGCCTATTTCTATACCTTTTGTTCTCTTCTGCCTCTCAGTTTCGTTGGGTTCCTTCAAGATTCAGCTCAATTCCCAGCTTCTTCTCAATTCATTTTCTCATTTCCTTTACCCTCCCCATTCATCAAAATGACTAATGTCTTTCCCCTTCAGATTATATTCCATCTATTCCCTAAATTGTTGTTTATCTTCTATTTTCAAAGAAAACCAATGACACCATAGGTGATGTCTTAGCTCTCCTGTAAATTCTGAGACAGAGTTGCACAAATTTGTTAGCCTCATTTTCCCTTCCAGAATCATTGAAATTTAGTGGTAAGACAAAAACCAAGATCATTAGCAATGGCTCACGATGCAGTGGATGACCTTAGTCTTTTGATGTCTGGTTTTTCTAAAATACCTGCTTCATCTGCCTTCTTGCCCATTGGAATTAATTGTTCTCTACTGTCCATTCCACTAGGCCAAAATCTTCACATACTTGAGGTAAGCATCCCCTAATTCACTGATGTATTTGAGGTTTGTCTATTAACCATATCCTGGCTTAGTCCATCTGCCCAGATGACTGGTACCAGGCTTTGGCTGCTGAGATGCTACAGTTTCTTGGAGACACTAATGAAAGTTGGGTGAAAGGTAAGCACCAAAGGTAAATGAGAAATTCTTAAAAGGGCTCAGCAAGCTCTCCCACCAGAGATGCTAGTTCCATTGGAATACTCATGCTTAGAGTTTTATATCTGGGTCTAGTTCTTTCCATAGCTTCTCCCTCCTAGAATGTAAGCTTTCTGAGGTCAAAGACGAGTTTTTTTGGTGTGTGTTCGTTGTTGTTTTTTTTTTTTTTACTTTTTTTTTAATCTTTGAAGTATCCCCAATGCTTCACACGGTACCTGGAACATTAGTGATTAATAAATGCTTATTAATTGTATGATACATTATAACCTCTTTGAGCCTCAGTTTTCTCTTCTGTAAAATTGGAAGTTTAATGAGATGTTGTCTAAGGTCCTTCTCAGTTTCATAATCCAATAGCATTTCCAGAATGGACCCACACTTGCCAGAGACTTTATTTGAACTCAGGTCATCTTTTATCTAAGGTCAGTTCTATCATATTGTTTTTATCATATAGACCTAAATTAATTTTCCCCTTCAGTATTGAAGTGTCTGAAAGTTTTTCGAGTGTTGAAAACTGCATTGACAAGAAGATGCTTGTCTTTCTGTAAAGTTAATTCCCAACATATTTTTCCCCAAGGAGACTAAGAAACTGACTGCCAAATCCAAGTACTCCTTGAACTGACCTTGGCCTAATTCTCTGTTTGCCAACTTATCACCTAGAAATCTTGATCAGGATGGGAGCTTGAGCTCTGAAGCTTTTTGTTCCTTTAATCCTTACAAAAATAACATCCCTAAACCCTGGTGTTTGTTGACTGTCACCAGCCCATGGGAGGTGACCTTTCTTTAAAGGATTCTATAGGTCTCAGACCATAAAAACCTTGTTGTTCCCTCAGATTCTTTTTCTTGCAGAAAAAAGCAATGACTTCTTAGGTCCATGGGGAAAGAGGAAAGGAAATGTACAATCGGAGACAATTTAATATATGAAATAAATCAATTGGCAAAAGATGTCAGTCTTCAATGTGTTTTTTGTCAAAATTTTTTCTGCTCATCACCACCAGAATACTTTGGTGAATGTCATCTCACTGGTTGAAACTAGGTGTTTGAGTAGATAGAACACTAGATCTGAGGTGAAGAAGACCTGAGTTCAAATCTGACCTCAAATATCCACTTGGTGACCTTTAGCACATAGCTTAATTTCTGCATGATACAGATAATAAATATTTATTAGGAATTAAGATGCCATGCTATACGTTAGGGATACCAAAAAAAGTCAAAATAGTGCTAAAATAGTCAAGGGGATTCTGATCTAATGGAAGAGAAAAAAACAAACTGATATGTATGCAAGTTAGAACCAAGAGAAATAAGAATTAAATAAGAGAAGGAAGGCATTAGAATTAAGTGAGACTAGTATAAGCTTTCTGTGGAAAATGGGATTTCAAGTGGGAATTGAAGGAAGCCAATAAGCTAAGATGAGGAGAGAAAACATCTCAATGGTTTAGCTAGAGAGAATGCCCAGAGCTTAGAGATGGAGGATCTTTTTAATGAAATATCCATGAGGCATATGTCACTGAATCAAAGAGGACAAGTGGGGAATAAGGTATAAGAATGCTGAAAATATGGGAAGAAGTTAGGTTAAGAAGGGCCAGAGTATTCTGTTTTAATCCTAGATGCAACAAGGAGCCCCTGGGATTTATTAAGCAGGGGTGAGTGATGTGATAGAACTTATGCTTTAAGAAAATCACTTTGGTGATTATAAATGGGAGATGAATTGGAGTGAGGAATGCATCATTAGACCATTGCAACAATTTGAGCACAAGATGATGAGGGCCTGCACCAGAGGGGTAATACTGTTAGAAGAGAAAAGAGAGGGGAATATTTGGAATGATCTCAGCAGCACACTGAATATAAAGGTGGAGGAATGAGAGTAGTGAGTAGGTTTCCAGGATGACATTTAAATTTTGAGCCTGAGGGAGTGAGAGCTTTCTACAGGAATAGGAAAAGTGGAAAGGGGAAAAATTTAGGGGGAAAGATAATGAACTCAGGGACAATGTAAATGGTTTTTTTTTGGTTGTTGTTGTTGCTGAGGCAATTGGGGTTAAGTGACTTGCCCAGGGTCACACAGCTAGAAAGTGTTAAGTGTCTGAGGCCAGATTTGAATTCAACACCTGACTTCAAGGCTGTTGCTCTATCCACTTCACCAATTAGCTGCTTTGACAATGTAGATCTGAATTGATTCAAGAAAAGGTCAAGATAGGGAAGGGAGAATAAAGTAATTAGTGCTGGACTGTAGATTATTATGAAAATAAAGATTAGGAATTTGTAAAGAAAGGCAAAAGGAGGGGTCAAAAACCAAAGATCATGGTTGGGTAACAGGAATTCAGAATTCTTGAATATGGAGGTAGCATAAATATGGGTGATGGTAAGAGCAAGACAATTAAAACTTTTTAATTAAATTTTCTTTTATTAAAAAAAACTAAATAGAAAAAGACAGATAAGAAAGGCAAACAAAACAAAATAAAGTAGAATAGAACATTGTCATGTGCCCAGAAGAACAAGGTGGATTCAAATTCTATAATAATAAATTTCCAATTCAAGAAAGGATGTATAATTGTAGAAGAAATTATATTCATGAGTGTACATCTTTGCTTCTTGAAGGTTGTTCTTTTGTACACTTTTTAACTTTATTCTTTTTTCCCCCTTTTATCCTCTTCCACCTCTCTCAAGCAGCTATACTTAAGCACAGATATATTTAATAGATATATAAACATTTACATGTATATGTATATATACATATATATGTATATACACATGTATATATGTGCATGTATGTGTGTGTATATATGTATGTATACATATATACTAACCACTTTTTCTGAAGAATGCTGAGACCCAGAGACACTAAGTTATATGTCCAAGGTTATAGGTCACACAAGTCAGAGGAGATCATTGAATCTTATGTTTAGAGCTGAAAGGGAACTTAGAGGTCATTTTTTGCTATAGACTTGTATAAAGAAAACTTAGGCCTAAAGAGGTTAAGTTCTAAGCTTATGATCTATAGAGTCTCATTTTATTCAGGGAAATGACCAAGGAAGAAAATGGAATCATTCATGAGCATTGGACCAATAAGTAAGATTCACAGGAATCTGTCCTTCAGCCAAAAATGCACTATTTGTATGTTGACTTGTCTAACTTCACACAAAAAAGCATCAAGGACCAGAATTTTGAACATAGGTCATCTTAATAAAAACATAAGGTTATTTTTATATTACTTATGTTTATTGGGTATAGCATGTTATCTACTTAATCCAGCCTCTGACATATCCTAGCTGTGTGTTCATGTGACCATGGATAAGTCATTCAAATTCCTAACATCTCAGGAAATTTTGGATCCCCAAAATCAAAACTCTCCATTGCAAGGTGTTGAGGATCAAATGTGGAAAATAAGTATATAAAAAGCTAAATAGGTGAAAGCTATTGTAATCATTATATTCTAATTTTCTCATCTATACAAGCTCATTGGGGGAAAAAGGTTATTTCTAAGCTTAAAATCATATAGAAATATGAAGTAGTATGATTATCTCTGATGTAAGCCTTAAAGGCTGGATAAGATCTTCATACTTTTCAGTGTCCTTTATTGATTCTTTTTGAAGCCTTTATCTGCTAACTGAACCATTTAGCTGAACTGTAGGTGATGGAAATAAAACCTGAAACTCTAATCTTAGGGGTAATAAGTTTAATTAAATAAATAAAGATTGATTAAATATATAATTAACTAATTGGATGATAAATAAAGGGTAATAGTTAGCTCTGATAGGTAAGATAAAACTTGATTTGTCTTAAAAAGACCTCTTTCCTGCTTCCATAAAATCATCACTATTACTAGTTTTCAAAAGCTCTGTTATAGTTTCAGTTCAGTTGTAGCCTATTCTTCATGACCCCATTTGGGCTTTTCTTGGCAACAATACTGGAATAATTTACCATTTCCTTGTCCAGCACATTTTACAGATGAAGAAACTGAGACAAATCGAATGACGTGACTTGCCCAAGTCACACAGTTAGTATGTGTCTAAAATCAGATTTTAACTCAGGAAAATGAATTTTCTTGCAGATCTCATACTCTTTATACTGTGATGTCCTTGCTGCCCATTGTGCAATCAAACATAGTCTTTAACAAAATATTTCATGCTATGCTTGTGGATGAGATGAGAGATGGGAAAGTGGATTGAGATGACTGGACAAAAGAAGTGTCATTGTAAACTCTGAGTTAGAGGACAAAATTATCTCAATCAGTCAGAATACTCAGTCACATATATTAGGAATAAATGTAAAGTTTGATTTAGGTTCAAATAATCAATTTTTTACAATTAATATGCAATACTATTGGCATCCTCCCCCCTTTTGGGCATGGAAAGACATAATAATAAGAAGGGAATGATTGAAAATTAATGACAAGGGTCTGCTCTTTCTCTGAAGAGGTTCCAGTCAGTGGAGAGTAATATTTGACACTTCTCCTGTTAATCTGGATTTTCTTGATTATAACCCTAAGAGACAGCTAAGGTGATTATATCCCTTTTGCTGAAGGACAATTTTTATGTGAATCCTTTTCTGCCTGTGAGTTAGTACTACTTTTTGCCTTGATCATTTTTCTGAATAAAAAGGAGAATCAGTGGGTCATAGACTTAGAACTCAAATATTTATGGTTGCTTGCCTTTCTGACACACAGGATATTAAGACTTAAATTATAAGAGGGAGGGAGGTACCATTGCACAGTGGGGGGGGGGAATAGAAGAGTTAGACTCAACAGATTGAGGTGTAAATATTGGTTTTGCTACTTCCTATGAAAACTTTGGCAAGAGATCTAACTATGCTTTGATTTCTTAATCTTTTAAAGGAGGAAATTAGATTTGATAATTTCTAAATCTATTCTTCTGTAAGAACCAGGACTGAAAGTTCTTCTAGCCTTTGTTGTTCAATTGTTTCAAGTCAAGTCAGATTCTTTGTGATCCCATTTGGGTTTTTCTTGGCCAAGATACTATAATAGTTTGCCATATTCTTCTCCAGCTCACACCATCCAATTTATAAAGGAGAAAAGCCTCGCTCCAAAGAACCAGTTTGCTCGAAGTCACATAGGTAACAAAGCACACAGCTAGGATTCAAACACAGATGTCATCTCCAAACACAGTATTCTTTCCAGTATACCCCCACTGGAAGTCCCTAATTTTCTCCTCACAGCCCAATTGCTGTGGGGCTCTAACCAGAAATGAAATCAAGATAGGCTTAATGGCCTAACAGGCAACCATCCTAATGTTTATCATGGTTGGAGGCCAAAAAAGTATACTTAAGAGTTTTCTCTATTTTCTGTTCTCCTTTTGGTTGTTGCTTGTGAGGGTCTGCTTATAGGGGAATACTAAATATACTTGGTAATAATGATAATAATAATAATTGATATTTATATGGTTCTTTGGGTTCTGCAAAGCCCTTTAAATACATTATTTCATTTGGTCCTTACAGCAGCCCTGTGGTGATAAATATTTAACTATTACCTATTTTTCATGGAGGGGGAAACTCAGCAAAAAGCCATTGATCTAACCCTTATCATAAAAGCTATAGATAACAAAGGAAGAATTTTAATTAAAGTCTTCCTCACTCAAGGTCCAACACTCCAACCATTAGTCATTATGGGAAACAGTACCATATAATGGATAGAACACTGGATTTGAAATAAAGAAGGCCTGCCTCAGATATTGACTAACTTTGTGTCCTGTCACAATTAAACCCTTTTAGCCTTAGTTACTCATCTTCAACATGGAGAGAAATATAAGAATATTTCTTCCCAGGGTTATTGGGAGATAGGAACAAAATGATGTATGTAATACCTTTTTCAAACTTTAAAACACCTCCTTAAATGTGACCTATTATTCTTTTTTTTAAACACCATGTTACCTATTAAAAATAATAGCTTTTTTCAAAATAAATGCAAATATAGTTTCAACTTCTACTTTTGCAAAACTTTGTGCTCCAAATGTTTCTCCCTTCTTCCCTCTATCCCTTTCTTTCTTAAGGAAATATGCTGTCTTTCTTAACAAGTTCTCTATCATACTTCAGTTTTCAGAGAAACAAAGCCTTTAAATCAGAAAGACTGTCAGTATGAGTTTCATAGAGTGGTCTATTCCACAGAAGAGCAAGGATGTAATCCTACATTTACCACTAATTAGTTAGATGACCTTGGTTGCATCCTATCTCAACTCCCTTTATCCCCTTTATCCAACTCCCAACACACAATCTATCCAGTATGTGTAGAAGGCCAGGAAGGGATACCATCTCTGGAAAGGCCTCATTGTTCATTTGTTTGGAATGCTCAAGAACTAAAAAATCTTGGATGAGAAGGGCGTTACTAACTCTAAACATTTAAATGAGATGGAGAACACTCGACCTTGCTCTCTGTCCTACTCTTAAGGACCTCTAGGTCCTGTGGTCTCCTTTGCCTCAAAGCTTCGTACATTATACCCTGCATCTTTCTGAGCTCTATCCTCCAAAGTAATCTCAGGGTTTAAGGATTTTGTTTTTGAATTTTGCCTTCTTGTCCACCTTACTACTTCTGGGACTTTCTGTCTGCCCTGTACCTGAACTTGCCTATATGTATTATATTCCTCAAATGTCTGAGGTCCTTAACAAGAGGAATAAGCCTGTTCCCCCCCCCCCCTTTTTTTTTTTTGAAAACAGTGCTTTATACAGTACTGGCTTTATAATAAGGTTTTAATGAATTATTTTCCATTCACTTAATTCCCTAATATGTATAAAAAAGGGAGGGATAAGCTTCCCTAACAATGTCACACATTTTTTGAGTGTCAAATAAAATACTGTATATAAAAGCACTTTTGAAAACTTTAATGTAAAAAATCCATTCTTTTGAGCCTATGCTCTGGGTTTCCATGGCTAATTTCCTTGTAATCAATTCACCTTTTCTCAGTGACTATGTCTGCATCAGCATTAGGTAACTGGAAGCAAAGTTTGCTGAACATTAGTTTTCTATCTTCTTTTTTTTTTTTCTTTAAAGAAAAAAAAAAATGCCCTGACACAACTATTTGCTGTACCTGCGACTTTCATTCAGCCAGGTCTATGGAAGGCATAAAAAAGAAGAAAAAAATATAACGCCCTTAGATCACCTTCCTCACTTAGCTTTCCAACAGAAATGTAAATATCAATCTGACACCTTCTGCTAGGAGCGATAATGGAGCAATGTCTCACAATGATGTCCTGTCAGTCCTCCCAGCCAGAAGGACGTCTGCCTGGTTTGTTTGGCATCTCGTGACTGAGCAGAAAGAGGCAAGACAGCCTTTTTTTTTTCCTTTCCTTTTCCAGGCAAGTGTATTCTAAGGAAACTTTTACCACTGCCCTTTGGCTAGGGTTTAACCTCTTCTCCCTTGGGCTCAAGTTTCCACACCCACACTCATCCCCCTTCTGTAGAAAGACCTTATTATAGATTAGAAACATTTTTAATTGGGTTTATTTTTAATTGTGACAATCTATTATTACTCTAAACATGGCCTTTTTTCCTGTCTCATATCCCATCCCTTTAATGTAATCTGATGAGAAGACAATTGGAAATGTCCCTCTCCCATGGGACTTCAATGATCAATACTCCTGAATGTGATGTCCAAAGTAGGTAAGCGACCAGATGAGTGAGACTCTACCTTTTCCTATAAAACACCTGGTCCTCTTTAGCATCCCTGAACTACACTGATAAGGGTAATGATCAAAGGTGGACTGGTGTTAAGTTTAGTTTTTCAATGAGACAAGTCCTTTCTCCAGATGATGGAGAATGGTGGAAAGAACACTGCATTTGGAGGCAGAATCATAATCCTAGTTTTGCCATTTGCCCTGTATAGGATTTTGGCAAGCCATTTCATCAAAATAGACATTATTATCTTTTACTGAAAAATGAATTGTTTGGATTTCATGGCCTCTGAGGCCCCTCTCAGCTCTAAATTTATGATCTGATATATACCATAAAAACTCTCCTGTCTTGGAACCAGTGGAGTTGGAACCATAGTCTGTTAGAGACAGACCAAATCCCATATGATACCCTCAATGATCTTTACAATGACTGTAACTAAACTCTGTGTAGCCTTCCTCTTCCAGATTCTGGAGATATCCCTATCCCCAATAATTTCCTCATAACTTTGGCATTCCAGTTAAAGCATATTGTCTTGTGAATAAAATATTCAAAATAAAATTTTTATCTAAATTGAAATCACCAGTTTCTAACATATTGAATGACTTTTAGACTGAGCCATATTTAGAATGATTCCTGTTTTTGTAACTGTGATTTATATAGTGTATTTAACATATACTTTAACATATTTAACATGTATGTGGGACTACCTGCCATCTAGGGGAGGGGGTGGAGGGAAGGAGGGGAAATTTGCAAGGATCAATGTTGAAAAATTATTACACATATGTTTTGTATATAAAAATCTATAATAAAAAAAAGCTACAAGTAATTCACTTAACCAGTTGTCTCTTCTGAAGAATAGTAATAACAACAACTGCAATGGTAAAAACAGTATTTGTGGTACCTCCCTTATAGGGTGGTTGTGAGTTTGAATGAAGCAATATTAATAAAGTGCTTTGTAAATCCTAAAGAGCTATAAAAATGAATTATTATTTTTATTATTATTAGTGATGGTTGTGATAGCGGTGACAATTGTGGGGGTAGTAATAGTAGCAGTAGTAGTCATAGCAGTAATATGTTGGACACCAGATTTTTAGAAGGATATTGATAAAACGAATAAAAGAAGGTGACCATGATTACATGGAGCTCAAAGCTATGTCCTATGAGAAGCCATTGGAGTTTGTTTAGCCTAAAAAAAGAGAAATTCTAGTCATTGGGGTGCAAGAACAGCTCATGGTAGCTGTCTTCAAGTATTTGAAGGTCTGTCAATTCGAACAGGGATTAGCCTTGTTCTGTTTGTTCACAAAAGACATAACAAGAAGCAATTGAACAGTAGTGTAGAGATACAAATTCAGACTTGATGGAAGAGACAACTCCCTCGCTATCAGCAGTTTTCCCAAGTAGAATGGGCTGCTCTGATGGGAGTAGGGGATGGTTAAAAGTGGCCTCCCATCCCAAGATAGAGGTCTTCTGGCAAAGTAAGTTTTAAAAGTAAATCCTGCTTAGCTATAAGCCAGATGGAGGTAACTTTCAATGTTGTGATTCTTTGATTCTATGCTAATTCTTAGTTCAGATCTTGAATGTTACTGTTTAGCAATCAGGCAAGAGAAAGATTCCCCCATTATGAAGAACTAATTTCTCTACTTAGTCATTTTCTAAGATCCAGGTCCTGTCACTCCCCCCAGAGTATGATTCTTATTAGGAATATAGAGCTAAATGTTCATCTTTAGTTCATCAGGTTTAATAATGTCCATTTTGATGAAATGGCTTGCCAAAATTCTACACAGGGTAAATGGCAAAACTAGGATTATAATTCTGCCTCCAAATGCAGTGTTCTTTCCACCACTCTCTACCATCTGGAGAAAGAACTTGTCTCATTGAGATTGCCTGTAGGCTCTTAAAACAAAGCCTGCACATAATAGGGGCTTAATAAATGTTTAATGATTAATTGATTTTGGGCAACATAAAAGAAGGGAGAACTAGAAATAATGGGCAATTGGTTTTGGATGGCCATAGTCTCAGAACTATATGTTCTGACCAGAGAAAGGGTGAAAGAGTGCCAGAGAAGGCAAAGTGACATAACAAAGGAGTTAAATTTGATTCCCAGACCTGCTACTTAGTACCTGTGAGACCTGGGGCCCATCTTTTCATCTCCCTGGGTCTCAGTTCTCAGGAGAAAGTTGAGCTTCATGGCTTTGAAGATCCTTCCCTGCTCTTTGCTCAGGAGTCTATGACCTGGCATTCCTGGTTGGATTCCCCTTTATCTCATGGATGCCACTGGGGAAGCCTGTGATCTTCAAGGAATTCTCATCCATCACTGCCCCTTGTCACAAGGCTGCTTCCTTCACAACACCTTCTGAACCCTCCTTTATTCCTTAAGATACAAGCTTGTTCCAGAGGTGAACTAATCCTGCCATGTCATCCAAGGCAGTTCTCTTCTTCCTGCAAACACTGAGAAATATATGATATAACTGAGCCAGAGCTTAAAGTCTCAGAATCAAAAAGTTCTCCATTTAAAGTCTGTCCAGGTACACAGAGGCTGGGTGACTCTGCCCAAGTCATGTAACCTTTCAGTGCCTTCAGGGCAGCATTCTTTAAGACTAAGTCATACAATAGCTCCTTAATGGTTAGGAGTTTTCTCCTCTCTGGTTCCCTACAGTGATAACATTACAAATTCAGCTTAAAAATAAATAAACAAATAAAATAAACCCAAAACCACACTTCAGTGTTTCAATTACAAGTGATCTCCAGTGGATTTTGACACATCTACAGCATCTGGCCCATTGTGCTTGTGGTAGCATTACATTTGTTGCATATGAAGGACATGCACACTTTTATACACATTCAGTCACAATCACAAGTGAAACATCTCTCTATCTCTGCCTCTGTCTCTGTGTGTGTATCTGAAAGTCTGTCTGTCTGTCTCTCTCTCTCTCTTTCTCTCTCTCCTCTATCTGTGTCTGTCTCCTTCTCTCTTCCTCTCCCTCCCCTAATCTTTTTTCCCTCTCCCTCTCCTTTTCCTCCTCTCTCTCCTTCTCCCTCTCCCATTCCCTCTCTCTTTCTCTTCCTTTCTCCCTTCTTTCCTCCCTCCCTCCCTTCCTCCGTGTCTCTCTCTCTCTCTCTCTCTCTCGCTCTCGCTCTCACTCTCTCCCCCCCATCTCCAGACACACACACACACACACACACACGCACACACACACACACACACGCACACTCTACACAATACACACATTCATTGACAGCACTATAACCTCATGCAATTTAAAGAAGACAAATTACTTAAATATTCATTATATGGAAATCGTAGTAGATAAAATTGTCTATTATTTACTTATTCTCACTTTCCTTGTCTCTCAATTTCATTCTTTCATGGGCTATTTCTGCATCAATGGGCTTCCCTCTGTTTTTTTTTTTTTTTCCAGAGAACAAGCTAACAATCACACCTGTCTGATGGAACTTCCTAGGACTAGATCACTTCAAGATGTTTTTTTAATTTGCCTTTGGGGAATTATAGTGGATAATACATTAAAAGGAAAAGGTTAACAAATTCCTTGTAGGAAACCATATAAGAGTCCCAGAAAAGCAGCTTTTAGGGTGATAAAGATTTTTCTTTTCCTCCAGCTCTCCCCAGCTACTTGCCAATTAAGTATTTCTTTATCCCACTTCAAATCTTAAAAGTCAAGAGTGTAGTGAGACAAGGAAGCAAAGATTTTCTCTCTTTTCATTCTATTGGTTGCTACTCATCTCAGGAGGCTAGAGAGGGGATTATGAGAAAACTTCAATAATAAGCAACAGCCAAAAGAATTACTAATTTATAGAGCGACCATTCAGAAAGACAGATGACTACTACTGTAAAATGTTTTACACATTGGCAAATGTGATTGTCATATCAGATATTTTTATTCAAGTCCCTCTTGTTGCAGAGTCAGGTTTAAAGATGAGTAGAGGGAGTTTTTTCCCTATATCTTTTATAGTATTTCTTTTTGTAGTGACAAAGAATTAGAAATTGAAGGTATAATCAATTGAGGAATGAATTAAGAAGTTGTGCATATGGCATATAATTGTAACAGAGCACTATTATGTCATAAAAAGTTATAAGGGGATGCTTTTACGGGGGAAAAACAACATGGCAAGACCTATGTGAATTGAGGAAAAATAAAATGAAAACTAGAAGATCAAATTTCCTTTCTATAGTAGGTAGAAACATTTTTAATTAACATTTTTTTAAAATTTTCAAAACATATAGATGGAAATTTTTCAACATTCACCATTGCAAAACCTTGTGTTCCAAATTTTATCCCTTTCTTCCCTCTCCCTCTGCCCTAGATGGCAAAAAGATATGTTAAACATGCAATTCTTCTATACATATTTCCACAATTATCATGTTGCACATAATAAATCCCACAGTCCTCTCTCTGGGTGCATATGGTTCCCTTCATCACAAGACCATTGGAATTGGCATGAATCATCTCATTGTTGAAAAAAGCCACATTCATCAGAATTGAACACCATATAATCTTGCTATTGCTTTGAACAATGATCTCCTGGTTCTGCTCATTTCACTCAGTATTGTTGGAATCCTTACTAACTGCTAACTAATTAGAGTTGATCTAATCTTACAAGAAGATGTTTTGGGCAGAACCTGAAACAAGGTATTAAGTAGAACTAATTAATACAAGGCATCAAAGGACAGGTGGGATAATGTTTTTTCTCATGCTGAACTGTTATGAGTTCAAATGCTGGAGTTCTTGTTCTTCTCAAGGCAAAGCCGGTTTAGAGGCTTGGAGCCCTTCGGATGTCTCCAAATCCAAAGGTTCTGTCCTTTAGCCTCTGCCTCTGCTTTCTTCTGCCTCCAACCAAGACAGAGATGGAAGGTCTCTCTTATCTCCTTCTGGGGAGCCAAGCTAACCGGGCTATATTGGAGATAATAAAAGATCTGAACTTTTATCACCTGGCTGCGTTTTGAGAAGAAAAAGCTCACAACATTTTGGCGCCCGAACAGGGACCGATTCAGATCCATCTGAACTAGATCACAACACAGTATCAGTTCATGTCAGTCTCTCCAGGCCTCTCTGAAATCAACCTGCTAAACATTTCTTATAGAACAATAATATTCCATAACATTCATATACCATAACTTCTCCAATTGATGGGCATCCATTCAGTTTCCAGTTCCTTGCCATTACAAAAAGGGCTGCCACAAACATTTTTGCACATATGGGTCTCTTTCCCTCCTTTATACTCTATTTTGGATATAGGCCCAATAGAAAAAACTGCTGGATCAAAGAGTATGTAGTTTAATAACCTTTTGGGCATAGTTCCAAATTGCTCTCCAGAAGGGTTAGATCAGTTCACAACTCCACCAACAATGTATTAGCGTCTCAATCTTCCCACATTCCCTACAATACTTGTCATTATCTTTTCCTGTCATCTTAGCCAATCTGAGAGATGTGTAGTGGTATTTCAGAGTTGTCTTAATTTGCATTTCTCTGATCAATAGTGATTTAGAGCACCTTTTCATATGACTAGAAATGGTTTCAATTTCTTCATCTGAAAATTTTCTGTTTCTATCCTTTAACCATTTATCAATTGAAGAATGGCTTCAATTCTTATAAATTTAAGTCAATTCTCTATAGTTTAGAAATGTGAACTTTATCACAACTTTTGAATGTAAACATTTTTTGCCAGTTTATTGCTTTCCTTCTAATCTTGTCTGCTTTGGTTTTATTTGTACAAACATTTTAAATTTAATATAATCAAAATTACCCATGTTGTATTTAATAATATATTCCAGTTCTTCTTTGGCACAAATTCCTTCCTTTTTCACAGATCTGAGAAGTAAACTATCCTTTGTTCTTCTAATTTACTTATAATATCACTCTTTATGTCTAAATAATGAACCCATTCTGACCTCATCTTGGAGCATTTGTGTGGGTCAATGCTTAGTTTCTGCCATACTAATTTCCCATTTTCCCTACAGTATATATCAAATAGTGAGTTCTTAACCCAAAACCTGGTGTCTTTAGGTTTATCAAACATTAGATTACTATAGTCATTGATTATTTTGTCTGTGAATCTAACCTATTCTACTGATCGCTTCCTCCATTTCTTAGCCAGTATCAAATGCTTTTGATGACTTTTTGCTTTATAATATACTTTTAGGACTGGAATAGCTAATCCACTTTCATTTGCATTTTTTTCATTAATTTCCTTGAAATTATTGATCCTTTGTTCTTCCAGATGAACTTTATTATTTTTTTTCTAGCTGTCTAAAATATCTTCTTGGGAGTTTGTGATGACACTGAATAAGTAAATTAATTTAGGTAGTATTGTCATTTTTATTATATTAGCTCAGCCTATTCATAAGCACTTGATATTTTTCCAATTTATTAGACCTGACTTATTTGTATGGAAAGTGTTCTGTAATTGTGTTCATGTAGTTCCTGATTTTGCATTGCAGGTAGATCTTCAAATATTTTATATTATCTACTGTTATTTTTAATGGAATTTCTCTTTATATCTCTTGGTGCTGGACTTTGTTAGTAATATATAAAAATACTGATCATTTATTTGGGTTTATTATGTATCCTGCAACTTGCTAAAGTTGTGAATTGTTCTAATAGTTTTTTAGTTGATTCTCTAGTACACCATCATATCATCTACAAAGAGTGATAATTTGGTTTCTTCATTACCTATTTTAATTCCTTTAATCTCTTTTTCTTGTCTTATTGTCAAAGCTAGCATTTCTAATACAATATTGAGTAGTAATGGTGATAGTGAGCAGTTTTGACTCACCCCGATCTTATTAGAAATGGTTCTAGTTTATCTCTGTTATATACGATGCTTGTTGATAGTTTTAAATAGATGCTATTAATCATTTTAAGGAAAACTCTATTTATTCTTATGGTCTCTAGTGTATTTAATAAGAATAGATATTGATTTTGTCAAAAACTTTCCTACATCTGTTGAGAAAATCATAGTATTTCTGTTTGATTATATATATAGTCTATTGTGCTAATAGTTTTCCTAATATTGAACCATACTTGGATTCCTAGTATAAATCCTACTTAATCATGGTGTATTATCCTGGAGAATGACTTACTGTAATTTCTTTGCTAATATTTTATTTAAGATTTCTGCATCAATATTCATTAGAGAAATTGAGCTAGGCTTTTTCTTTCTCTGTTTTTCACCCTACCTAGTTTAGGTATCAGCTCTGTATCTTTGTCATAAAAGGAATTTGGTAGGACTCCTTCTTTTTCTTATATTTTCAAATAGTTTTGGAATTGGAATTGTTCTTTAAATGTTTGATAATACTCTTAAGTCCAACTGGCTCTGGAGATTATTTCTTAGGGAATTGATTAATAACATATTAAATTACTTTTTTTTTTTCTAAAATAGGACTATTTAAGTAATTTATTTCTTCTTCTGTTAATCTATGGAATCTATATTTTTGTAAGTGTTTTTCTTTTTCACTTACATTATCTGATTTATTGACATATAGTTGGACAAAATAACTTCTAATCATTGTTCTGATTTCCTTTTCATTGGTAGAAAGATTTCCTTTTTTTTTCTTTTTAAAATGTATTTATTTATTTAAAACTTAGATACAAAATAGAAAAAAAAATAAACAAAAAATTGTCATGTGAATAGCAGAAATAAATGAAATTCACTTGTTTCATTGAATGTCCATCTTTTCCCCTAAAAGATAATGCTTAAGTTTGTTGGATGGTTGAATCATGGCTACAATTCAAGTTTCTTTGCTTTTTGGTACAACAGTTTCTAGTCCCTTTAATCTTTTACAATGCAAACTTCTAGGTCTTGGGTAATCCTAATTGTGGTTCCTCAATATTTGAATTGTTTCTTTCAGGCTGCTTGCAATATCTTCTCTTCAATCTGATAATTTTGAAATTTAGCTATGTTTCTTGAAGCTCTTTGAAGTTTTCATTTTGTGGTCTTTTCCAGCAGATTATCATTGAATTCCTTCTCTGGTTCTAGTTTTCCTTGATGATTTACTTAATGATGAAGTTTAGGCTCTTTTTTTTTTTACCATGTTTTTCAAGTAGTACAATAATTCTTAGATTGTCATTCCTGGATTTATTTTTCAGTTCAGTTCTTTTTCCAATGAGGTACTTTACATTTTCTTTTACTTTTTAATTTTTTTTTCAGTTTTATTTGACTAATTCTTGAAGTCTAATTGAGGCATTCACTTTCATTTTCAATTCTAATTTTTAGTAAATAATTTTCTTTAGTTAGCTTTTTTATCTTCTTTTGCATTTGGTCAATTGAACTTTTAAATGAGGTATTTTGTTCCTTGATTTTTTTTCCATTTCACAAATTCTGTGTTCCAATGAATTGTTTTGTTTTGTTTTGTTTTGTTTTTTAATATATATTTTGTAAGGAGTTATATGCTTTTTCCATTTCACTAAACCTATTTAAGGAATTTTCTTCAAACAAATTCTGTTTCCTCTTCCAAATTCTTTTGCAAATTTCTCATTTTTTAAATCCATTTTTTCCTTCTAACTCTCTTTTAAGATCCTTTAAGAATTCTTCCAAGACAGTCTTGTGAGATGAGGACCAACTTATATCACCCTTTGGGAATTCATGTGGAGGTAATTTGCCTTTAGGATCCTCAGGGTTTGAGGTCTATTCTCTTTCACCATAAAATCTATGTGTATGATCAGAGTTCTTTTTGCTTTTTTTGCTATTTTTTTTAAAGATTGAAGTCTGTTTTTAGGGCAAAAGGGAGATGTCCCAAACCTTCCTCTATAGGTAACAGAGGCTTCACATTGCCTTATACTGGTGCTACTGACTTCTATAAGGTGCTGTGTGGAAGTGGTCAAGTCCCACTGTTAATGTGGGGTTCAGAGGTTCACTATTTGCCTTTTGTATTTGCTTTTTTTTGTTGAGGCAGTTGGGGTTAAGTGACTTGTTCAGGGTCACACAGCTAGAAAGTGTTAAGTCTGAGGCCAGATTTGGACTCAGGTCCTCCTGACTACAGGGCTGGTGCTTTATCTACTGTGCCACCTAGCTCTGCTCATTTGTACTTGCATTGGATGTCTCACAGCTTAGCTCCTGCTCCACTGGCTTGCAAATAGGACAGAGTAGCCAACATTGTTGTATTTTAGCTAAGAGCCTCCTGGTAGATTCCTTGATACATGGACACCCCACTGACCTGGGTCTCTGCACTGTACCTGCCCCCTCCCCTCCCCATCATGATTGAAACAGATCTTATCTGAAGTTTTTCTGAAATATCTTCTGCTGGAAATTTGTTACAGCAAATATTTATGTGTTCTGTCATACCAAAACCAGTTCAGAAGCTTGATCTGAGGGACAACAGGAAGAGCTCAGATAAAGAATTGTCTATTCTCTGCTATCATGGCTCTGCCCCTGGGAAATAGAAATATTAAGGTATAATGGTATACTTTGAGAGGCCTATCCTTCTAATAGTTGTTTTATTATCCTACAGGGGAAGATCATTCTTAATCACCAACCAATATGTTTGATGTAGGAAAAGATTGAAGGCAAAAGGAAAGAAGGATGGCAGAGGATAAGATAGAGAGGTAGTGTCACATAAACAAGGAATGTCAACTTGGACAAACTTTGAGAGATAGTGGAGGACAGAAAAGCCTGCCATGATATGGTCGATACGGTAACAAGAGTAGACCATTAAACAATAAAAGAGTTGTTTTAATTTGCCTTTCTCTCATCAATAATGACAAAACATTTTTATATGAGTATGGATAGCTTTCAGTTCCTGTAAAAAAAGAACTGCCTGTTCCTATCTTTTCAACATTTCTCAATTGGTAAGTCTTATTTTTATAAATATGACTCAATTATTTGTATTAGGCCTTTATAAGAGAAATGTGCTGTAATTATTTTATATTACTTTATTATCTATGGGACCTTTTAGTTTTCTTTATTGTCTCTTTCAAGAAGGTCTAATTCTGCTTTTAATTTGTCTGAAATTATAACTGCCATCCTTATCCTCTTTATTTTAGCTGAAGCATAATATATTCTATTCTATTTCTTCATTTCACCTGTTTTTGTATCTTTCTGTCCTAAGAATATCTCTTATACACAACATGTTGTGAGATTCTTTTATTCAATCCATTCTGTTATCTGTTTCCATTTTTGTGGCTTAGCTTCTCCTATTCATATTCCCATTTATTATCAATAAATGTATATTTCCCTCCATTCCATTTTCCTTTGCTTATCCTTCTTTTTCTTTTTATCTTGTCTCCGCTCAAAGTTTTTTTTTTTTCCTTCTAATCGCTGCCTTTCCCATCCATTCTACCCCTTATAACCTTCCTCTCATGTCTCTTAGACCAGGAAAATAATTTTAAGCAGATATACAAACCAGACTGAGGCTAATGGAATGGTCTCAAATGTGTCCATGAATTAGGGGGGTATCTACTCCAAGTATGTAAAAACTTCCTCTGGTGGAGTGGGTGGTTGTGAACAATTTGATTCAATGGTCATGAAAGTAGTTGAAGCAGGTTCTGTGGAGTGCTTAGAGCTTTATTAGATATCTAAGATCACCAAGGTTCTCACTGCATCTTGAACCATTACTAGTCATCATGAATTGGTGTTGCCACTGGACTGTGATGAATCCGAAAGAGTGAATGAACTGATGACCACACGTGATTCTGCCTTTCTTTAATTCAATTTATGTTTGAATCAAAATACAAAACTCACGCCAATTTACAAGTTCTACCTATCTCAATGTCCTGTGACACTGAGCAAATGATGAAGCAGAAGGTGAAGATACAGAAAATATAGCAAGAAACTGTAATTACAACCATTCACACAGGTGACCAAAGCCAAATGGTTGATTTCTCAGCAGTTAGATTCAGAAGCCCCTTGAGTGTCTAAGCTTTCTTTTAAGGGTCATCTTGCTTACCTCTTGGTGTGAGGAAGGGGTAAGAAAGGGTACTTAAAATTGTTTACTTAATAAACTACACTGTTTTCTGTGGCAGATGGGGATTCCTACTGTATAGTGAACACACAAATATGCATACACACATTAAATGTACAAAAATTTCTGCAAAGATGATTCCATTTACCATTGGCACATGTAATATGTGTGCACTTGAAAATTACACAAAAGTCAGTCAAAGTGAAAGGTGAACAGCTCTTGATGTGGCAGTAGAACTCAGCAAATATTGTATCCAAATAGCAGATCTGATCTGAAAAGAAACTAATAAGTGAAGGCCAGATTGCTGAAGTCAGAGGTGGATGTACATTTTTATGGAGTAGCCACAATGAAAGGAAATTTCATGAAGCTGGCATAGGTTTTGTAATCAAAAGTAATTTAGTCAAAAAGCTTCTCCTACAAAAAGGAGTGACAATGTGATTCTTATTTGCAGGAAAAAAAAGGCATACGATGATCACCAATACCTGTTCCAACATAATGAACCCTAATCAAGTAAAAGAAAAATTTTGTAAAGACCTCGAGATCCTCATTATCTGTGTGCCAAAAGAGAACAAACATAATTCTGGGTGACTCTAGTGCTACTGTAGGCTCAAATTACTAGACAGGGTAGGGAGTTCTTGGGAAGAATGGAATTGGAAACAGAAACAGCAGAGAGATGCATTTTATGACTTTTTCATCACCAACACTGTCTTCTATTAACTTATATGCAATAAAACTTTATGAATGTATCTTTGCAACAAACATCAGTATTTTACATACTATGTCATTGTAAAAAGAGACAGAATGTGAGAGTGAGAAAGGTAATAGGTGGATCAGAGTGCTGGACTGATCATAGACTTATCCTCTACAAACTGAATATTAGCATTCAGCAAAAACAGAAGCTCAAGGCAAAAAAAAAAGACTTAATATCAAATTAAAGAACTTCTCTGAGGAGGAAGAGTTTGTTACTAATGTGGAAAGTTGAGCCAATACATGCTTAGCAATAGTGAAGCAGAAAGTGAGTGGGAAGCTTTTAGAGATTTGGTGTACAGTATTTGTTCATCTAGGTCAGAACACTCACAAACAGTGAAACTAGCTTGATGAAAATGACAGGGAAATTCAGAAGTTGCTAAAAGAAACAAGGAAGAGAGAAAGAGAGAGAAGAGAGGGGGAAAGAGGGACAGAAGAACATAGAGGAAGGGAAGGAAGGAAGAAGGGAAAAAAGAGAGAGGGAGGAAGAGAAAGAGGGAAGGAGGGAGGGAGAGAAAACTTCAAAGGTTACTCCATTTGTTGCTAAGGAAGCAGGATTTAACTTTAGCAAAAATAAAGTACAAACTACTGGAGAGAAGGGCTAAACAATTCCATAATGTTCTCAACAGAACATTTATCGATCAAGGCTGAAGCCAGCACCTATTTACTTCAGGTTGAAGTCAATACCTCTCTAGACAAATTTCCACTTGAAAAAGTCTTGAATATCATTAGGCTCTTCTCCTATAACAAAATGCCTGGTGCTGATTCTACTCCAGCCGAGATTTACAAATTTTGAGGTACATTGTTCTTATACAAGTTGACTTTTTTTTCAAGTTATGTGACAAGAAGTTATTTCATAGGAGTTCAAGGATACTTCTATTGGGCAGAACCAAGATGGTGAAGAGGACACATGCTTCATTCTAAACTCCCCTTTTATCCTCACTACTAATTACAAAATTCAGCCTCTGAAATAGTGCTTGACTGGTAAACTCCACAAATATTGGGAGTACAACAAATTACAAGCCAAAGATAATCTGGAAGATTGCCAAAAAAAGATTGCCTGATAGGGTGGGAGGAGGCCAGCACAGACAGGGAAGCAGAACACAGAGCCTAGCACACAGAATGGGCCAGGGAAGGGGTGCGATCTCCAAAGGTGGAGAATTTGCAGGGAGGACTCAACCATAGGTTGGCTGCTCTGCTTTGGTTGCAAAGCAGTAGATCAGCAGAGAAGTTCCACAAATGCCAAAGGTAGTGTCCTCCAAAAAATGCCAGAATTTAACAGGATCTGGCCAAACCCACCCAGCACCAGAAGTGACTCAGCACAGACCATAGTACAGCTGTGCAGCCACATTCTGCAGCACAGGGCTTTTGCCCAGGCAGTCACACTTCTGCACAGTGAAGGTCTCTGCCCAGGGCAGCCACACTGCTGCACAGCAAAGGTGGGAGAGGGTTCTGCCTGGGGCAGTGGAACTTTCACTGAAGGGATCTTCACAGGGCACTTCCACAGCTAGGGCACTTCTGCAGCTTGTCCACTTTTTGTAACCCGTTTGCAGGATAGCTACTGTCCACCTCTCTATCCCTGTTCTATAGAGGAAGTTGGTAATCCCCTTGCCCTGAAGGCAGTCTCAAAGGACTTTAAAAAAAATAAGTAAAAAAGCCGAGCGAACTCTGAATAAAGTAACTTCTACACAGAAAGACAGCAGGTTTCCAACCCTGAATAGACTAATAGCAGACAGTGTCCAGACAAAACTCCCAAGGGGTATATAGTCTGATCCCTATCACATAAGGCTCTACTAGAAGAAATTATAAAAGATCTTAAAAGAGAGCTAGAAAATAAATGGGGAAAGGAAAGAGAAGCTATGCAAGAAAGTACAGAAAAGGCATATAATTCATTAAAATAAAAATTTGATAAAGTGGAAAAAGAGAACAACTTCCTGAAATGTGAATTGGAAAAGGTAAAGAATTCTCAGGGAAACATAATTTGTGAATAGGAAAAGATAAAGAAGTCCCAGGAAAGGAGGATTTGTGAATTGGAAAAAGAAAATAACTCAATAAAAAAAAATAGTGAAATAGAAAAAAAAAATTTCAGAGAGCAAAACAACTCATTAAAAAAATTCAATTGGTCATATACAAAAAGAAGTAAAAACAGCTACTTAAGAAAATAACTCATTAAAAATCACAACTGAAAGAATAATATGTAATGCGGATAAACTGGACCCATTCCCAATAAGATCTGTAGTGAAATAAGGTTGCCCACTATCACCATTACTATTCAATATTGTATTAGAAATTCTAGCTTTGGCAATAAGAATTGAAAAAAAGATTAAATAAATTAGAGTAGATAATGAGGAAACCAAATTATCACTCTTTGCTGATGATATGATGATATACTTAAAGAACCCCGAGATTCTACTAAAAACCTATTAGAAATAATCTACACCTTTAGCAAAATTGTAGGATACAAAATAAACCCACATAAGTCATCAATATTCTTATATATCACTAACAAAATCCAACAGAGTTACAAAGAGAAATTCCATTTAAAGTAACTACCTATAGTATAAAATATTTGGGAATCTATCTGACAAGGGAAAATCAGGAACTATATGAGCAAAACTATAAAACACTTTCCACACAAATAAAGTCAGATCTAACCAATTAGAAAAATATTAAATGCTCTTGGATAGGGCGAGCAAATATAATAAGATGACAATACTATCTAAACTAATCTGTTTATTTAGCACTATACCAATCAGACTCCCAAAAAACTATTTTAATTACCTAGAAAAATAACAACAAAGTTCACATGGGAAAAGAAAAGGGCAAGAATTTCAAGGGAACTAATAAAAAAAAAAAAGAAAATGAAGGTTGCCTAGCTGTGCCAGAACTAAAATTATTTTATAAAACAGTGGTTACCCAAACCATTTATTATTAGCTAAGAAATAGACTAGTTGATTAGTGGAATAGGTTAGGTTCATAGAACAAAATAGTCAATAATTTTAATAATCTAGTGTGTGACAAACCCAAAGACTTCAGCTTTTGGGATAAGAATTCACTGTTTGAAAAAACTGCTGGGAAAATTGGAAATTAGTATGGCAGAAACTTTAGGCATTGACCCACACTTAGTATGACATAGGAGACAATGGCATAGACTTCCCAGCATGGCATGCCCTCCTCAGAAAAGATTCTATGTTCTATAATCAAAACTGCTTTATAGTAACTCAAAAAAATGCAAAAGATGAAAATTTAGAGAATCTACTTCAAATGTTCCCATGGATTATTTGTGCCCTATTTGTGGTAAAGTGTTCTGAGTTCATATTGGTATGATCAGCTACAGTTAGATATACTGTAACTTGACTCTAACATAATGATGTTATTTTGATCTTCTTTAAGAATGAAGAACAACAAACATACACTCTTACCTCTTTGAAACAAATCTGGTGAGACTGAAGTTCAAGCATTGTTCACCCCCGCCACCGCCACCATCACCACTCTTTTTTCCCCCTCAATTATAAAAGTTCTTCCATGAGTGCTTCCTTTATATAAGAAAATTTGCCCCATTCTACATGTTCTTTCTCTCATCTCCCAGGCATCTCTCTTTTTTTACCCCTTCATAGTCTAGGGATCATCCCCACATTATCAACTCTATACCCTCTATACCCTCTGTCACTGTAGTTTCTGTTTATCTATTCTAATAATGATAAAGTTTTTAGGAGTTATATATATGTTCTGATATAGGAACAAGAAGAGTTTAACTCCATTGTGTCCCTTACATTATTCTTTTAAGTTTATCTTTTTATGCTTTTCTTTAGTCTTTAATTTCCCATTTTGTATACAGTTATTCTTTTCATCAGAATTTTAGAATTCTGTTTAAGAATTCTCTATTTTATCAAATAACAATTTCCACCCTAAATAAATATACTGAATGTTGCTGGGCATACTGTTTTTGATTGTAATACTAACTCTTTTGCCTTCTGGAATATTGTTACACTCCCTGTGCTTTATTAATGTGAAAACTGCTAAATCTTGAGTGATCCTGACTATGACTTGATAATATGCAAATTGTTTGTGGATTGCAATATTTTTTCCTTCACCTCAGAGCTCTATAATTTGACTGCAATATGCCTAGAAGTTTTCATCTTGAGATCTCTTTCAGAACCTGACTGGTAGATTCTTTTCATTTCTAAATGATCCTCTGACTGTGAGCTATTGGTGAATTTTCCTTGAAATTTTCTTTTTTCTAATTTGTTTTTTTTTTAATTTTCCCAAGTTACACATAAAACTTTTTTTTTACAAAGAAGTAGAAATTTAGGGGATTCCCATCAGTTGGGAAATGGTTAAATAAAATATGGTATGTGATTATGATGGAATATTATTGTTCTATGGGAAATGATGAACCATTCCCCATTTGATAAGTATCCCCTCCATTTGATTTTTTTTTGTTTTGTTTTGAGAAGAGAGTCACTAAAAGTATATATATATATATATATATATATATATATATAGTACATAGAGGTAATTTTCCTTTTTCTTTTTTCAAATCACTTTTGTATTTATGACTAGTAGTCTTGTATTTGAAAATCAGTTCCATTCAGGTCTGGCTTTTTCATCACAAATGTTTGAAAATCATCTATTTCTTTCAATGACCATCATTTCCTCTGAAAGATTATATTCAGTTTTGCTGGGCAGGTGATTCTTGCTTCTAATTCTAGCTCTATTGCTTTCTGGCACATCATATTCCAACCCCTCTTATCCTTTAATGTAGAAGCTGCTAAATTTTATGTTATCCTGACTATGAGTCCACTATGCTTGAATTGTTTCTTGCTGGATGCTTGCAATATTTTCTCCTACCACTGTGCTCCTGCCATTATGGTAGAATCACTGGCTCTCAAAGCAGTGGTCCAAACTTCCTGAGGGTTGTGCAGCTGTTTTCAGAAATCATTTTAGAGATCTTATCAAAATCTCTCTTTTCTGCCTTGGAACTGTGAGTAGTATCCCACTGCTTTGTGGCCATGAGTTCTGTTCTGCTAAAGTAAAGACAAAGAAAAGAGTTCTTTCTCAATGCTACGACAGCAACCTTCTGTGCTCTGAGGCCTCAGAAGCTGTCATCTCCACCATCAGTACATGGTTTTCTAGTTTCTCATAGTCCTCTCACCCTAATTGAAATAAACTGTTCCATGCAACTTTCCATATTGTCTTTGGTGACTATGACTGAGAGGTGTGAAAACTGCCAGTACTGCCACTGATTCAAAGGCCCCAACACCCATTTCTGTTTTCTGGCAACTGGGACAGAACTAGGGCCAAGGCTGGGGTTCCACTGATGTAGCCTCTTCTAGGACTTTCACCTTAGCGCCCTTCCACCCTAGTGCCGCAGACCTTTCCTGCTGATCTAAGTTAGCTTCTGATAGAAAACTGTTCTACTCCATCTTTTGTGTGTTCTGATGCTCTAAATTTTATTTAAAATAATTATTTAAAGGAATTTGAAGGGTTTAGGAGAGAGCATGATGAGTCCCTGTCTTAACTCCTCCATCTTGGCTCTGCTCCTGCCCTTGATGATCACTTGAGGTATATTGTCTAAGCCCCCCTTTTTTCATGAATTTTATGTAGTCCACTAATTATTAAATTATCTTTTCTTGATCTGTTTTCTGGTAAAATATTTCACATTTTCTGCTGCTTCTTCACTCTTTTGACTTTTATTGTTTCTTTATGTCTAATGGAGTCATTAGCTTCTGTATGCTTTATTCTGATTTTTTAAGGAATTATTTTCTTCAATGAGCTTTTGTACCATTTTCCCCATTTGGCTTATTATCCTTTTAAAGGAGATTTTTTTTCAGTTAGTTTCTGTACCTCTTTAGGCCAATTCTGATTATTAAGATATTCTCTTCAGTTTTTTTGTATCACTTTTACTAAGTTGATAATTCTCTTTTCATAATTTTCTTAAATAACTCATTTGTTTTGCCAATGTTTCCTCTACCCTTCTTATGCCTTTAACTCTTCCAGAAATTATTGTTGGGCTTGGGTACAATTAACATTTTCTTTTGAGACTTTGTAGCCATTTTTACATTGTTGTCTTCTGCATTTATGCCTTGGTCTTCCTTCCAACTACAGTACCTTTTTATACTCAAATTCTTTTTTTATTGTTTGTTCATTTCCCCTACCTATTTCTTAATTTTGAACTTATGTTGAAGTTAAGCTCTGTTCATCTGGAAATGGGAAAGTGTTGTGATCTAGTTCAGATGGATCTGAATCGGTCCCTGTTCGGGCGCCAAAATGTGGTGAGCTTTTTCTTCTCAAAACACAGCCAGGTGATAAAAGTTCAGATCTTTTATTATCTCCAATATAGCCCGGTTAGCTTAGAGGCCTATCTCTCTGCTTGGTTCCAAGAGCTCCCTCCGAATATCGCCAAATCCAAAGGTCTGGTCCTTCAGCCTCTGCCTCTGCTTTCTTCTGCCTCCAACCAGCACAGAGATGGAATGAATCTCTGAAATCTTGACTTGTAGCTTCTTCACTCTGAAGAACTTCTTCTGCCACCAGCCAGCCAAGTGGAAAATATTCCGCCTTGCCTCGGAGAGAGGACTTCTGGCGCAACTCCACTGAAATCTTGACTTGTAGCTTCTTCACTCTGAAGAACCTCCTCGACTGGCCCATTGGCCTATTTATGCTCCTTCCAGAGAGAGGGATTATGGGTTTTCTCCCATAGTGCTCTCTGGCCCAAAGAGCTTCAAGGGAGGTATGAACTCATTGAACTCCAATGAGTAAAGGTGTGAACACAAGCCTTGTATTAATTAGTTCTACTTAGTACCTTGTTTCAGGTTCTGGCCAAAACATCTTCTTGTAAGATTAGATCAACTCTAATTAGTTAGCAGTTAGTAAGGATTCCAACAGGAAAGAAATGTGACAACCTACATCCTTTTTTGTGCTACAATTTTAGAGCTAGTACTGGGGAGCCTCCAACTTTTGGTGCTTCCAAAATAGTTATTCTGGGAAAGTTGTGGACACTGCTCTCCTGATGTACACTCAGGTCTTTATCCAGGAAGGGACTCTGGTCCTCTGCAGTCACAATTACTAATTCTCTCCTTAGACTTGGAACTGTAACTTGGAGTTTTGCTACTTTGTGACTGATTGTAAACACTCTTCCCTGGAACTACTATCCAGAATTGCTTATGGGCAATTGAATTGCCAGTTGATACCAGCTTCATCCAATGCCAGCAAAGAGTCTTTGTCATTTCTTTCTGAGCAGATTTCTGACTTTCGCTGAGAACTCCTGAAGGTCTTGCTGCTGCTGCACTGATTCCAAGGTGCACAACTAGTGTTCCCATTAGGTTCCAGACTACCACCTATCCCAGAGTTACAAATTTCTCCTGTGGACTTTCTGAGTTGTTTTAGGCTGGGAAAATATGTTTCGCTGACATTTTATTGGTTCTGCTGCTCCAAAATTTTATTTGAGGCATTTAAAAAATGTGTTTGGAGAGGAATCTAGCTTTAGTTTTTATCTTTAGATATGTCTAGCCTCAATATTTTTGCAAGTGTTTTATCTCAAGAAACAGAAGAGGATACAAGAAGTGTAAGGATTTTTTAATGTATGCCAGAGATGTTATAATGAGACATAAAAAATAGAGGTGGGACATTCAGACCAATGATGTTTGCATGACAAATGAGAGCATACAAGAAAATGTTGGCATTTAAAGAATAGGTTTCTGTAATATGAAGCATCCTGAAGTCATGGAAAGCAATCAGCAGGTTCTCAGATATAATCTAGCTCACTCTCTCCTACAAATTTGAACCTACATTGTCTGTTGCCCATAAACTCCATTATTCTTTCCTTTGTGAACACTTGCCAGATCTATCAGACATGCCAATCTTTAAAAGTAGGTACCACCTGCCTGTAGAGAAGCAATCAGTTGTCTATGGGAGGAATCATGACTCACCAAAGAAACAAAAAAACTCTTTAAAGGAACCAATGGACATGGCTTATTTCAATTTCTCCCAAAACCTTTAATGAGGTGGCATATCAAGTTTGTTGATAAAAATTGAATTATAATGAAATTGAGTCTAATATTTTGTCATGAATTAAAATCAGAGGTAGGGTTAAAAGCAGAAGGAAAGATAAATGAAAACTTCTCTAAATGGAAAAGTGATCATGGAGTCCCCCCAAATAAGAGTGGAACTGATTTTATTTAACATTTTAATAAATTATATGAAAGGGGCTTTTGCAGCGTGAAACCAGTATATATGTGCAGATGACACTCTGCTCCTCCTTGTAGGGATGTGCCAAGTTACTGAGGAAAAACTGCCAGGAGATTTCACAAGGCTGGATGAGTGGGCAGAAAAGTGGCCAATGAGCTTCAACGTGGGCAGGTGTGAGGGAATGCATTCTGAGCAAAAAACAACCCAAACCATAGTTTTAAAAAGTGATGGACCCAAGAAAGCCACTGACAACACTTCACAATCTGGTTCTTGCTTACCTTTGTGGATTTATTTCATTGATTTCTCCTTCTCATGTATAATTTGCCTATGGACACAATGTCTCACTATTAAAATATGAGAACCTTGAAGACAGGGTTTGTGTTTTCTTCATCTTTATATGCCCAGAGCATAATTCAGTGCTTGGCATGTAATAGTTGCTTCTTGATCGACTGATTCATACACTATTTAACTTAATTCTCCTTCTTCTATGTATTCTGAATATTTTATTTATATAAACATTGTTGTGCTCTCTCCTCCCCTAAAAAAAAAGAATACAAACTTTTTTAGGTCAAAAATGATCTCATTTTTGTCTTTCAATCCCTAGCATTTAGCACAATGCCTGGGATATAACAGGTACTTAATAAACATTAAGTACCAATTGATTGTTACGTAAACTATAGTTCTTAAAATATGGTTTGTGACCTCATATGGGGTTGCAAACATATTTGGAAACAGAAAAAGGTATCAGATATTCCACCAAGATTTAATTCTTTATGTAAAAATAAATAAGCACATCCATCTCACTAGTATGCAATTTTTTTGTCTGCAATAAGTGGTTTCATATATACATGTATACCAAAGCATTTTTTAAATAAATTTCAATAAATGTTTGATTTACATACCTATATATTCTCAGGTGAAAATGAGTATCAAGTGGAAAAAAAGTTTAAGAAGCCATATTATAATACACAGAAGCCAAACTAACTTATTTTTTTTTCTTTGAACTTGACATAAAAGATAGATTTCTGTAATATGAAGCATGCTGAAGTAATGGAAAGCAATCAGCAGATTCTCTAAATATAATCCAGTCTACTCTCTTCTCTCTACTGCAAATCTAAGTAAACAGTCCTTTAAATCTTTCTTGAGATACAAAGAGAGTATTTATCTTGGAATGACCTCCCTTTTCTACAAAATTTCAATATTTTAGAACAATTTTTAAAAGTTCTATTATATGCTAAGGCTACTAAACAAAGACATAGGTTTGAGAAGAATTAATACAAATTAATGAATGAAATCTTACTCTGATAACTCATTTTGGCTTTCAAGTATAACTACAATTTTGAGGACACTGAATTCTCAGAGGCATTTCATTCAACAAGAGTCAACATAACCTAGAAGACAAAGAGCTGACATTAGCATCAGAATGAGAAATACTTAGGTTTAAGTACTGCCTAAAATATATAATGAATTTGTATCCTGGGCAGGACCTCTTAGTCACCCAGGAAATTCTCCAAGATTCTAAATTTTATAATATATATTGGAGTTCCATAAACAATGAAAACATAATCCCAATGTCAACGCGAACCCTTCCTTCCCATTAAAAACAAAATTCAGCATTTCTAGTATAAGCAATTTAGTTGTTGACTAAAAACTTGGCCATGAACAAAATGTTGATTTTTTTCAAAGACCAAATTTGAAGACATTAATTGCCAAATTGATAACACAGTGGATTATATTTTTTTCAACTATATCTGATCATCTACTAAGTAGAGATTTTGTGATCTGTACCTATGGAAGGAAGGAGGACCTACCAGAGGTTGTCTCAATGACATACCATTAATATAATATTAAGTTATGTTTGGAAACACATTCAGTCCTTGAAGTGGATATATGGAAAGTAATCATCGCATCCCCAAATCCGTACATAGATATCTGTTTGAGATATGATTTAAGAATGGGTGCCCATTGGATCCAAAGTAGATTCTAACCCATTTCCAACCTGTGATCTAAGAGATATTCTCCTTTATGTGAGTCCTTAAAAGCACCCCAAGCTATTGGCAAAAAAAGGCATATATGCCAGTCCAGATCCTTTACCTCAAATTGCATGCCCCAATACACTGTGCATCATTTTTAGTCACTGTACAAACTTAATTGTAATGACTGGAATGGCTCCAAAATCCATGATATAGAGATGGCATATAACTGGGTGTGCACATTAGGATGATTACATCTAAATCAAATTCGATTCATTTCACAATCACAAAGGCCAAGACAGAAAAGGGCACTTGGTTGCCGACTGAAAACTTTCCAAAATAACAGTGGAATGCATTTGATTGGAGGCATTAACTGGCAGAGGGAAAGAAAGCAGTTTGTCAGCTTGTGGAAGTTAGAAAAAGAGGATGTCTATCTTGGAAAAAAATATTTTTCCTGTCCTGAAAACCAGGTTACAGTTTTGTGTCTTTGTTTTCTTGTTTGTTTATTTTAGTAATGGTACTATCCAATGCTGTAAAATATAGAAGATTAGTTTGGGATAGTGAAAATGACACTTGATTATTTAGTCTAAGGATCAATGTTTCACTTCCTCTTTTACTTTACTTCTTTCATTTCTTCCTAGTGCAATTTTAGGCAAGTCAACTTCCCTGAACCTCACTTTCTTTATAAAAACACAGATAAATAGATAGATAGACAGACAGACAGGCAGGCAGGCAGGCAGGCATGAATACAGACAAATAGATAGAAAGAAAAATAGTTAAGATGGATGACTGGATGGATAGATAGAAGGATGGATGGATGGATGACCATAAATGTTCTCACCATATCATAAGAACTCGATCCTCATTGTTCAGTCCTTCTATTATATAGATAGATATGTGTATATATGTGTGTATGTGTGTGTGTGTTTGTATATAGATAGATAATTTAGATCTCTCTCTCTCTCTCTCTCTCTCTCTCTCTCTCTCTCTCTCTCTCTCTCTCTCTCTTCCTCTCTCTCTCTCTCTCTTTCTGCTAGGATGTTAGAAAGAAAAAAATAAAGCTGAGATCCCTTCTAACTCTAAATCTATAATTGTATATCATATGGTCATCATGCCTTCAATTATTTCCATAATCTTAATGATGGATAACAACATAATATATTTGGAGATGGAAATCAGAGGTTGTCTCAATGACATACCATTAATATAATATTAAGCTATGTTTGGAAACATATTCAGTTCATCCTCTTTTTACAAATGAAGAAATTGGGGTCCATAAAGTTTAAGCAATTTGTCCAAAGTCACAGGTAGTGAGGAAAGTGAAACAAACCTAGGTTGTATAATTCCAAATCCACTGTTTTTTCCTTTGAACCAGGTGGCATATTATGTTCTCAGCAAATCAAGACATTCTCAGAGAAAAATACATTAATACCTATTACTGTGAAGAAGAAATTAGTTGGATTATGAATGATATAGACAATAATCCATATATACATAATTTCTATAGATAGCATAGTGAATAAAATAGTCCAATAACTTCCAGTTAAAGTTTGTTTTGGAAGGATCACTCTTTCTGCCAGTTCTGCAGGAAAGTGAAAAGCTGTGCTTCTGAATGAGGAGGATGAGTGACAAGGGCAATCGCTGAAACCTAATAGAGAAGTGCTCATATTTCCAGACTGATCTCTTTCTTGATTTTCCTTCTCTGTTCTTCCATTTCATGTAGGTGAGGTTTGGGAGCTGGCAACTCCTCCCACTTGAAGTAGAAAGGAGAAGGAATGCGAGAAACATTTCTCCTGTTTTTGTGTCAAGAAAATCTTACAAAATTTTGTAAAAAAGTTTACATTATGGTTAAGTTTTGTCCAATTGATTGACAGGTCCCAGCTATTTAGCATGAGTTCCTAGACTCATGATACATTTTCATCAGAAGCATTGCCAGTCAACAAGAACTGATGTATTTTACCATTTATCTATCATATTTTCAGTGACAAGTCAGGGTCTAGTTTCAGAAACAGGGCTACTTATCCATCTTTGGTGTCCAGCTAATTCTTGTTTTTTTTTTCCATGAAGCTGTAATATGCACAGCAGCCATATCCTGGTAAACCATCTTATCAGATAGGTTAAACCAGGGTAAGCATAATTGACAATACTCAAACCCATAAATGAATTGGAGGGATGTCTATTCCAAGCAGTTAAAGACTTCACTTGGTGGAATGGTTCAATAAGGAAGAAATTGTTCCAATGGTCATGAATGTAGCTAATGCAGGTGCTGTGAACTATTTAGGGCTTGGTCACACATCAAAGTCATTCACTGTATCCCTGACCATTATAAATCATCTTACCTTTTGTCTTTCCACTAGACTGCAATGTCTAGAAGTTAAAATACAATTCACACCTTAGAATCAACAGCTTTGAGTCAAATGAAACAACTATGTCTTATTAAAATCTAATTCACAAAGGAGCAGGACCAGGAGATCATTATATACTTCAACAACAATACTATATGATGATCAATTCTAATGGACCTGGCCATCTTCAGCAATGAGATGAACCAAATCAGTTCCAATGGAGCAGTAATGAACTGAACCAGCTACACCTCAGAGAAAGAACTTAGGAAGATGACTAAGAACCATTACATAGAATTCCCAATCCCTCTATTTTTGTCCGCCTGCATTTTTTATTTCCTTCACAGGCTAATTGTACACTATTTCAGAGTCTGATTCTTTTTCTACAGCAAAATAACGGTTTGGACATGTATACTTATTTTGTATTTTTAATTTATACTTTAACATATTTAACATATATTGGTCATCCTGCCATCTAGGGGAGGGGGTGGGGGAAGGAGGGGGAAAATTGGAACAAAAGGTTTGGCAATTGCCAATGCTGTAAAATTACCCATGCATATAACTTGTAAATAAAAAGCTATTTAAAAAAAAATCTAATTCAAGTCAAGACATTAGCCTGTGATATCATTGGTCCTCTTTAAAAATGAAGGATAAATAGCAACAACAATAACAACATGGAAAAAAGTACCTCATTACAAAGAGTTGACAATGCAGAATAAAACATATTGGTTTTAGATATAGCTAATATGAGAATTTTTTTCTTACTTGACAATGCATATTTGTAAAAAATTTTGTTTTCTTTTTGTCCAATTAGGGGCTGAAGGGTAGGAAGAGAAAATATATTTTGCATACCTGAAATATATTATATATATAATATCTATGTGTGTATGATTCACAGTATATTATATATACACATTTGTATATCTATATGTGTGTATTTAAAAGAAAGAATATTAGTTTTAAAATCAGAGAATTTGAATTGTTTCTTCCACTATTTCAGTGAATTTGTCAAGTTCCCAAAATTTTTGGCATTATATCTTCATCTGTAAAATAATGTGGCTGGATTGGATAATCTCTGAAGTTCCTTCATTTCTAAATAGATCATGAAATAAAAAGAATACTGAGAATAAAGTCAGAAAGACCTGAGCTCAAATTCAATCTCAAAAGCTTATTTTCTGTGTAAACTAAAATCCTTATCTGACTCAGTTTCCTCAACTATAAAATGGGAACAATAATAGATCTATGTTCCAGGGCTGTTGTAAAATCAAATGAGATCATATTTATGAAATACTTAATTCAATGCCTCTTACATATTAGGCATGTAATAAATGCTTATTACTTCCCCTTACCCTCAAAAATCCTAAGTTCTTCTGTCAGGAAGATGTGTGTTCAAATACTTCTTCGAACACTTATTGGATAAGTAACCTCTGCAAATTATTTAACCGCTTGTAGCCTCAATTTTCTTTTATATACAATGGAATAGAGCAACTAGATGTTTCAGTGGATAAAATACTGGATCTTGTGTCAGGAAAATCTGAGTTCAAATCTGTCCTCAGACACTTAATAGCTGTGTGAGTGTAAGCAAGTTATTTAACTTCTGTTTGATTTAGTGTGCCACAGATGGGGAGGTCTTTCTTATTTACATGAAAATGAACTTTAACAACTACATATATCAACTTATAGAGCTATTATTTTAGAATGAGAATAGATCTCTTATTCCTCAATCCTGGTATCAAAGATTTAAAGATGGAAAGGATCTTACAGGTCCCTGAGTCCAAGGCCTAATTTTTATAGATGAAAAAACTGAGGCAGAAAATGGTGAAATGACTTACACCAGATCTTCATAGGATCACAGATTTAGAGATATTAAATATGTTAGAGGAAAGTGACTTTTTTCAGGGTCACATAATTAGCAAATGTGTTTCAGGATTTGAATTCATGTCTTAATATTGCAAGTCTAGCACTTTGAACACCATGTCTCAATTGTACCACATTGCCACTTCATTATAAAAAAAAAAAAAAGAAATATCCTGAATCTCAGGGAGATTGCTTGAATCACCCTGAGTCACACACTTGATTTCTCCTGTTTCTGTGTCAAGAAAAACCTTATGAAATTTTGTAAAAAGTTTACGTTTTTCCACTTTCCAGCCAAGTTTTGTCCAATTGATTGACAGGTCCCAGCTATTTACCATGAGTTCTTAGACTCAAGATACATCTTTTATCACAAGCATTGCCAGTCGACAAGAACTGATGCATTTTACCATTTAGCAAGTATGTAGCAGATCCTAGATTATAATCCAGGTCTTCTTATTCCAAATCAATTGCCTTTTCCATATTGCCTCATATGAAGAGAATTATTAGTCATCCAATTCAACATCTCACTGAAGAAACTCATGTTACAGTATCTTTGACTTTTTGTCATCCACACTTAATTTATACATTCCCAGTAACTGACCATTTCACTGTTGAACAACTTTAATTGTGAGAAAAGCAGTATATAAACACATATGTATGTGAATATGTGTGTGCATGTGCAAGGACACATATGTATGTGCTCATACATGTGTAAATATATGTGTTGTATGCATATATACATGCATGTGTATACATACATGTGTATTATTCTTACTTCATTGCTGTAGGCATCAATGCACACTAAATAATCAGGTGAGTTCAATCATGATTTGATTTTACACTCTTAAAGACAAATAAAAAAAAACAATTATTAATATCTCTAAATGGACTTGAATTTCTCTACTTCCTGGACTATGAATCACAGTCTAAATGAAGACTCTGGGCAGACATGATAGCTAGTGTCAAGCTACACAATTTTAATAGTTATCATGTGGAACAGAGGCTAATCTCCTTCTGTTTGGCCCCAAAGGGCATGACAAGGAGTAACATATGGAAGTCACAAATTAGATGTTTCTATTAAATGTGACTTTTAAAGGTATAGCTTTTTTTTTTTTTTTTTTTTTTTGCTACATAGGTACCAAAACACCATAGTAATATAACTGAAGATAAATTAAAACCACATACATTTATTTTAGGGATGAGAACATTTCTAGATATACCTAATTTTTCATGATCCCATTTGGGATTTTCTTGGCAAAGATACTGGAGTAGTTTGCCATTTCCTTCTCTAGCTCATTTTACAGATGGGGACATTGAGGAAGACAGAGTGAAGTGACTTGCTCAGGATCACACAGCTTATAAGTGTCTAACGCTGAATTTGAACTCAGAAAGTTAAGCTTTACTTACTCCAAGCCCAGTACTGCACTACCTAACTGTCCATGAGGAAATTTAGGCCCAAAGAAATTAAGCTCATATTCACATACCTCTTAAGCAGAATTCAAATCTTGGTTTTCTGACTCTAAATACAAATTCATTTTCAATAAGCTTTTACTAAGCTCCTGCTTCGTACCAAGCAATAAATTGGATTCTAGAGTCAAAAAGGAAATTGATAATGATCTCAAAGATCTTAATTATTCTTAATGTCTAAGCATAAATATCACATATATAGAAATAAATGCAAACTATATGCTTTCATTTTGAAAAGTGACAGTTAATATTTCTATAGCACCTACTATGTGCCAACCATTTTTTTTTTAAATATTGCATTTGATCCTTCAACAACCCCGCAGCATACTACTATTATACCCATTTTATAGCTGAAAAAGATAAGTAGAGGCAAAGTGACTTGCCCATAGTCAAACAACTGGTTAACTGTCTGATGTTAGATTTTAATTTAGGTCTTTCTGAGTGTAGGCTCAGTGCTTCATCCACTGTGCTACCAGCTGCCTCTGGCACTAGCAGCTAGGAGATCATAACCTCATAAGGTGAAAGACATCTTAGAACATTTAATTTAATCAGTTCACTTTACAGATAAATAACTGAGTAACAGAGCAGGTATTTTAATCCAGATACACCCACTCCCCATTTAGCATTTTGTTTTTTTCAGTCATATGACTCAATCATTTAAAGATTAGGATTTATATAGGAGATAATATTTTAGATGAACCTTGAAGTAAGAAAGAATCCTCTGTTCTCTCCATGATACCACTTTACTTCCATATTCTAAATGCTTTAAAACATGCTAGAATATAAGCTTCATGAAGGCAGGACGTATTTGCTTTTCCCTATATTTTAGTGTTGTGCCCTGTGGTCAGGGCACTAAAAGTTCACTAGATAATTTTTTTCTTCCACCAAATCTGCAAAGATTTATTCTTATATTTCTGTAGCTACTGGATTTCTCACATCTATTGCTTGTAAACTATTTTATTTTACTCCTGACTGTCTCTTTTATGTCATTATTTCAGAAAAAATACCCTAGCCATAACCCACTTCATTTGAACACTCAAGGATGTTTCTCCATATCTTTGCCAAGCACTTTGCTCTAGCCTTTACTACCTCTCTTCTATGTTCAATTCTAGAATCATAATTCAACGAACTGAGTCATTGTTTCTAGATTGATCATGTCAATCTACCCCTTTATAATAACACTAAATCCCTGTAACTTTATAGGTTAAAGAGCCCCTTCCGGCTCACTCTACGTGTGTGTGTGTGTGTGTGTGTGTGTGTGTGTGTGTGGTTTTTACCAATATAAAATAAACTTACTGAGGGCAGAGATTGTCTGCTTTAGTATTTGTATACCTATCTCTTAGCACTTTGTAAAGACAATATTTTGTTTTTCTTCCTTTATTTTCATTCATATTTGATCAATGAGCAAGTGAGAATATGTCTACTGTCTTTGCTGGAGGACATAAAATAATAACAACAATATAGATAGCTTTTCTCTTGCACTATGAGATACACAAACACTTTATTTGCATTATATTGATCCTGACAAAGACCCTAGGAAATAGGTACTCAAGATTACATCCAAGGTGACATAGACAATTCACGATAGAAGCAAAGTGAGAGCACCCAGGTTTTCTGATTCTGAATCCAATGTTTTTTTCCAACTATACCATGTTCCTGAGACTATATAACATGGTCAAAAACTGATATGTAGTGAATCTGAGCACTAAGATAGAAGTACAAAATTACCCAGGAGTTCTGGAAGTAAAAGAAGAAACTCTAGTTTGCGTGAACCCAAGAAAATGGTAAAGCACTCCAGTATCTCTGCCAACAAAATCCCAAATGGGGTCACAGAGTGTTGCACATGAATAAAAATGACTAAATAACAAAGAGGAAATATTACTGACCCAGTACCAAATAGAGTCCTCATGGTTAAAACCCCCTTCTCATTTCAGATCTCTCTAATCCATCATCCACTGGAAGGCAATTCACTCATGGCCACACAAACAAGCGTTCCAAATGCTGAGTTACCTTTCTGCATCATTATTTTGCAAAGGTAACTTTCAGCGAGTTCCTTGCACTTTGGCAAAGAGCCAAGGTGCTCTGAACCAAGATGCTTATCAGTGCTCCTTGACAAACAGCATGAACCCACACAAGAATCAAATTTAGTTCTAAAAGGGGCTTTAGAGTATGTGTACATCATAGATATCTACATATATTTAAATTTTTTACTTATTTATATTCATATTTATATTTACATAAAACAAAGTTAAAAGACTTTTGCCAAGGTCATACACATAAAAGTGTCAGAGCTAGAAGGATTTGAATCCAGATTCTTTCAATATAGTCCCAGGTTTTTACCATAATATCACAATGCTTTTTTTTATACTGTTCAATCTTCTCTTCTTTATTTCTCCTACTCTACCCTATGATTCTGATTCTTCTTTATCTCTTCTTTTTATTATTAATTCAATTAAATATACAATATGCATATAAATGTTAATAAATATGTATACATACATATATGTGTACATACATTGTGAGTATATTTTACCAGTGGGAAAAGAACAAAATCAAAATCATTTCTTCATTCTAGGGGCTTATATTTTTTTTCAGAGAAATTACTCTTACCTCAGCCTACCTTTCCAGCCTTATTGCACATCACTTCTCCCCACAAACACTGCAATCAGCTGAACTGACCTTCTTTATGCTCCTCATACATGTATTTCATATTCCCTCCCTGATTTCACACTGGCTAGCTTCCATGGCTAAAATGCACTCATTCTTTAAATTGTCCCCCAGAATCCTTAATTAATCTCAAGACTCAACTCAAGCATAACCTTTACATGAGGCCTTTTCTGATTTTCCCTATCAGTTGGTAGTGTTCCTTGTACAAATACATTTTGCATCTGTATGCTCTCTCTCTCCTTCCCTCCCTTTCTCCCTTCCTTTCTTTCTTTCTACCTCTGTCATCTCTCTCTCTTTGTCTCTCTCTCTCTCTCTCTGTGTGTGTGTGTTTGTGTGTGTCAATCAATAATCATTTATTAAATAAATGCCTGCTATATGCCAAATGCTATGCTAAGCCCTGGGAATACAAAGAAAAGCAAAAAATTCCTTATTTTGAGAACATCACAATCTAGGCATGAAATAACATATTCAATTAAATATGTAAAAACTAGTTATATAAAGGATAAATAGAAAATAATCTACAGATCTACAAAGGGAAGACACAAGAATTATGGAGCATCAGAAAAGGTTTCTTGTAGAAGGTACTATTTTAGCTGTTGCATGAAGGGATCCAGAAGGTGGAAATGAAGAGGGAAAGAATTCCATGTATAGAAGACAGTAAATCATATATAATTATCAACAAGCAATATTAAACACCTAGTATGTATATCAAAATATAAGACAATCGAATGCATTTTCTTCCCTTCTTTATAATCTTAAATAACTGAGAACTAACTATTTACTCCTATTGAGGTTTCCAAATTATTCAGTGCTAACAAGAATATAGGCAGACTAGCCCAAGTATTATTGTTTTTTATTGAGTAAGCCCATTTGGAGTTTTCTTGAACAAGTTATTGAAATGGTTTGTTGTTTTATTCTCCAGCCCATTTTACAGATGAGAAACTGAAGCAAGCAAGATTAAATTACTTGCCCAGGGTCATAGAGATAATAAAACAGATTTAAATTCACAAAAAACTACTGGCTCCAATTTCTATCTGCTGTACCACCTAGCTTTCCTCCCAAGTATTACCGTAAGTACTATTGACATCCATAACAACTCAATGAGTAGCAATTATTTTCTGTCTCTGAAGGAGAATGCTTAAAAGGTTGCATAAGGTTACATAAAAGCTATAATACTGAATTTAAGACAGTTTCCTACTGACAACAGAGAAGCCATATAAATCAGTCTTAGACATACCATGTTTACTTATTTCTTTAACTTTGTTTATATTATGTCCCTTATTTGTAGTACCTTTCTTACCTCTTATTACTTTTCAAAATCCAACTATTTTTCAAGATAAGCCAGATTTAATGTGTTCCTATGAACCTTCCACTTATCACTCAGGTAAAAACTCAAGTCCATAATAATTTTTCCCCATTATAAATATTAAATATTATAAATATCAACATGTGCCGCTGTTTAAGAGATCTTATAATGTTTTTAGTTTTTCATGTATTTATGAAACTTCCATCTATGACATATAAGTTTCTTCAGCCAAGGACTCTTTTATTCTTCTCTGTGTTATCACACGATGGACAATGTTTTGTCCCAGAATCAAACTGGAGGAGGAGAAAGAATTAGATCTCCTTCAGAAAACTGCCAAGTCTTTTTAATGACTTCAGACTTCTCCCTGAAACAAAACCCCATCTTCAGCATTTCACTGGTATTGTATGGCTGGAACAATATAATCTCTGAAGAATTAAAGAAGAATATTACTCAGAGGGCAATGGAAAGTCAATGGTGGATGTGAATATACTGCAGCATATTACAAACTTGAAATAAAGAAAGAAAACCAGGAAGGAAAGATGTCATCAAATATTTGCATGGGTGAAAAAAGAAGGTGGACCTACTTATGCTAGAAACCAGAGATAACTTTGTTATATGCTGTATGCTCCACTGATGTACTCATGATGTCAAGGAAGCACAAAGAAAGCTCACCACTTTTTGGGTAGGGAAGCCTAAGCGAGCCTTTTGGAGAGCAAGAGTTGCACAGGAGAGGCTAGGAATGGGTGGGGTGGTATTTAAATTATGGGAGAGAAATTCTATACTTATGAGGTCACAGATCCATTCAATTATTTGAGTGGAAGTACTCTAGACAACTTCATAAAGGCTTAAAAACAATGGGCAATCAGTAAATATTTATTATTTTATTCAGAAAAAAATCCCAAAAGAATCAAAGAAGACTGCTGTTATTGATCAGTTATTTTGTCATGTCTGATTTACCATGACCCCATTTAGGATTTTTTTGATGAAGATACCAGAGTAGTTTGCCATCTCCTTTTGCAATTCATTTTACAGATGAGGAAATTAAGACAAACAAGATTATATGATTTGCCCATGTGTCTGAGGCTGGATTAGAACTCAGGTTTTTCTGTCTCCAGGTCCACATGACTGTGCCATCTACATTCCCAAAACACGGTTTTCCTACGTACTAGAAAAGCCTTTACTAAAGCATCTTAGGGTATCTTAATAGATAAGTATTATCAGGGGAAAGCCAGAGAAAGAACAGGTATTTGCTCACCATTTCCCTTAGTCCTTAAGGAGGGATATATACTTTCTAGCAACATACTGAGTTTTTTGCTCCAAAATTCCAGCAGAATCAATGGCCCTCTTCAATTGTTCAGCCCTGTTCTTTCATATCATTTTGACCAGCTGCCCCGGGCTGCAATTCCTTTTGGTTTCACTCAATATCATCACTCTTTGCCAGACTCTCAAAATCTCAGTTTGGTTTTGAATAATTCCTTGCTTTTGTACAAGCCACTTGTGATTTGATAGAGTCCTTACTCAATCTAAGTAGATTTCTTCTTGTTAAACCTAATTGAAATACTTTGATTGATTCAAAGAGGTACCTAGACCTAGTGAACAATCAGTGTGTGTTTTTCTCTGATGACTTGTTTCTGGGTTTAGGAATTTTAAATGGAGTAGATGTTTTGATTGATTTACTCAATTGACTTCCACCCTTATACTCAAATGTTATGACTTGCTGTATCCTCCTTCTTTTGGATTGCCCTCTAAGAAACAAGTGTCATTTTGTAAATGTCCTTCAACCCTGTTTGTCTCATCTTTAAAGTGAGCTGGAGAAAGAAATGGCAAACCACTACAGTATATTTTCCAAGAAAACCCCAAATAGGGTCATGAAGAGTCAGACATAAGGAATGTTAAGTAAAAGGACCAAAGTCAATCTTTAAGTGCTTGAAAATCTGTCATACTGGGATACCTAGGTAGTATAGTGGATAGAGCACTGGCCCTGGACAGTGCTCAAATTGAGTCTCATATACTTAATAGCTGTGTGATTCTGGGCAAGTCACTCAACTCTGCCCAAAACAAAAATCTGTCATGTAGAAGAGGAATGAAACTTAATGTTTTATATTTAAAGCTGGGCCAGGCATCAGAAATCTAGTTTAGCCTCTTAATTGTACTGATACTGAAACTGATTTCCAGAGTTCTCAAATGATTTTTTTTCAAAGGTAGTAAGTTGAAAAGTCAAAATCAAATTCAGGTCTTTTGATTACAAAAGCATCTTTCTTTTTATATCCTTTCCATAACTGGAATACTTATGTTCCTTGTCTCTGCTTGCTAGTTTTCCTGGTTTCTTTCAACTCTCAGATAAAATCCCACCTTCTGGAAGAAGCTTTTTCTGATCCCTCTTTATGTTAGTACCCTCCCTCTAAGATTATCTACAAGTCACCTGACATATATGTAATATATACATAGTCATTTGTGTGTTATATTCTAAATTACAATGCAGCCTTCTTGGGATCAAGTAGTGCTTTTACCTTTCTTTTTATCCTCAATTTAATAAATGTTTATTGATTTGCCCCTGATATACTAACTTTATTCTTTTGCTGGGTTCCAGAGAATAGAACAGGAAACAATAGCTATGAGTTTCAATTCTGTTTAAAGAAAGCATTAAAAATAAAAAGAAAAAAAAAACTTTCTACCAATTAAAAGCCATTCCCAAATGGGATGATCATTTTAGAAAATGATGGAATCTTTGTTCATTGAGAACTTTAAGTAGAGAGTTAGGTACCCACTTTTTTTGGATGTGATGTATGAGTGATTTCTGTTGAGATAGAACTGGATGGGTTTCCTTCGAACTCTGAGATCATGTGATTGTGTGAGGACTCTGGGACGACAAGAAAAAGGGGGAAAATGCTATTAGCTGGTTCCTTCAATCCTCCCCCAATTGCACCCTCATACTTAAAAGATTTTGCTGTAAATACTTCTTCCTCCCTCTCAACCCATTACACATTCCAAAAGAATGAAAATGTGCAATTCATGTCTCATTAAATTTTTTTTGAAATATTATCCTTTTGCATCTCCTTCACCCCCTCCTGCTTCCCCAGAGCTGTTCTCCTTAAGAAATTCATAGCAATTTGTTGCCATAACAACCTCTCTTCCCACTCCAAAAAGTTTAAATACCAGGTTTCTTCTGACTGTGGGTCTTCTCTGGGGACTTCTGCCAACGTTTGTTCACCAAGAAGAGCTCCTTTTCCCCGTTAGAGTTTCTGGAATTTGGAGTGTCTGGCAAAACCTTCTTGACAAAGACCCAATCCTTGCATACTGGCTGAGGCTTCACTCTTTAGATATTGCTTCAGCAGCTTCAGAGGAGTTGATATAGCTCAAGTATCAACTAATGGCAGATTCAATTGATTTGACTGCCAACAACTTGTTTTGGGAGGTTGGATGAGTGAGATAGAATGTTATCTCCAATGGAAGTTGCCAGGTTGGAAAAATCTATCAAAACTAGTTGCCATGAAAGTTCCTAGAATGAGAGAGAGAAAGAGAGGGGGGGGAAGGGGGAAGAGAGAAAGAGAGAAAGAGGAAGAGAGAGAGAGAGAGAGAGAGAGAGACAGAGACAGAGAGAGAGAGACAAAAAGAGAGAAATAGAGAGAGAAAGAGACAGAAAGATAATGTAATACATTTGATAGATCAATAAGCTGAAGTCCAGAAAAAGAGAAATAATTATCCAAAATCACATGGAAAGATGGGAGCCAAAGCAGCACTGAAATCAAGATGCTATTAATCAGAGATTTAAAGTGAAAAGGCATCTTAGCAGGCATTAATCTTTAGAGAGGATTTAGAGAGAAGAAAATTGAACTCTAGGTAAATAAGTGACATGTCCACAGCCACACAGATAGTGAGGGACAAAGCTGGTGTTTAAATTTGGATCCCTTAGTCTTCTTACTCTTCTGCTTCCTCACTAGAAAAATTACTTCTCAGACTGTACAACTCATCTCTACAATTCACATCAATAACTGTTTCTACAATTTTATTGAACAATTTCTGAACTGAATTCCTTTCCAGGAAAACTAGGTGATTAGGCTCATAGTCATGGATCATATGAGGACTGAACTTTTCAATTTATAAAACCTTCACAAATCTTATTTGATCCCCTTAACAACAGTTCTGTGAGTTAAGTATTGTTATTATTCCTACTTTATAGTTGAGTATGTTGAAGTTAAGAGGGGTCAAGTGACTTTCCAAGAGTCACATAGCTAGTAAATAAATGTATGATGTTGGATTCAAATCTCTATTTTCCTACCCCAAAGTCCAAAGTCTATTCACACCATGCTGTTTTTAGAAATTTGTCCATTTATTTCGTTCAAGGGAGGTCTGACTCCATCCAGTAATCAGAGAAGGGACTTAGAACTCACGGGACCATGATCTTTCTTTTTGTTTCTCCCTATATAAATTTAGGCCCCAAGATTGGAGGGATAGGATTTAACCTTATGTATCTCCATGAAACCACAATTTGTAAACTCCAAGTTATTTGTCCTTTCAATCAGGACCATGAAAAGGATGATTTGAAAAGGGAAATAATAATGACCAAAAGCCAATAGAGCTTTGTCAAGTACCAGTCGTGCTTAGCTAACCTCATTTCCTGTTTCATTTTTTTAAAGATAAATAAAGTATTAAATGAATTATATATCATAAATATGATTTTGTTGTTCTTGATCAATTATTTTGTCATATCTGATTCATTATAACTCCATTTATGATTTTCTTGGCAAAGATACTATTATATATGCCATTTCCTTCTGCAAGACATTGTAAGGATGAGCAAACTGAGCAAACAGGATTTAATGATTTAGTCAAGGTCCCACAGCTACTAAGTGTCTAAGGCTGAATCAGAATGAAATTCAGTGATCATAAATATAAAATATTTTCCTTATATACAAAAAATATAAACTCCATAATTGCAAAATGTGGGAAACATAATAAGATTACCATTGTTTATCAGAGTGTAATGATTATGGCAACCAAAACAAAACAAAATAAAACAAAAAAATCCTTATATGACTTTTGTCTACATTCAGAGAAATAGGATTTTTAAAATATGGAGGTTAAGTCCTATTGCACTTGGCCCTTTTCATACCTCATTGAAGAATGGCTTGCTTTCTGTCTGCCACAATTGAAATAGATATTGCTGAGCTGGAGAGTGCTAAGAAAAGGCAACTTGGATAGTGAATGACAAAAGGCATTCAATCAATGCCATATGATGCTGATTTGCCTGTGTTTCCTTAATTATAAATGAAGATAGAGAGACTTCCAGGGATGGAGCCAAGATGGTGGAATGAAGCTAGATGATGCTCAAGCTCTCCCACTTTCTCTCAAAAACTACATGAAACCAAATCTCTGAACAAAGTTTGATGGAATGAAATTACTCTCCAGCTCAAAATAGACTAAAAAAAATTCAAAAAAGGTCAGTCAGACTAGGGTGAAAAGGGTGTTCAGTCCAGGTAAGATAGACTCTGGGAAAACCAGTAAACCAAAGAGTGACTAAGACCCTCAATACTGGCTCAGTAAAGGAGCAAATCAGTGGGGCAGCTTCCACTCCCAGCTCAGAAGGCAAATTCTGGGAAATCAGGCTGTTTCCTGGAAATAGCAGACAAAGCTACCCTCTACCAACACAAAAGGCATCCCTGTGTTCAAAGCCAAGATTCAGAGCTGCACAGGAAGCTTGGACTGTAACCCCTTTACAACAGGAGCAGAGCTCAACTATAAAAGTAAAAAAAAATGAAATACCAATAAAAAAAGGAACTAAAATGAGCAAGAAAAATAAAAGAACCCTACTATGGTGATAGGGAAGACCAAAATACCAACTCAGACAAGGACAAAATGACCATAGAGGAAATCTCAAGCCCAAAGAGACTTCTTGGGAAGTGCTCATAAAAGACATTAAGAGGCAAATAAGAGAGGTAGATGAAAAAATGAGAAAGGAAACAAGAGGTATTCAGGAGAGAGTAAACAGCTTGGAAAAAGTAGGAAAAATTGACTAAAAAAAACCAACTTCTTAAAAAGTAGAATTAAACAAATGGAAAAAGATGCAAAAACTAACTGAAGAAAAGCATACATTAACGACTCAAACAGGGCAAATGGAAGTTAACGATTCTTTTCAAACAGTAAGAATCATTCAAACAAACTAAAAAGAATGAAAAAATGGGAGAAAATTGTAAATGAATATAATAATAGCATCTATCTTGCAAGATTATTATGAGGATCAAATGAGATAATATGTAAAAAGTACTTAGGACAGTGTCTGACACATAGTAGGTGATATATAAATGCTTATTTCCTTCCTTGAGACTCCACAATGTATCAAGTAAGCAGAGAGATTTCAACCCTGTTTTTCAGGAAGGTCCCTAATCATCATAATACTGGGATTTCCGCCTGTGGTGTTCTGTTGGATTATTATGTGTCTCTCCTCTCTTTCCTACCACCCAACCACCAAGGACAATGCTTTACATTCCTGAGGGAGGACTATAGAAAATATAGTTATTGCCTTGCTAATTATAATTAGGCTGAGCTGTTACTTCATATGCTTGACTTTTAATAAATATGAGCCAAATCAGTGCCTCCTTGGGAGCCTCAGATGCTTCTAGAACCAATGAATAGCTTTAAATATTACCTAGAAATTCGAGTCCAGTGTTTCCAGGAAGACTTCTGGCTGGGATGTACAAATGAAAAATCACAATAAATAATATATATCATTAAGGATCTTTCAGGATCAAATTCTGTCTGTTACCCCCAGTTTTAGCTATATATCATGGGTTACTTTTACAGTTGTTCTGTTTTGTTTATTTTCCCAATATAACTTTCTTTGTATCCCCAGTGCTTATAACTGGCATGTAGCAAGTGCTTAATAAATGCTTGTTGACTGCTTAAAACATACCACTCAAATGGATAAATTATAGTTCTGAAATGATCCACTGTGAAACAATTGCAATCTTGTTTGACTGGATCTACACAAACCAAAGGGGAAATTTTATTAACTTCTACAGATACCCTCCAGTAGACAGTCAAGGTACCTATAGAAAAATCTAATATGCCTTCTTTTCAGCAATTTAAAATTTCATGTTGAAATGAAGGCGGTCTAGCTGTACCTGATCTAAAACTATATTATAAAGCAGCAGTCACCAAAACCATTTGATATTAGCTAAGAGATAGACTAGTTAATTAGTGAAATAGGTTAGGTTCACAGGACAAAATAGTCAATAACTATAGCAATCTAGTGTTTGACAAATGCAAAAATCCCAAGTTTTGGGATAAGAATTCACTATTTGATAAAAACTGCTGGGAAAACTGGAAATTAGTATGGCAGAAACTAGGCATGGATCCACACTTAACATCGTACACTAAGGTAAGATCAAAATTGGTTCATGATTTAGGCATAAAGAACGAAATTATGAATAAATTAGAAGAACATAGAATAGTTTACCTCTCAGATTTGAGGAGGAAAGAATTTATGACCAAAGAAGAAGTAGAAACCATTACTGATCACAAAATAGAAAAATTTTGATTATATCAAGTTAAAAAGCTTTTGTACAAACAAAACTAATGTAAACAAGATTAGAAGGGAAGCAGCAGACTGGGAAAACATTTTCACAGTTAAAGGTTCTGATAAAGGCCTCATTTCCAAAATATATAGAAAATTGATTCTAATTTATAAGAAACCAAGCCATTCTCCAAATGATGAAATTGAAACTATTTCTTCTCATATGAAAGGATGTTCCACATCACTATTGATCAGAGAAATGCAAATTAAGACAACTCTGAGATACAATTACACATTTCTCAGACTGGCTAAGATGACTGGAAAAGATAATGACAAATGTTGGAGGGTATGCGGGAAAACTGGGACACTGATGCCTTGTTGGTGGAGTTGTGAATGAATCCAACCATTCTGGAGAACAATTTGGAATTAGGCTCAAAAAGTTATCAAACTGTTCATACTCTTTGATCCAGCAGTGTTACTACTGGGCTTATACCCCAAAGAGATCTTAAAGAAGGGAAAGGGACCTGTATGTGCCAAAATGTTTGTGGCAGCCCTCTTTGTAGTGGCTAGAAACTGGAAAATGAATAGATGCCCATCAATTGGAGAATGGTTGGGTAAATTGTGGTATATGAACGTTATGGAATATTATTGTTCTGTAAGAAATTCATCAGCAGGATGAATACAGAGAGGCTTGGAGAAACTTACATGAACTGATGCTAAGTGAAATGAGCAGAATCATCAGATCACTATAAACTTCAACAATAATACTGTATGAGGATGTATTCTGATGGAAGTGGATATCTTCAACAATGAGAAGATCCAATTCAGTTCCAATTGATCAAGGAATGACAGAATCAGCTACACCCAGAGAAGGAACACTGGGAAATCAATGTGGACTACTTGCATTTTTGTTTTTCTTCCCAGGTTATTTTTACCTTCTGAATCTGATTTTTCTTGTGCAACAAGAGAACTGTATGGCTCTGCACACATATACTTTAACATGTTTAACATGTATGAGACTGCCTGCCATCTAGAGAGTTGGAGAGAGGTAAGGGGAAAATTGGAACAGAAGTGAGTGCAAGGAAAAATGTTGAAAAATTACCCATGCATATGTTCTGTCAATAAAAAGCTATAAAAAATAAAATTTCATGCTGAGAGTTTCAGGCCAGACAATTCGCAAACAAAGAAAAAATCCACATGGTTTCCTCAAAACCAGTTTCAGTTTAATGACTGTACAATTCAAGATAGAGATGTATTTTGGGCAATGACCTAGTGGTGGAGAGGTGGGGAGGAAGCTGAAAATGTTGATACATGTACTTTCTAAGCCCAAAAGGGAAAAGAGAAACTTCAGAGGCTTGGTATTCACTTTTTGAAGAATCATTTCAATTGTATAGTTAATGGTCCCAAGAAAATTCATAAATACAGGTCATTTTTGGTTGTACTAAATACCTCATTGGGCTTATTAATTATTAATTTGATTGAACTTATGAATTCTAAAAAACTCCTTTAACTCAGACCTTAGTCTTGTTTATGTGAATCCTGACATGGTATTAAATGCTGATGCTTTTTTTTTATTTTATTTTTGCATGAAATTGAAAGCTTTCCAAGTGCATAAGATAAAATCTTTGCCTGAGCTGTCTCTTTTTAACCTATTTCCTTCAAGATTTTTTTGCTTAAACCATAACTGCCACTTATAAATTATGAATTTGGTCTCTGGCCTCTCCTGTTCAGTTGTATAACCTTGTTATGTTAACATAAAAATTAAACACGAGAGATGAATCAGCTAAATTGGACTCACTTATAGAGATCAAAACCACTGTAGCATAGCAGCAGAAACGGGGCTAGGAATGAAGGCACAGAGGAATTCGATTTATTGGCTGGGAACAAAATTCAAAGAAAAAGTAAAACTAAGAAATAAGGCCAAATAGTAGTCATTGGAGTAGTTTCACTTGTGGAACATAAGACTGAAGAAGTAATATGATGGATCATCACACAGCTGGAGAAGGGAGATGACTCCAGGGATGTCAAGAAGCTGAAACTGACTCTTTTTCAGTCATAAATTTAGATGCAAGAAAAGGCTTTAGATCAATTGAAGAGAATGATGGTGATGAAGATAATGATGAAGATGATGGTGGTGATGTAAATTAATTCAACTTTGGATTCATGTAGCAATTTCAGATTTATTTCCTGTGGTTATCTAACTTGACCCCTATAATAAACCCAAGAGGGTAGGTAGAATAAAATATATTTTTTTAAAAATATATTTTATTTTTGCATTAGTATCTACTATGTATTATTCTACACTAATATTGGTGTATTTAAATAAATAGATAAATAGATAGATATATCTACAGAAATATAAATATACAAATACAGGTATATAGATATACAGATTTTGGTTGTTAATATTCAGTCATGTCCAAGTTTTAGGGTTTTCTGGATAAAATTACCAGTTGTTTGCCATTTCCTTATCCAGTGAATTTTACAGAGGAAGAGACTGAGGCAGACAGGGTTAAGTTATTTGCCCAAGGTCACATAGCTAGCAAGTGACTAAGACCAGATCTGAACTCAGGAAGATGAAATTTTCTCACTTCAGGTCCAGTACTTATCCACCACCATCTAGCTACTCAGATATACACATGCACACTTAAATATACAATCAAGCTTTAATAGCCTAAAAGTAGAGTAAGACTTTTGGAATACTATCTCTATATCCATGTGTGTGTGTGTGTGTATATATATATATACACACACACATATTACACATATACCTGTAAATGTATATTGCACATATATATTACACATATACAAACATGTATAAGTGTGTATATGGATGTAAGTATGTTATATACATACCCACATATAGGGCAGCTAGGTGGAACAGTGGATAGAGTTTTGGCCTTGGAATCAGGAAGACCTGAGTTCAAATCCAGCCTCAGACACTATGTAGTTGTGTAACCCTGAATAAGTCACAGAATCTTATTTCTTCATCTGTAAAATGATCTGGAGAAGGAAAGGGTAAACCTCTTCAGTAGTTTGGCCAAGAAAATCCCAAGATGGCATCACGGAGGGTTGGACAAGACTGAAAAATGATTAAACATACTCACACATGGTGTATATTTCCGTGTGTGTGTGTGTGTGTGTGTGTGTGTGAAATGCTCTATATTTCTTTTTGTATTTACATCCCCAGCTGTTAGCACAGCATTTGAAATATAGTTGCTTAATGAGCATTTCTAGATTGGTTGATAATTAGTAAATTAATAAATTAAAATATTGAAAATTAAATGATCACTATTTGGCCATCGTTGTATGGGGATACAAAGTCCAAAATAAGTCAATCTCTTCCCTTAAGGACTTTATATTCTAAGGTGGGGAAACAATACAGATGGCTATAATATTTAATACAGCAATTTAATGAGTACTTAGTACCTACTGTGTTTGTGGGATTGTGGAAGGTGTTGGGAACATACATATAAAAGGCAATTTATCACCAATCTCAAAAATTTGCATTCAATGTAAGATGGCTAATGTATGGGTTAATTTATATTAAAAATATGAAATCTTAGAGGCCTACTAGTCCACTGCACTTTATTTTATAGAGATGGAAAGTGTCATTGCCAAGAGAAGGGAAGAAATTACATAATAAGCTGGTGGCAAAGTGGGGACAAGATAGAATTCATGACATCTAATTCTCACTCCCTGACACATTTCCACACATCCTCCCCCAGGTACAGGTTGTGAATGAGCAGTTAGAAATCTGGCTCCTCCCATTACCTTCTTGGAGATTCAAAGAAAGGTGCTCCTCGGGCAGTCTGGGGCTTAGTATGAGTCAAAGTATTTTGACAAGTCCTCCATGATTCAACTACTTAGAGGGGAATTCTATTCTGACTTCCCAAATCAGGCTGCTTTAGTCAGATCAAAACAGACTGCAGAAGATGATGCCCAGGGGAAAAGAAGAAAATGTTCCACTAGAAGACAACGAAATGGTCCTGATGAGTCACAGACCTGGATGCTGTGCAATAACTCTTTATCTTCATCACTATTAAGTAATCTATAGTACCATGGGTTCCACAAAAGTCAAAACCTGCCTCTTTGTAATTTCTACATTCTACATTCTACCTTCTAGAGCCAAGCAGAATCAATGCAGTTCCTCAATTTTTTTTTAATTAAAGCTTTTTTATTTTCAAGACATATGGACAAATAATTTTTCAACATTGGCCCTTGTGTTCCAAATGTTCTCCTTACCCCCTCCCCCTCCCCTAGATGACAAGAAATGCATACAATTCTCTTAGTGCATAAAAAAAATCAGCTCCAAAAGGAAAGAAAATGAATATGAAAACAAAATGGAAATAAATAACAACAAAAAGAGTGAGAATGCTATCTTGTGAACCACATTCAGTCCCCACAGTCTCTGGGTGTAGATGGCTCTCTTTATCACAAGTCCTTTGAAGCTAGCCTGAATCATCTCATTGTTGGAAAAAGCCACATCCATCAGAATTGATTGTTGCATACTCTTGTTGCCATGATTAATGATCTTCTGGTCCTGCTCATTTCACTCAGCATCAGTTCATCTAAGTCTCTCCAAACCTCTCTGAGATCATCCTGCTGATCATTTCTTACAGAACAATAGTATTCTATAACATTCACCTACCATAATTTACTCAACCATTCTCCAACTGATGGGCAGCCACTCAGTTTCCAGTTTCTTGCCACTACGAAAAGGGCTGCCACAAAAATTTTTGCACATGTGGGTCCCTTTTTCTTTCTTTAGGATCTCTTTTGGATACAGACCTAGTAGAAACACTGGCGGATCAAAGGGTATGCACAGTTTGCTAACTTATTGAGCATAGTTACAAATTGGTGATCCCTCTTCCATACAGCACTCTTACAAATAGATAAATGCAGATATTATGCTCCTTATGAAATCACTTTTTCTTCAGGCTGAACAACCTCATATACTTCAATTACTCCTTGTCTTGGTTCATAGAATTATTATCTTAAGTCAAATCTCCATCTTTTACAGATAAAGAAACAAAGGCCAGTTTCAAGTAACAGGCTTGGTATTTGAACCCAGATCCTTGTCTCCAAACCCAGCAGTATTCCCATTGTATCCCCTTACCACTATAAGCCACACAGAGAGTCTTGGGTTAAAAATATCTGAGTCAAGCATATTGAGCAAGAGTGACTGAACAAATCCATCCCTCCTCACTTTTCCCCAGATATAGGACAGCCTGATGAATTTGAGTAATATAATAACTGATATTTACTTAACCCTTTAAGATTTGCAAAATGATCTACAGAATCTTTTGTTTGAGCATCAGAAAACCCCCATGATCTAAATATTATTTTCTTCATTTTATATATAAGAAAACTGAGAACAGTAACCTCTCTAGGCAAAAACTATATATATATAGTTTATATATATATATATATATATATATATACATATTATATATATATATATATATATATGTATGTATGTATATATATAAAAGTGGAGATGCTACCTTGGACCCTCTTGGAGATACCAAAATAACGTGAAATATGAGGGACCTGGGTTGAAAATTTAATTGATCAAGATGATTAAGATTATCATGGTATATATTCTCAACCTTCCTCCTTTCCTTCTTTTTTTGTTTTACTAGTAAATGTCATGCTTCTTGGGAATATAAGTGAGGAAAGTTCAAAGCAATAATATCAAAAATCTGCTCTCTTTTTCCTCCTCCTTTTGACATTTTATTGTGATATGAAAAGCGAAGAGGATAAAAAACTCTAATAGTTATATCTGGTTGCTTCATTTAGGGAACATTTGAAATTCAGTCTATTTTTCAGTCCTATTAGAAAAAAATAGACAAAAATTTCCTTCCTCAAACTCAGGCACTCAAGAACCAAAGTTCAAATGTCCATTGGCTAAAGCCTAGTAGCAGGAATCCTATTGAGAGTACCAAGGCAAAGCTAGCTCCATCACTTGGCTCCTAATATTTTCAATGCAACTTTTTAACATAGTACTTATTAAGAACCTTCTGTATGAAAGACACTAAGAGAGGTTCTGATTATAATATATGTATATATATATATATATGTGTGTGTGTGTGTGTGTGTGTGTGTGTGTGTGTGTATGAAAATTAAATTCTTCCCTCTCTCAAGAAGCTCACAGTGTTCTGGGGGATATCTACATAGAGAGTTAGGGATGGAGCAAAGAGGCAGTCACCTGCTACTTGCCAGGTATTACACTAAGTGCTTTACAAATATTCAATTTGATTATCATAAACAATCCTGTGAGGTAAATGCTATTATTATCTCTGTTTTAAAATTGAGGAAATTCAAATAAATAGGTGATGTGACTTTCTCAGACCATACTACTACTCAGCATCTACAGGCTTCATCGGAACTCAAGTATCTGAATCTCAAGTAACTTCAGTCCCAGCACTCAGTCCACTGTGTCACTTAGATGCCCATGATAAAGATAAGTGAAATAAACAAATAAATAAATAAAATGTAATTTGTCCCATAATAAACTGAAAGGATAAGATAATTAATAACTAATAATAAAACCAATAATATAATAATAAGCATCTTGTTAAAATAATTAGCTCATTTTAAGTTGTGAAGTATCTCTAGGACTCCATAATATTATGGGAGTTAATGTCATTCTTTATTTTAAATTCTATTACCATACTCAACCATACTAGAGAGATTGTAGTTAAAAAATGGAAAACTTGAGCCATCTTACCAGCTGTAAAGCTAGACAATGATACTCTAATCATAACTCAAAATAAAATCAAAGATTATTTCATTGATGTATGTGTGCATGAGGATGGAATGCACATGCGCCAACTGAACCCTGCTCTTTTCAGGACCAATTAAAATACTACTAAGGGAATTAATGTTCTAATAATAACAGGAGAAGCATTTGCTCTTTAGTGGTTGATGTGATTAGCTGTACTTCTCCTGGGAACTTCACATATGCTTGGAATTGTCTACTCTAGAAAATGGCAGGTTCTTTGGTGCATTATCTCATCCAGTTACTTACGGTCTTGTTAATTCTCCAGAGCTCTCCCCAGCCCCCAAATATAAACATCTGTTTAGTGTTTCCCCATATAAGTGGTTGTTTATTTTAGTATGGAGCAATTACATGACACAGTAGATTGAATTCTAGACTTGAGAGTAAGGAAAAGCTAAGTTAAAAGCTAAGCTATGTCATTGACAAACTAGGTGACCCCAGGCAAGCTACTCTTCATTTCTAGGTCTCAATTTCTGCACCTATAAAATGGGGATGATAATAATAGTCCCTGCCTCACAGAGCTGTTAAAAGAAGCAAATATAATAGCACATGTAATGTATATATGTGTATATCTCTCTATCTCTCTCCATATACACACATGTATGTGCATTTGTGTGTGTGCATATAATTTAGCAAAGTATTTATATTAGCTCATTTAATCCATCCAACAAGTTTTCATTTTATAGATGAAAGAACTGAAGCTGAAAGTAGTAAATTACTTTCCCAGGCTGAAATTAGATTTAAACTTGGGTTTCCCTGCCTCCAAATACAGCACTCCATCCATTAGGATACATGGTTGGTTGTTGTCCTTCATTTTCACAGAGGACCAAAATGACATCACTATGTTAGAGTTGAGTTTCAGTATGTCCTATTATGGTTGATCAGACCAATAAGAGCTCATAATGCTCTGCCACAGGTGGGACACAAACAGTCCATATGAACGTTTGGGATAACTTTTCTTATTTTGCAATTTTTTCAATTCTTCTCCGATAAAGGCACCCCATGTTGGGTGATCCTATGTCAGGGTCTCTCGTGTTATATAATTGATTATAAAGTTCTTAACAGAGATCTTGAGAGTATCCTTATAAAACTTTTTCTGACCATTTTGTGAGCTCATGCCCTGTGTGAGTTCTCCATTTATGACATCTATCTGCCACCTGGCAAGATACCTATTTAATAGTAGTAAAATATCCATCTCAAAAATCCATTGACAAGTACTTATTAAGCACTTACTACTTGCCAGGAACTTTGTTAAGTATTGGGAATACAAAAACAAATCTGTATTCAGAATTTAATTGAGAAGACAATTATGTGCAAAAAAAAACTATATATGAGATAAATTGGGGCTAGTCTCCAAGGAAAGATATTAGAATTAAGGATGGTATGAGCGGCTTCCTAAAGAAGGTAGAATTTTGTGGGGGCTTTGAAGCAAGCCAGGGAAGCCAAGAAGTAGAGATAAGTAGGGTGAGGATTCCAGGTATGAGAGACACAGTATAAATGCCTAGACTTGGGAAGGGCAGGAAAAAAAGCGCCACGTCTGAAATCAGAAGACCTGAATTCAAATCCAGGCTCAGACACTTGCTACCGTGTGACCCTGGCAAGTCACTTAACTCTATTTTCCTGAATTTCCTCATCTGTAAATAACAAAACACTGCCGTTGCCAAGAAAATTTTTAAATGGGATCACAGAGTCAGACGTGACTGCAAATGATTGAACAAGATTCAGGAAGCAGAGTAGAAGAGTCAGATCAGTAGGTGCTGATCTAAAATGCTGGAAACCATTTTCCTCCTAATGGGAAGTCATTGGTCTAGTCCCCATCTCCCTGGCTATGTATGTGGTAAGGATGAGGGAATATGAGAGGATCAGGCAATTATGTAAATTTAATGTTATAGAAGTGATGAGCATCTTGGGCTAGAACCCATGGATTGAATATTGCTCTGGGTGAGTATATATTATTTAAAAGACACAAAATAGATAAAAGGACAGAGTTAAGTGGAATAGTATTATATATTAAGAAGATATTACACATATAAGGAAATCCAAGAACCAAAGCAGGAAATGTTGGAGAGTATCTGGCTGACGACTAACTGAAGAGAAACAGAGGTAATATTTGCATCCAGTTTTACTTTAGATCGCTAAAAAAGGAAAAATAAATAAATGAGGAGTTTGAGAAACATTTTACAGTCCTAAAACAGAGGAAAGTTACAATAATGAAAGAGGACATCAATTATCTAAACATCTGTCAGACTTCTCTTCCTGCCAAAAAAAAAAAAAAAGATAACAATTGTTGAGTTTTCTTCATGATTATTTCATCCTTCAAAAAGTTCCTTCATAATGAAGGGAACATTTACTTTTGACCTGATTTTCACTAACTTAGAAGAACTGGCTGAGAGTATCTTGGGAGAAATTTACTTTCTGTTGTAAAGCTTGTGATAGAGGAGAAGGAAGTCAGACACTGTCTGACATATACTCTATAAATTGGAAGAACAGTTTTCAAAGTATTCTAATTATGAGTCCAATGAAATAAAATTCCATCAGTTAAATTAGTCGAAGAGGATTTGGAAACTTTAAGGAAATAAATTTGGAAGAGAATTCTAATGAGATATAGTGCTTAGTGTAGCAAAAGACCAATGGGATCTCACAAGGAACGTATCAATCAGCTTAAACTATTAAAATTTTTGATGACTTGAAGAAAATACTTAGAAGGAACCCTTATCAGATTTACAGGTTGTATGTAAAGCTACCGACATTTAGTGATCATGTTAAATGATTCAAATACAATATTGAGTCAAATCCAACAAAGTGAAATTTAATAGTAAAATTAAAGTCTTATGCTAGAGCTTCAAAATCAACTTGGGAAGACATCATTAGAAAGGGGTTTGTCTGGGGTAAGAAAGACCTTGAGAGAGTAGTGGGCTTCAGGATCAATGTGTTATTTGTGATATAAAAAGCTAAGACAATCTCTGGTTTTATTGAGGGGACAACTATGGCAAGGGCTTTAAAGGTCTCATTAATCCTATTAGAGGATTGTGATCAGTTGTGGCTACCATATTTGTGGAGACTGGAAGGTTGTCAAAATAGGGCAAACAGGATGGTGGAGAAGTTTGAAATCACTTGGTAAGAAAATTGAGGAAAATGAGCATACTTATAAAGAAGAGAAGGCTTAAGGGGATGTAGCAATACTTATTTTCAAGAATTTGAAAGGTTGAAATGTATAAGAAGGATGAGGTTTAAATCAGCAATTAATAAATATTGACTAAGTGTTTATGCCAGATAAGTGCTACTATTGAGGATAAAAAGCAGAGAACAATAGCACCTGCCCTCAAAGAGCCTCTATTATATAGCTTATTCAATTTGCCTCATAAAATAAAATAGGAAAAATGGATGAATATAAATGAAAGGGGATTTAGGCTCAAAATAAAACAAAATAACTTGACAATTAGAGCTTTACAAAAATGAAAGTGTTACCTTGAAAGGTAGCATGTCTACCTACACTAGCGGTATTTAAACAAAGCCTAGATAACTGGCATATTTGGGAAAGGATTCATTTCAGGTATAATTTGGACAGTCTCTGAGGTCCCTTTAAACTGTGAGATTTCACAATTATATGATTCACAAGCCCCAATAAATCAGACCTTCTACCCTTCTCACTACACCATTGGGAAAGGCATTTTAGAAGTACACAGATTGCAATCACTGACAGTGTTATCTTTGAGCACCATATATATGTGTGCCTCTGGAGGCAACTACCCCTAGTTTTGGATAAATCTGGTTGTTAGGAAGTTTTTCCTGACATTAAACTCCAAGGCAACTCTTTGTTATGTCCCACCAATGCTCTCAGTTGTGCCCCTATTCTGGGAATCCCATTCTTCAAATACAGCTAAAAAGCTGAACTTTTGACTCATATTGGGCTTGTAGTTCACTAAAATGCCAATATAATATAAATTCTTATCTCTCTGTTCTTCTCTTAACTTCTTGAAAGCTTTTTGATAATCTATTATGGGACTTTCCATTTCTCTGTCAAATATCATTATAGTTAATACATATATATAACTATGTCTACAAGGTTTGTAAATCACTTTGAATATATTAACACATTTGAACCTTATTACAGATTCTGCTATATTCCCATTTTTCAGATGAGAAAATAAAGGCTGAGAGATATGAAATGATTTGCTTAGTTTCATACAGTTTCTAAAATAAAGTTTGAATTTAGCACTTTTTGACACAAATTCCAATGTTTCACTTACTATGCAACCTAGTATTTAGTTGAGCCTACCACTTTACTCTTCTGAGTTCTTTTTTGAGCTTAATTCTAACCATTCACAACACTCCTCAAAAATCATTTACATCTCCTGTTGACCTCTAGTAAAATATAAGAATTTCTGATGATTTGGTTTAAAGTTTGCCAAAATCTGTCTCCTATGTATTTTTCCACTGACTTATTCATTCATTTATTTGTTTTTTTATTCATTCATATGTTTAACCATTCATTCATTCGTTTAACTGTGAGGGTGTTTAAGGAAGACTAGCATCTCTGATGTGAGTGTTTGCCAATCCCTGTTGAGCCCCTTTCAAGGGTTTCTCATTCAACTCTGATATTACTTGGCACTCAACTCTCACCAGAGACTCCAAGAAGTGGTCACACTCGAGTAAACTATCTCAGCAGACAAGCTGAACCAGATTAAGGGTAAGTGATGGTGCCAAATACATAGTTAGTGGGGCGTCTACACTGAGCATGTGAAGACTTTGCCTGGTAGAATGGGCAGATGTCAAAAATTTGTTCCAACAGCTATGAAGGTGGATCAAGAAGGTGCTGGAGAGTGTTGAGAGCTGTTTCTAAACATTGAAGACATTGAAGACACCAAGTAATCTGGACTTTTCTTGACTTTTGCCCTGCCATTGGACTTCAGTGACTCAGGAAGAGAGAATGTTTCTAATGACTTTGTATCAATATGTCTCACTTAAATCTTATTCATTTAGGAATCAAGATATCATTCTATAATGCCATTGGTCCACTTCAGAAATGAAGAGCAAAAAATAATATTAATTCATTTATTTTTCATTTATCTAGTTATTTATTTGTTTATTGATTTAATTATGAGTTTATTCATCTGATCCTGTACTTTCTATAACAGTCAGTTTAACTTCTTAGCTGTTCTTCACACAAGTCATATAATGTCCCACCTCTATGACTTATTCAGTCGGTTTCTTCTGAAAGACTGAACTGAATGAGGACTGAATGTGTATCACAACATAGTACTTTCACCTTTTTTGTTGTTTGTTCGCTTTTTGTTTTCTTTCTCTTTTTTGATGTGATTTTTCTTGTGCACCATGATAAATGTGAAATTATGTATAGAAGAATTGTACATGTTTGACCTATATTAGATTGTTTGCCATCTAAGGAGGGGAAAGATGGGAAGAGAGGGAGAAAAATTTGGAAACAAGGTTTTGTGAGGATGAATGCTAAAAACTATCTTTGCATACATTTGAAAATAAAAAGCTATTATTTAAAAAAAAAAGACATTCTAAAAAGACACATAGCATTTGGGATATAATTCATAAGCAAAGTGAAAAGGAGAATTGGGCAATCAATTAGACTTTAATTAATATAGCCAAGCAAACAAAAGAATTATTAGTAGGAATTGTTCTCTTTTACTTAATCAGTGTGTTTTACTTTGATTTATATTCACATAATTGCCTTAATTGCTGAAGTGTTCTCTCCCTATTTTAGTTGTCCTAGAATAGCTGGGTTAGATATTTCCTCTTTTGCCTCCCTATCACTTCCACTATGGTTTTTACATTTATATGTATCCATATTATATTACAACACACATACAAATGCCTTCACTATCTTGCATTAGAATGTATAGGCCTTGAGAGAACAATTGTGTCATCTATCTTGTTTTCTCCCTACAGTGACCACAAAGTTTTTGTTATTAACTTGTGTCCAACTCATCATAATTCCCTTTGGGATTTTCTTGGCAGAGACACTGGAGTAGTTGGCCATTTCTTTTTCCAGCTCATTTCACCAATGAGGAAACTGAGGCAAACAGAGTTAAATGATGTGCCCAGGACCACACAGCTAGTATTTTAGGCCCGATTTGAACTTACAAAATCTCCTTGACTCCAGAACCAGCACTTAATCCAATGCCCTACCTGACTGCCCCTTATACAACCTAAATAGAAGGTAATCTTAGAGGCAACATTAACAGCTGACAGAGAAGCACACTAAGGTAATCATAAAGGACTCCTGAAGAAGATGGGATAGTATCTTACTTTCAAAGGAATTCAAAGAAACTAAAAGGTAGAAATAAGAAAGAAACATATTATAGACATGGGCCATATTCATGGAAAATGCCTAGTAATGGATGAGGGAGAGCCATGAGAAAGGATCAGTTCATCAGCTAATTATCTAGATCACAAGATAAATGGGCAGCCAGCTGACAAAGTGGATAGAGTGCCAGGTCTGGAGTCAGAAAGATATGAATTAAAATATGACCCAGGCACTTACAAATTGTTTGACTCTGGGGGAATCAGTTTATCTCTGTTTCTCTCAGTTTCTTTATCTATAAAATGAGGATAATAGTAGCTCAAAACTTCCAAGGCTGTTATGAGGAAAAAAAATGAGACAATAATTGAAAAAGTCTGACACACAATGCTTGACACATAAAGAGAATTATATAAATAATAGCTATTATTGTTATTGTTTTCCTTATATGAAGAAAAGTAAAGAGTAAGCAAACTAGATAGGTAGGGAAGAACTAGGTCATGAAGAATTTCAAAAGTTAAAAAAGAACACAGGGAAAGACCTTTATCAAAATTATAATTTGAATTACATCTCAAAGGGAGAAAGAGAAACAAAGAGGTGGAGATTAGGAGTAAAATCTTTTAGAATTGAGGAAAAAAACAGCAGAAAGGCATAGAGTTAGAATGTTGAAAATCATGTTCATAAGGGACCTAAAAATTCTTTTTATTCCACAAATAAGAAGACTGATACCCAGAAAGTTTAGGGGACTTTAGCTCACACAGGTACTGACAGATGGAGACAACATTTTTTATTCCTATACCATTGGGTTTCCTAACCATTTCTCTTTGAATATGAGCTAGTCACTTACCTTCTCAGTTTCAGGTCTCTCCCACCCCTTTTTAGAAAAGAGAAATGAGTGCTTGCCTACTTCACAGGAGGATTGAGAGAATTAATTAATGTTTGCAAAAGGTTTTGCAATCCTATGGTGTCTTCGATACAGGAGCACGAAAGTGTTGGTGTAATGAGGATAAAGACTGAATTCTGGAGGGGGAAAAAGCCCTGTATTTGTTAGATTTCATTCCCATTCATTCCCTTTTGACATTTAACAAGGTTCTTTCAGTCTTTTCAAAGTTAAATAAGTGAATGTCAATGTCATTCCTTTGATGAAGCCATCAGAAAAATGTTTTTTTCTCCAATTTTGTGTGAGAAAAAGAGCTGCTGCAGAAAGTCTCTATGTGGGGGAGGGCTCAAAATCTTTTTAGTCATTGAGTGACTACATCTGCTTGTAAAAGAACAGGAATGGGGTAAAGTCTATATGAAAGAGAGAGATCTTACTTCCTAGACTGACCTAATTTCTGAGCCTTACTCTTACCCAAATTGGGTAAGCAAAAGTATTTCAGAATTATAAGGAAAAAACAAATATAAGGAAATAACAATTAGAGAAGAATCAATCCCCCAGATTGTAGCTATTGTATGAGAAATCCCTATATGGGTAATGGCTATATATTATGAATGCTAAATAAATAGATTTTTTTTCATACAGTCATTTGTTATCTGCTTGGATATTAAAAGTAAACATTTTGGTAGGGAGCTTTTGACATATAGTTTTAAGGATGAGGATTAAGGGTTTAAAACCTTGGGCAGCCTTTTCTGGAAGATATGCTCTGAGAAATAGGAGGGAGAGGAGGTGCCATCTTTGGATGCTATGTTATTTTTTAAAAAGTTGCCCTTATCATTAGATCCTTTCATCATTGCAAATTACCCCAATGAGAATTCAGTAGCAATCATGACTTTCAGATCACCTCTGTACCACTCATGTATGTAGGATATATCTGTTTTCTCCCAACATTTCTAACTCCATTGTGAACATGAACTTTATCATCTGTTCAGATTATTTTTTTGTGAATTCAAAAAAAGTGCTTATATTTAATCAGCATGAATACTTTCTATTTAACTTGTATAGTAAAAAATGACATTTAGATGATTCTCAATCCCAAGTCTCAAGTCTTAAGTACATCCCAGAATTCTTCCCACATTTCCTAAAGTCTGTAAGATATATGGATGTTCTACATACTTTACAACATCTAAAATGCAACGTGGCCAAAATTAAACACATTTTCTTAACTTTATAAATCCATCTTTCTTTTATGCTTGTTAACTATTTAAAAATCCTTTCTCACTCTGAGTACAAATAGGTATCTCTGTACTATGGTCATCAAAAATTAATTGTAGAGAAATTAATATTAGGCTGATCTAAAAAGAAAGTCCCCAGGGATATGAAGACAAAACTTTTGCATCGTTTAATAAAGGCAATCAAAGGCCCCCTTAAAACATAGACCTCTTAAAAGCAAGTCAAAATCTGATACGCACTTTGGATCAGCATCTCTTCAAAACTGATGCTCAGCATCTCCTACTCAAATTCCACTTAGACTAGATTAGGCATCAGACACAGCATTTCAAAGTCAGAGGTATTTAATTAAATAATAAAGTAAGAAGAAGAATGGAAGTCTCCCAAGATACACAGTTCTATGTGATAAATTCCCACACAATTAGTGAGATAGAGAATATGAATAGAGAATCCATATTTCAGGCAATTCGTGTTCCAAGATCTTGTCTCATGTTAAAAAAAAAATGTTACCACCTCTAATAATGTTTTCTGATTTTTTCAACTTCCTAGCTAGATTTTGGTGCCTTTTGATAGTTAACCCTTTTAAAGTGCTTTAATATTTTTAAAATAATATTCTGTATGGTAGCTCTTTAGACTATCATTGTATATAGTCTTTGAGGAGGTTGATATTAACATATTGATTTCATAGATGGAGAGAGAAGTTATATGACTTTTCCAGGATCATACAGCCAGTATAAGTCTGAGTTTGGATTAATACTCAGGTTTTCCTTACTTTTTGTCCTTCTGTCCCTTACATGTATTGCCATCGCCTCATTTTCCTTATTGTACTCATTTTTGTCTCTACACCAAACAGAGTTCTTCTGATTATCTGATTATCATGAATACAACTTGCTGGTTCTCCATAATCTGCTATGTAGCCTGTATTCCACAGGGGAGGCATTTTAGTTCTTTTAGTCTAGAGCTACAGGAACTACTTCATCATTCTGATGGGCAAGATATTAGTATACCAAGGTTGGATAGGCCTGACCTTTGAATTGCTCTTTTTTATTAAAGCTATTTAATTTTCAAAACATATGCATGGATAATTTTTCAACATTAACTCTTGCAAAACATTATGTTTCAATTTTCCTCTTTCCCTAAGCCCCCTCCCCTAGATGGCATGTAATCCAATATATGTTAAACATGGTAAAATATATGCTAAATCCAATATAGGTATACATATTTATATAATTATCTTGCTGCACAAGAAAAATCAAATCAAAAAGAAAACGAATGAGAAAGAAAATAAAATGCAAGCAAAAAACAACAAAACGAGTGAAAATGCTATGTTGTGATCCACACACAGTTCCCACAGACCTATCTACAGGGTGGAGATGGCTCTTTTCATCAATGAACAATTGGAACTGATTTGAATCATCTCATTGTTGAAGAGAGCCACGTCCATCAGAATTGATTGTCGTATAGTCTTGTTGCTGTGTATCTCCTGGTTCTGCACATTTTACTTAACATCAATTCATGTAAGTCTCTCCAAGCCTCTCTGAAATAATCCTGCAGATCATTACTAATAGAACAATAATATCCCATAGCATTCATATGTAATGGGCTGAGGCTTGAGTTGATGCACTTAGGTCCCAAGCACATGAGGCTAAATAGTAATTGGACCATACTCTATTAATATATATACTTGGAGAAAAAATGGCCCCCACCCACTCTTTGTGTAAGTCCTGATGTGTTGTATAGGAAATGACATTTTTGGTGGGTGGAGGTAAGGGAGTAGAAAGGGAAGCAGAAGGAGAGACTGCTGGCTGACTGCCCTTCGGGTGGGTTATAAAACCTGTCTGCCGGAGCCAGTGCACCTTTGTCAGAAATCAAGAAGTTAATAGTATAAAGGGTTAGATTTAGTAGTTCTCTAGGGTTACCTGTGGCTCCCCCTTTCTTTTGTTTTTGGAGTAGCATCTTAATTTCTCTGTTTCTCCTCTCTACTATTGCCTGTCCTTGAGGATTAAAGGGCATGCCAGTGGTGTGTAAAATCTTATACTGTGCACAAAAGTGTGCAAAATGTTTGGAGGTATATGCAAGACCATTGTCTGTTTTTATTGCTTGTGGCACACTCATAATGGCAAATGCTTGTGTGAGGAATTCAGTGACCACTCGGGCTGCCTCTTTTGCTTGCTGGTATTGCAAAAGTGAATCCTGAAAAGGTGTCTACCACAACATGGATAAAAGACAGACGACCGAAAGATTTATAATGGGTCACATCCATTTGCCAGATTTCATTGGGTCTCAAACCATGAGGGTTCTTCCCTGGAGGCAATGTAGGAGCGTGGAAAGAAAGGCAAGCTGTACAGCTTTTTACTATGCTCCTAGCTTCCTCTTTTGTTATCCCAAATTGTAAACACAAAGCTCGAGCAGCCTGATGGTATTTAGAATGGGATTCCTGGGCCTCCTGAAATAAAGGCGTACTGGCCAACATAGTTTAAAGGCTATCTGCCTTTGAATTTCCATCAAAAATAGGACCTGGAAGTTCACTATGTGAGTGGACATGCAAGATATAAATCTTTCCTGTATGCTTTCTCATTTGCTGCTGAAGTTCCTTAAAGAGCTGATATATATTAGAAGCTGCAAATTTTATGTGGGCTGTGGCAATTCTTTGTACCACACCTACTGAATAGGCTGAATCAGATATTATATTTATGTCTCCTGGGTAATAAGTGAGAGCCCCCAAGGGCTGTGATCACCTCCTTTTCGGTGCTTTCACCTCCTTTCCTGAGAAGTCAGGGAGGGTGTGATCACCTTCCCTTAGGGCTCTGACCTCCCTGAGGAGTCAGGGATGGCATGACTACCTGTATTCTAAAACAAAAAAAAAAAGTGGGAGATGTAATGGGCTGAGGCTTGAATTGATGCACTGAGGTCCCAAGCACATGAGGCTAAATAGTAATTGGATCATACTCTATTAATATATATGCTTGAAGAAAAATAGCCTCCACTCACTCTTTGTGCAAGTCCTGATGTGTTGTATAGGAAATAATGATTTTGGTGGGTGAAGGCAAGGGAGTGGAAAGGGAAGCAGAAGGAGAGACTGTTGGCTGACATCTTGTCACAGCTGCTCGCATTGCTGTTGCAGCGGCCCTTCATCTCCAATCCTCCTCTGCTAGCTGGCTTCTTGTCGCAGCTGCCCATATTGCTATCGCAATTCTTCTTGCCCATATTGCTATTGCAATCCTTTTTCACCTCTTCACTTCAATAAAGATTGAAGATTTTTTCCTTAATCTGAATTCCTGACTCCAGATGATTTTAAATACGCAGTCATCATATTCATATACTATAACTCATTCAGCCATTTTCCAACTGATGATCATTCACTCAGTTTTCAGTTTCTTACCACTACAAAAAGGGCTGCCACAAACATTTTTGCACATGTGGGTCCCTTCCCCCTTCTTTATGATCTTTTTGGGATATAGACCCAATAGAGATACTGCTGGATCAAAGGGTATTTGCAATTTGATAGTCCTTTAGGCATGGTTCCAAATTGTTCTCCAGAATGGTTGGATCAGTTTCCAATTCCACCAACAATGTATCAGTCTCCCAGTTCTCCCACATCTACAACATTTGTCATTAACTGAACTACTCTTTTTATGCTTCAAATATTATAGTATCATTTTGTCTGCTATTTTAATTGGCTTGAATACTTTCCATTTAGCTTCCCTCATATCTCTAATTATTAACATGGTTCAATAAATTAAATCATCCCCTGGAGTTTTGTTTGCTTTGACTGGAGGAATGGAGTAGAATGGATAACCTTGGTCCTTTTCCTGCATTCACAAAAACTATTGCTCTCCCCACATAAAGATTTTTATAATCAGTGCTGATATTTTACCATGGCAACAACATGATCATCACTTCATCCTCTTCTAAAATCCTATATTGAGCAGAAGAGTACAAAAATCATTTATCATTCAAAAACATGGAATGAGTTAAAACACAGGCTTTCTAGATAAACCAATGAATGAATATCACCAAAGGGAAACTGGCAAGTAATGGAAGGCTAAAATATTACTTTAATAAGACAGGCTCATGTAAACATTTATAGGGGCATATGATTTGTATGTGCTTTTCCATGTTCATTCCAGGAGGATTCCTTATCCTAATTAGCCTAGAAGCATAGTGTATTTATAACTGAACAGTAACAGCACCTCATCTGTCCCAGAGAGAGTGATCAAAAGGGGGGTTAATTAAATTTTCATGTTTAATTTTCTTCTTTCATTTCTGCTGTCTCTTTTTGCTCAAATAAATGCCATTATCAAGTAGCCAAAAAGTTGGTTCAGAGTGCAGAGCTCTCCAGCAGTGAATGAAAAGATGTGCTTTTCCATATTGATAGGTTTGATTTCAGAAGAACTAAATTCTTTCTATTTTCACTTAATTCCAATTATGTATCTAATTTAGGGCAACCACATTCACATTATGAATTATTGGCCCCAGCCACTAAACAACTTAAAAATAATTCAGTTCCAAATTTCCCCAAAATGTATGTACAAGGCCTAGACTTTGGCTCATGTTTCTATTGCATTAAAAAAAAAAAAATTCAGCTAAGTTTAGCCCCTTCCGCTACATTTATTTTGATACTTCAGTATCAAAAATTAGGCAATATATTGAAATCATCTAGATAAATTCTTCAGTTAATTGCTCACCTTGTGCCCAAGTTTGTATGTACAATCTCTGTGTGTGCATAATTCTCTATATTTATTTCTGTTTGTATGGACATATTTTCCCTTTGAAATGAATTTTGGGGCCAACAGCTAAACTCCATACCCAGGGAAGACCAGAGGGGAAGTTTACCCTCCAGAGAAAGGAAGAAACTATATCCTGAAGCCCACTGAACGCCAGAAGTAAAATGCAGAGCCCCAGCACAAAAAGCTTAAGACATTTCACAAGACAAGATCCAAACTCTCATATACAAACACCAACTCACAAAAAAGTAGAACAAATTAACAAACAGCCAAATAGTTTAACTATAGAAAGTTGCTGTGGTTATAGAGAGAATCAAGGCATAAAGTTAGAAGAAAACAATAATGTTTAAATGGCTACATGAGAAGTTTCAAAGAAAAATGTAATTTTCCCCTCAGACCCAAAAAGAATTCCTGGAAAAGCTTTTTTAAAAGAAAAAAAAATTTTTAAATAGGGAACTAGAAGAAAAACTGTGAAAATCAATGAGAATAATACAAAAGAATCACAAAAAGAACAGCATAGAAAAATATATGCAATTTTTTTTTCAGAAGATAACTCCCTAAGAAATAAATTTGACTAAATTGAAAAGGAGGTACAAAAACTGAAAAAAAAATTTAAATAATTAAATTGAACATGTGGAGATCAATGACTCTATGATATATCAAGATATAACAAAAGAAAAAGTAAAAAAAAAAGTGAAACAAAAAGAAGAAAATTTGAAATTTCTCATTGGATAAACAACTGAACTAGAAAATAATTCCATGAGAAATGATATGAGAATTATTGAACTACCTGTAAGTCCCAAATATCTTTCAAGAAATTATAAAGAAAATTTCCCTGATATATTAGAACCAGAGAGCAAAATAGAAATTGAATGAATCTTCTGATCATCACCGGAAAGAGATCCCAAAATGAAAACTTTCAAGAATAACATAGCCAAATTCCAGACCATGCAGATCAAGGAGAAAGTGTTGCTAGCAGCCAAAATATTACCAATATAAATATTGTGGAATACTCAGAATTACACAAGAATTGATAGCTTCCACAATAAAGAACCAGAAGACTTAGAATATGATATACTTGAAAACAGTAGAGTTAAGATTACAACCCAGAAATGCAAAATTGAATATAATCTTTCAAGGGTGGGCCACTTTTTAATCATAAAACCAGAGCTGAATTAAAAAAAAACTGACCTCCAATTACAAGGCTCAAGAGAAACATAAAAGGATAAGAAAAGAAAGGAAAAAGAGAAAAATAGAAATTCAATATGATTAAACTGTTTATATTTCTATATGACAGGATAACATTTGGAACTATTAAATTTATTACTCACAATAAGACTAATTAGAAGTATTTCTAGACATAGGATGTGGATATAAAATTACTTTGGTGAGCCAATATCCTAAAAAAAAAAATAAAAGGTGAGGGAGAAAGACTGAATGGAGTACATCATCACACATAAAAGAGGCATGACAAAGCTATTATAATGGAGGGGAAGATGAAAGTGGGTGGGTGTTGCATAAAGCTTAAAACTTACTCATAAAAATTGGCTCAAAGAGAGAAAACATACATACTTAGCTGGATACAGAAATATATTTTACCCTATAAGGAAGTCAAAAGGGATTGGAATAATAGAAGAGGGAGAAGAACTGATAAGAGGGAAGGTATATTGGGGAAAGTGGTGATGTGAAATAAAACATTTATGAGGAAGGGAAAAGTGGGGGTAGCAAGAGAGAGGGGCATAAACAAGTGAAAACAGAATAGAGAGAAATAGTTATTTATCATAACTATAAATGTGAATAGGATGAACTCCTTCATAAAATGAAAGTGGATAACAGAATGTATTAAAAAATAGAATCCTACAATATTTTATTTATAAGAATTTGAAGCAGGGAAATACACATAGGGTAAATGTAAGGGGCTAGAACAGATTCTATTATGCCTCAGCTGAAGCATAGAAAGTAGGGGTAGCAATCATAATCCCAGATAAAGCAAATTTTTAAAAACTCTAATTAAAAGTGATAACAAAGCAAACTATATCTTTCTCAAAGGTACCATAGACAATGAATCATATTAATACCATACATATATGAACCAAATGGTATAGCATCTAAGTTTTTGAAGAAAAAAAAAGTTGAATGATCTAAAGGAAGAAATAGATAATAAAACTATTTTACTGAGGACCTCAACATTCTCTTCTCACAAATAGAGAAATCTAAAAAAAAAAAAAGAAAGAAGAAAGAAGTTAGGGATGTGAATAAAACTGCAAAAAATAGATCTTCTCAGATACCATTAAATAGGAATAGAAAGAAATAAAACTTTTTTTCAGTGGTACGTGGCACCTACACAAAAATTGACTATTTACTAGAATATAAAAACTTAACAACAAAATGCAGAAAAGCAGAAATAATAAATTCATCATTTTCAGATCATAATACAGTTAAAATACACGTGATAATTACAATGGAAAAAGATACAAAATTATTTGATAGTTAAATAACAATCCTATAAAAACAAGTGATTCAAAAAATACAAATGCAATTGAGAAATTTGTTAAAGAAAATGACAACAATGAGACAATATACCAAAATTATGGGATGCAGCCAAAGTGTATGCAGGGAAAATTTATATTTCTAATTTCTTATTTCAATAACATAGAAAAAGACAGATTAATTGGGCATACAAGTAAAAAAATCTAGAAAAAAAATTGAAAATCTCCATTTAGACACAAAATTGAAAATCCTAAAAAATCAAAGAAGACTTTATAAATTGTAAATTAAGAAAACCATTAAATTAATAGATAAAACTAGAAACTGTTTTTTATGGGGGAAAACAATAAAATAGTTAAATCTTTGATAAATTTTATTTTTTTAATGAAAGAAGAAAGACAAGTTACTAGAATAAAAAATGAAAGTGGTAAACATCACCCATGAAGAGGAAATTAAGATAATTGTTAGAATTTGCCCAATTATACACTAACAAATTTTACAGTCTAAAGAAAGTACATGAATATCTACAAAAACAAAATTTACCTAGATTAACCAAAGCAGAAATAAAACACTTATGAAAACCCAGTCTTAGAAAAATCACCATCAATGAATCACCTTAGGAAAAATATGTATAATTCATATAATAAATAGAATTCATGACTGAATGCTACCAAACATCTAATGAACAATTAATCCTAATACTATATAAACTATTTTGAAAAATAAATAAAGGAGTTCTACCAAATTATTTCTATGACACAAATATGAGACTGATTTCCAGATCAGAAAGGGCCAAAAAAGAAAAAGAAAACTATAGACCAATTTTCCTAAAGAATGCAAAGGTTTTCAATAAAATACTAGCAAAGATATCACAGCAATATATTCCAAAGATCATAAATATTATGGCCAAGTGGGATTTATACTGAAATGCAGGATTGAAAATTAGAAAAACTATCAGCATATATAACTATATCATTAAAAACAACAGAAATCATATCGTTACAACAGATGTAGAAAAGCCTTTGCCAAAACACAGTACTCCTTTTTATTAAGAACAATAGGGAGTACAGGAATATATGGAATTTAGCTTAAATGATAAGCAATATTTATCTAAAAGCATCAGCAAACATTCTATTTAATGGGGATATCTCAACACAATTAGAAATGAAGCAAGAATGCCTATTATCATTCCTAAAATGTTAACTATAGAAAAAATGAAGAGAAAAAATTAAAGGAATTAGAACAGACAAGGAGGAAATAAAACTATCACTCTTTACAAATGATGTTATGCTTAGGAAATCCTAGAGAATCAACTAAAAAACTACTTGAACTTATTAAAAACATTAGCAAAGTTACAGACTATAACATAACAGAGACAATAGAAAATCTTTGGGATTCTATGTAAAATAACTCCAGAAGCTATATATATATATATAGACACAACTATAAAAATCTTTTCACATGAATAAAGTTAGATATAAACAAGTGTGAAAATATTAATTGTTTGTGGGTAGACTGAGGTAGTATAATCAAAATTACAACTTTTTCCTAAATTAATCTATTCAGAGCTATATCAATCAAACTATCAAAAATTATTTTATAGAGCTAGGGAAAATAACATAAAAAAATTCAACTGGAAGAAGAAAGACTCAAAGATATTAAGAAAATCAATAAAAATTCAAAAGAAGGTAGTTTCATCATACTAGATGTCAAACATATTAAAGCAGTAATTATATATTTTAAGTTTTTTTATTTTGAAAACATATGCATGGATAATTTCTCAACATTGAACCTTGCATAGCCTTCTGTTTCAGATTTTCCCTTCTTTCCCCCACCCCCTTCCCTAGATGGCAAGCAATCCAATATATATTATATATGTTAAAATATATGTTAAATTCAATATATGTAAACACATTTATACAATTCTCTTGTAAAACAGTAATTATCAAAGCAGTCTAGTACTCAATAAGAAATAGAGTGGTGGATCAGTGGAATAGATTAGATGGAATTACATTATAGTAAAATACCAGAGTAATCTAAAATCTAAAATCCAAAATTTAAGAACAAAAACTCATTATTTGACAAAAACTTCTTGGAAAACTGAAAAACAATGTATCAGAAGCTAGTTATAGTCAAACATCTCACATCACATACCAAGATTGTTAAAAACTGATATGCAATTTACACATAAAGAGTGATACCACAAATAAATTCAGAGAGCATGGAATAGTTTATCTTTTAGATTTATTGATAAGGGAAAAATTTGGGACCAACAAAAATTCAGTGGGTATTACAACATGTAAAATAGATCATTTCGGTTATATAAAATTAAAGTTTTTGCACAAACAAAACAAATGCAGCCAATTCAAGAATTATCTCTGATAAGGGTCTCATTTCTCAAAAATATAGAGAACTGAGTCAAATTTATAAAAATGAAACTCATTCCCCAATTGTTAAATGGTCAAAAGATATAAACACACAGTTTTCACACGAAGAAAGCAAAGCTATTGCAGACCTATTTTTTAAATCCTCTAAATTGTTATTGATTGAAGAAATCAAAATTAAAACAACTGTGAGGTTCCATCAGAGTGGCTAATATGACAAAAATGTTGGAAAAGATGTAGTAAGACTGGAAAACTAATGTGTTGTTGGTAAAGTTGTAAATTGATGCAAGCATTCTAAAGAGCAATTCAGAACTCCCCCCAAAAGGATATAAAACCATGCATGTCCTTTGATCCAGCAATATTACATATAAGACTTTATCTCAGAGACAACCCCTCCCCCAAAGGAATGAAGGATCTATTTATACAAAAATATTTATAGCTGCTCTTTTTGTGGTTCAAGAATTGAAACATCAAAGGGATGGGAAGCATTCTGGGAAGATACCTGAGTATGTCAGTAAATTCCTAGCTCTCCAAATTTCCCCCACAAATAGAACAAATTTGGGCCTCTGGATGAACATGGTGAAAATTCAAGATTTGGGCAGAACAAGAGTCCCCCATGTATAACCTGAAAAGATCAAAGACCTAGGGTTTGGGATTAATTTTTGTGAAGTATAAAAAATCTTCTGGCTAACTTCGAAGAATCACCAAGTGGGGAATCCTAGAAATGGCTAGGTTTGGCTGGAGCCTCAGCAGGAACCACAAGAACTTTCATCCCCCTGACTATGTACACAGAGGATGTCAGAGTTGGGCACACTGAGGGAATCTCATCTGATCAGGGATGCCAGACTGAGCTGTGCTGCAGAGAAGGAACCAGCACACCAAGAGTGTAGAAGCAGTGAGGCAGGTACAAGGCTATCTGTAGGCACTTGGAGGAGAGTGAAGTTCTTGGTTTGGGATTTCTGGTCAGGGGGAAGAACTAAAGTGAAGCTTGAGGCACCATTTCCCTACCCCATGATTAAAGGCGATTACACTAATAATAATTACATTAAAAAAATGAACCAACAAAGAAACTTACATAGAAATTAGAATGGAGAAGATTGGAATTCATCTTCAGAGGAAGACACTGAAGTAAAAAAGCTTCTACCCCAAAGAGTAATGTTAAAAGGTTTCCTGCCCAGAGAGAATTTATAGAACTCAAAAAAAAAAAAAAGAATCTAAAAATCAAATGAGAGACACTAAGGAAAAACTAAAATAAAATACATTTAAAACATCCAAGAAAAATAAGTAGGTTATGCAAAAAAAAAAAAAATCCAACTAAAAAAGGAGAAACAGAATCTCAAAGTGAAAATAATTCTTTGAAAATTAGAATTGTGCAAGAGGAAGCCCGTGAAGCTATGAGAAACAAATAAAATCAAAGAGGTTCCTATCAATTGGGGAATGGCTAAATACACTATGCCATATGTAATGGAATATTATTGTCTTGTAAGAAATGAAAAGTGGGATGGTTTCAGAAAAAAACCTGAAAAGATTTGAATTGATACAGATTGAAGTGAAAAGAACCAGGAGAATGTTGGGCATAGTATTTTTGTTGATGAATATTGTTTGATGAAGAACTGTGAATAATTTAGCCATTTTAAGCAATAAAATAATCCAAACAATCTCAAAGATCTAATGATGAGACATACTATCTGCCTCCAGAGAAAGAACTAATATTGATAGCATACAAACTGAAACATGATATTTTTCAGTCTCATATTTTATTCAAATTTTCTTGTACAAAATGACTAATATAAAATGTTTTACATAATTGTACTTGTATCTGATTGTATACCATCTCAGGGAGAAAAGAAGGGAGAGAAAAATGGATATAATTTGGAACTCAAAACTTTAAATTAAAAAGGTTAATTTTATATGGATTTAAAAAGGGAGCATTGCTTTTGATTATATAGGGAAAGAAAAGGCAAAGGGTAATTTTAGTGGCTGATATCAAAAAACCTGCAGAGATTCCTAGAACTGGAATATTCAATGGATTCTTAGATATAAACATACCTGAACAAATCATGAATTGCAAAACCATATGCCTCCTATTGGTATTTTTGGCACCCTGTCATTGGGTCTTTCAGGCTTTTCCCCTTCAAACTACAAACTAAAAATCAACAACTTATTCTTATTATTGACTTTGTATGAAAATGGAATTTATATCCTAGAATTTGTGTAGACAATTAAATTCACTTAAGTCTTTACTAAAAGGATACTGTATGTGAAGCACTTTGTTATCTACTAGCAATACAATAATCAAAATAAAACAGTTCCTGCATTCAAGGAGCTCACATATTACCATAGTAAGAAAACACAACTTATAAAGTAAGCACAAAATAATAAAGATTAATCAAAAAGAAGTTGTTGAGTACTCATTATGTTCTAGCAGCAGTGCTAGGTGCTATAACCCTAGAGGGTACAAATTAATCAATCAATAAGCACTAATGAAGTGCCTGCTGTGTATCAGGCTTTATGCTAAGCTTTGATGATACAAAAAAAGGCAAAAGATAGCCCCTGTCCTAAAGGAGTTCAGAGTATTAAACAATACCTAAGTGAAAGTAGCTTATATTCTATTGAGGAAAATAAGGATTGCTTATAATGGGTATGCATATGCAGTCATACACATATATAATAATTTTATACATATACTATATTCATTTTATTATATATATGTATACAAAGTACATATATTCATATATATGTATATATAAAATGAATAAATAAATACAAATTTAGATTAAATAGCTAAACATAAGATAGCTTGGGAGAAAGGACTTGTGCAACTGGAAAGAGAAATGAGGAATCAGAAAATGTTCCATGTAGAAGAAGGAAGAAGGGAAGTACTAATAATTGGGAAGATCAAGAAAGATCTCCTGCAGAAAGTGCTGCTTGAACTGAGTCTTCAAGAAAGCTGTGATTCTGAGAGGTGGAAGTAAAGAGGGAACATAGTGGAATAATGGAGCAATGCGCAGAAATGGGATAAGGGATGCCATTAATGCTTTTTGGAATCATATTTGGAAAGACTTAAATAATGAAGGCAAAAGGCCTATTTTGGGGCAAAAGGTACCTATTGAAGCTTCATGAGGGGAGTGGTGCTGTGAAGTGAGCTCAAACATTGTACAATCAGAACAACACACTCACTAGAAATTCTAATTATGGAAGAAGATAGATTAGAAGTTACCTTTATTCTTTTATTCTATGATCAATTAATTTATAATCCAGAGATCAGCTTAATATTTTCTGTGTTTAAGTAGGCTAGTCTCCAGTAGCAAATAAATTTGTCTTCGCATCTGATCAATTTATGGTTTCACCTACCCATGAATAATCCATTATCAGGCTTTTTTCTATTTTATTTCTCCATTTTATTTCCCTTTCTCTCTATTCACATATTCAACAATCCATATCAGATCTTCATCATGTTTTTAAGCTGAATAAGGACTAAAGGCTCCTGATTAGTTTCCACTTTCAATTCCTTCCCATAGCTCACCTGATCCTATTAGTTGTAGAGTTGTCTAAAAATCTTCTCAATGAACTGATCTGAAAATGTCACTGCCCATCTCAGATAACTTCAGCAATTCCTAATTGCTCCTACAATAATATACAGACATAATAGTTTTGAATTTAAATTCTCTCCCAACCTGCCTTCCACTGTCCTTTCAAGGCTGATTTCACATTACCATTCCTCACTGTGATTCAGGAAAATTTGTCTGCTTTCTGAGCATATTCTATACCAATAGAAGAATTGCTTCCCATACTTGGAATATAGTCCCTTCTCACCTCTTCACCTTAAAATCCTTAATGCTCAAACTTAGTTTAAAAGCCAGCTCCTGAGCAAAACCATTCCAAATCTATAATTCCTACCTCCAACTTGAAAGGGAATTTTCCTCAAATTATTTTATATTTATTTGTGTCTTTGTATGGTTACGTCATCCAAGGAGAATATCAACTCTTTGAGGAAGGGTACTATTGTTTTAATTTGTATTCTTAAGACCATAAAATAGTATGACAGGACAGGAGAGGAGAGGAGAAGAAAGAGGAGAAAAAAAGAAGGGAATAGAGGGCAGAAGAGTATAGAAAGAAAAGAAGGGAAAGAGAATAAAGTGTTTTTTTTTTTCTAACAGAATAGGATGGGGTGAGGTGAAGTGGGATAGGAGAAAAGGAGTAGATAGAATAGGCCAGAAAAGGATAATAAAACTATGTCAAGGGTTGCTACTCTAGAGCACCAGAAAGTAGGTCAATTTTCTAAGGAAATGCTCCCCCTCATCAATTAACCTTGTTTATTCTGCTCATTTACTTAGCAAATAATTTATGGACTACTTACAAATCATTCTTATTCTGGTAAAGACCTAGTTTAAATGCATAATCATCTCTAAACACCCTTTCTTTTGCCTGGATTGAGTTGCTACCCGAAGTTTGAATCATATAAATTCCAGTGGACCATAAAATATCCTCTAATTTTGACTTTTCAATGATTCAAGGTGATCTCTACCTGAATATTCCCATTAGTGCAAATAAAGATTTTGACTACAATCAGTCTTCTCTTAGTATTCACTAATAAGAGAGATTACTCACAGAAGATTGGAGTATTCCTACATTTAGCAAATTAACTAGTGGCTTATTCCGCGAAACGATTATTGAAGGAACTGAGGATGCTTAGTCTAGAGAAAAAAGGCTCAAATAGGATACGGTTGTTTTATTCAAAGTTCTGAAGGTTTATTTAGTTTATGTCCATGAGGTAGAACTTGGGATAATGAGTAAAAGTTGTAAATTAATTGTTCAATAAGCATTTTAAATGCTTACTACAGCAGATTTGCATTTGATAAAAAGAAAAGCCTTCAACAATTAGAGCTACCCTTAGTAGATTACATTGCCTCTACAGGGGATATAAAACACATCATATTAGAAAATTCCAATAGGCTGGTTGGCCACTTGTTGAGGATTTTGGAGAAAGGATTCTTAGGTTGGGCATGAATTGAACTGGAAGGTCCAGTTCTGACGTTTTCTGCCTCTGAATACAATGTTTCAGTCTTTGGTCAGAGAATTTGTAGCATCCTCTAAGACCACAAATGATGAAGTATAGGAATGGATGTTTATGTAGAAGGACATTACTTAGGTTGTTCAGGATTATAAAACCTTAGTATCATAGATTTATAGCTAGAAGAAGCCTTAGTTAGAAGCTATAGAATCCAGTCCCTCAAGTTTGTAAATGAGGAAACTAAGGCACAAAAGTTAAGTGACTTCTCTAATGTCACACAATATTAAGTGTTCAAAGCAGTATTTGAACCCAAGTTTTCCAAACTTCTAATCCAGCATTCCATGTGTTATTTCAGTTGATTAGTACAGTAGCAAAAGAAAATGATATTAGAACATAAAATATTCCAAATCCTATTCGGAATACTGACAAATTGTGTGACCCCAAAGCAAGTCAGATACTATCTCTGAGATTTAATTTCTTAGTCTATAGAAGTAATAGTTGTTAGGTCTGTTATAAGGAAAGCATTTTATAAATCTCAAAGTGATTTATGAATGAGTAATTATTTTTGATGATGACAACAATGCTGATGATTTCGTCTTGAATAATCTGGGAATCACCAAGATTGGGATGCTAGAAATGGGCAATTATGTTTCAGATGGAAATTTCACAGCATTCCTTTTCTGAATCTCTCATGAAATTTTAAGTTACCAACTGATGGGAAGAGCTATTTAGATTCAAAAGGTATTCCATCACATCCAAAAAAAGAAATCAGAGGAAAAGTGATGAGATGCCACATGGGAGGCTAGCAAGGGAAAAGCCACAAGGGGAGAATAGTTGAGGAGGTATGTGATTCAGACAACATAAAAGCTAAACTTGGGGCTATAGCCTTAAGGTATTAACTCCAAGGTGGTGTGAGCATGAGCCTTGTCTGAGCCTATCCTGTGTCCTACCTGATATGTGCTCCTGGCACATTTCCTTCTCCTTTTTCTCTTTCTTTCGGCGCTCTCTGGAGAAGACAAGAGTCTTTGACTGCAGGAAGATCATCGATCCTTATTCTAAAGTCTGTGTTCACTTCCCAGAGACCTTCAACCACCGAAATTGATTCTCCTTTTGCAGGTAGCACTATAGGGATGCTTTTCAGGTCACTGCCCAACGTGGGTACAGGTGCTGCATTTATAGAAGGGAAAGAATTCTTCTCTAGTGGCAAGTTCTTTTTTGAATTCTTCTGAGAGCCTTGTGACATGGGGACCAATTCATATCATACTGTGGGGTGTCATCTGGAGACAATTTGCCTTTAGTGTCTTCAGGGTTTGAGGTCTGTTCTCTATCTCTATAAAAAGCTAGCTATGGTCAGAGGTATGTTTTTGTTGTTGTTGTTGTTGTTGTTGTTGTTGTTGTTGTTTATTTGTTTGTTTTGTTTTGTTTTTACTTTTTTGCTCTTTTTTTAAAGGTTGAGGTCTACTTTTAAGGCAAAGGGGAGATTGCCCCAAGCTTTCTCTACAGGTGACTGTGGCTTCATGCTGCCACGGACCAGTGCTGCTGACTTCCTTTCAGTGCTGAATGAATATGAATAAGCCCCATATTATTCTGGGGTTCAGAGGCTCACTATTCTCCTTTTGTATTTGTGTTGGATATTTCACAGACAATCTGCTGACCCACTGGCTTCTGAATCAGGACAGAGTAGCTAATGCTGTTGTATTTTGGCAAAGAGTCTCCTAGTGGATTCCCTGGCACAGCAATGCCACAATACCTTGGGTCCCTCTGCTACACCTCCCCCCTGATTGAAACAGACTTTTTCTGAAGTTCTTCCAAAATACCTTCTACTGGAAATTTGTTACACTCCAAATATCTGTGGATTCTGTCCCTCCAAAGCCAGTTCAGAGGCTTGATCTAGTGTAGATCTGAGGGATGTCATGAAGAGCTCAAAGACCTGGCTACTCTCTGCCATTTTGACTCTGCCCTCTGTAGTGATGAGTTCTTATCTGATTAGTCATCTCCTATCTTTCCAATCTTCTTACACTTCCGTCCCTATTATATATTCTTCACTCTAGGGTCATTGTTCTCTTGCCTGTTCCACAAACAAGATATTCCATCTCTCAGATACAGAAAATAGATACAGGTATTTTCTCTGGCTGTCCTCTATGCCTGGAATTTTCTCTCTCCTCCACTCCAATTATTGACATCCCTGGATTCCATTAAGTTCCAATTAAAACACTCTTTTCAACAGGAAGCTTTCACAAACCTCTTAATTTTAGTATCTTCCCTCTGTATATTTCCTATTTATCCTGGGTATAGCTTATTTTTATATATTTTTTTGAAAGTTGACTTACCATTAGGGTTTTGAGCAAGAGAGTAAAGCCTGAAGTATAACCTGAGAGATAGCATTTTAAAATGGAAAGAAAGTTAGGTGTGGAGTATGAGATTTATAGTTGGCAGTTACCATTATTAAGCATTAGCAGCTACCTTCAAAAGCCTTCCCAGAGGTTGAACAGAAAGTTTTAAGGGCAGAAGCTAAAGCTTCAGTTGACAAGAGACATTTTTTTTCTTTTTGGAGAAAACTGTTCAAATTTTCTCTGTCTTTCAGAGACCCCTCACCCCCTTCTCAACCAGGGAAATATTTCCTCCAGATAACAAGGTCACTGCTGGGAATAGAGATCTTCAGAGTTGAGTCAGTCAGTTGAATTTTTGATAAGCACCCACAGAGTATACAACGCTGTCAGAGATATTTGTGTTACATATTTTAAAAATGATTTGAGAGATCCACAACCTTGGGAATCATAGGTTCACTGTGTAAGAGAGTAACCCTTTAAAGGATTTTTTCATTTATCTCAAACACAAATCTCTTACTGAGAAAAGTAGTTGCTGAGGTAAGCTGAGGTAATTCCTTCCACTTAAAATGAAGAGAGAAGATGGGGGATACATCTACTCAGGTTTCTAAGAGCATCATAGCTAATGAAGTTAAGACTGACTCAGTGTTCTGATATAATTTTTGTTTCTGTGAATGTGAGAAGCTTCAGAATATCAGAGTGAAGGAAGAACAAGAGATGCTTTGTATTTTTGAATAAAGCAATGAAAAAATTAGAGGATTTGGGGGTAATAACTAACAACATGTAAGTAGCATGAGTGTTATATGATAGTTATCAAACGTCATTTAACTGCTCATTGATACAAGATATGGTTTTGGTTACTAACTATAAGCCAAGGGAGCATTGTTCACAGAGAAAACACAGCATCTTAATCCAGAAAGATAACTAAAAGAATAGATTTCCACAGTGTGATATAAAGCAACCATAATTCTTGTATGTGCTGTTGCTTATAGTTGCTGAGAAGTGGAAGAAAAGAAATGGAATGCTTCAAAGAAACTGAGTTGGCCAGGTTTTTTTAAGAATAAAATTTAGAATACCTTTTCCTAAAAGTTTTATATGAATTTAGCTGAAGGTATTAGCTGAATCTAGACAAATGGACACCACAACTGGTGTCAAGAAGTAAGTCAAGCAGAGCATAAGATCAACTGGGCAACAAAACATCAAAGAAGTCACTCAGCAGATCAATTAGTCTGATTGTGACATTATGGCCAATGAGGTATTTGTCAAATACAATGGAAGCATCTGTTCAACAAAGAAACTACATTTATCAAATGAGACTCCGGTAGACAGTTCCTGAAATATAAAGTGGAAGGAAGGAAGGAAGGAAGGAAGGAAGGAAAGAAGGAAGGAAGGAAGGAAGGAAGGAAGGAAGGAAAAAAGTTATTCTATCAATATATGTTTATTAATAAGCATATATTGATAAATGATCCTTTAATAATAAATATAATAAACTTTCATAAATCAAGCTGTATATAATAAATATAATAAAGAATCATTTATTATAAGTGCAAAGATCATGCTAAGAACGCTTCCAGATGTTATTTCAGTTAATCCCCACAACATCTTTAGGAAATGGATGGTATCTGTATCTCCATTTTATAGGTAGGTAAACACAGGCAAATCTAGGTTAATTGATTTGGCCAGCATCAAACAGCTACTAATTGTATGAAATTGGATCAGAACTTAAGTCTTCCTGATTCCAGGCCTTCTGCTACCTGTGGAAGGTGAAAGATAAAGTGACCAAGGTAGCAAAGGGTCAATTTTTTGAGCATTTTGATCTATTAAGAAATGTGTAAAAATTACCTAACGAATTGGGACCAAGTCCCTTCCTCAGCTTAAGACTGGACTCCAAATATAAGAAGAGACAGGTTTTTATATATTAAAAATAATTAAATACAAATTAATTTAAAAGAAACAATACAACATTAGGTAATCTGATTTCTAATTGGAAGAAAGATTTGGGACCTTCCATTTTGGGAGGGGGAGAGTGAACAGGTGAAAATTCCCTGAAATCAGAAAAAAAAAAAAGTTCCCTACTCCCCTCGAGTGTCTCTAAAAACATCAAAGGAACATGGACATAATAACTGATTGATCAAGAGGCCAGTTTTTGGATAAGATATATGTGTTGCTTGAGATGTATGTTTAAGTGAGAAAAACCCTTGTTTCAATATTTGAATCTGACTGAGTTTTTGATCAATGTAACCTAGGTACTTAATTAAAGCTCTCTTAGCAGCAGGAAGTCAGCTTCACAGCTGTGCAGGGTTAGGTTCAACCAATACAATAAGATTTTCTCCCAATATCCACAACTGAATAAAGTTTTCTCACAAGATAGTAGTTGTATTAGATCCAGAACTGAATAGAAGGAGAATCAAAGCACTTCAGAACTGAGCCACAAGATACAGTCAGTATGATCCACTCACCTCCCACAATTAACCACTTGCTGTCCTAATCTTCCCAATTCCCTACCTACAGAGGATGCTGAAACTTAAAATTTCAATTTAAAATTATTCTGAGTTTATGGATTTTCCTCACTCATGTCCCTCTCTGTTAGATTTATGTGTGTGTGTGTCCACTTTTCCCCACAGATAATTGAGTGCATTTTTAAGAGAACTGAGAGGATTCCAATATATGTATAGACATTGTTACATTGTTTATTCCTTTATTTGCTTTATCTTTAGTTTCTATGTTATTATAATTATTGTTTATATTGCCTTATTATTAAGTAAATGTCTATATTAACACATCAGTGGAGAAGAATAATGGTTAATTAAAGGGAGTTCTTCCCCAACAACTATGTTATCTGATCGACACTGAGAAAGTCTGGGTGTAATCTTGTGGTGGTCTTTCTCTGGGAACTCAGAACTGATAGAGTGAAGGTGGTTTGATGTGAGCAAGTCAGAAGAGACCATGAGATTTAATGGCAGGGATACACCATACAGATTTTATAGTAGAATCATACATTTAGAGATGAAAAGAAACTTAGAGGACACCAAGTCCAATCCCTCCAACTTTCATTTTGCAGAAGAGAAAACTGAGGCACAGAAAAATTAAGAACTGCTCAGAATCATACAGCATTTATTTTTGCTCCTGGAGAGATCAAAGAAAGGACCCGAGGGAATCAGGAAAAACTGTGGAGAAAGTAGGATTTTGTGAGTCATTAAGAATGATGTAGGATTTTGACAGGGAGAACTTTGAGATGTTTGAAGCACACTCTTGGTACAGGAAATTATCTGGCCCCCTACACATACTGTGCTCCCCTTCCCAGATACCTTACATATACTCGGTGTCTCAATTTTTTGGGTACCACTAACTGAAATGAACTTCATATCAATCTTAATTTATTAAGTAATTACTATATGAGAATGTAAGTTTCTGGAGAGCATGGATTGTATTTCTTGTGCTTACATATCCCTAATAGCTTCATGATACCTGGAACCTACTAAACAACCAAACTATTGAGAACCAAGAACTCCACTTATCTGAATCGTATTCATCCTTAAAGATCAAGACAAATCTACTTCATTCCTAAAGCCTTTCTTGATCACTCCAACCCAGATTCCCAACTCTTAGTTCTCCTAACACTTTTATTCAGTCAACAAAAATGTCTTGAGATCTGACTATACTGCAATAACATCATTTGAGATAACTATTTTAAATAAAATATAGTCCTTGCCTTAGAGAAACTTATAGGGTAGTAGTAGAATATAACTCATACACAGGTAACTCACTACCTGATAAGTTCATCAGGGGGAAGGGAAAACCTTTTTTTAGTAACTACAAGCTCAATAACCACCCACACAACAAGCAACCAAATAACCACACAAAACAAGAGGCAAAGTCTAAAATAAAATCCTATAATAAACCAAATGAAATGAATGATAATTTTCAAAAAAAAAAAAAAAAAACATGCAAAGGCTTTTTTGTTCTGTTTCCTTCATACCTAACCTCTAACTTTGAAATTATATTTGCTCTATCTTTGTTCTCTCTTTCTTTAGTCCCATCCTCTGCCTCCCTCCTTTCTTTCCTTCCTTCCTTCCTTCCTTCCTTTCTTCCTTCCTTCCTTCTTCCTTCCTTCCTTCCTTCCTTCCTTCCTTCCTTCCTTCCTTCCTTCCTTCCTTCCTTCCTCCCTTCCTCCCTCCCTCTTTCACTTTTCTTTCTTTCTTTCTTTCTTTCTCTTTCTCTTTTTTTCTTCATCCCTTCTTTTGTCCCTCCATCTTTCTCCCTTTCTCCCTCCTTTCCTCCTTCCCTTTCTCTCTCCCCTCTCTCAATCTGTCTTCCTATCTCTGTCCCCCTCTCCCTCCCTACTCCTCCCCTTTCTCTTTCTCTTTCTTTCCCTCAGGTATTTGCTAATTGTGTTTCCCTATGCAAGTTATTTAACCTCTCTTTCCCATTTCCCCATCTGTGAAATGGGGTAATAATAGAACTTTCCTAACAATGTTGCTTTGAGGAGCAAATGAGATAATATGTGTGGATTGCTTTATGAATTGTAAAGCTCTTTATAAATACTTGATAGCATTATTGTACCTGGGTTGGGAGTAAGGAGTGGTTGTACTTAGCTGCCCCCTTGATTATTGACTAAATCATTCCAAGATTTTAATTTAGTATTTCTGGTAAGATTAAATGATGAGTCATTGATTGTATGGGAAGCCTGGAGAATGAGTTAGGTTAATTGTGAAAGACCTCCTGAAGTCCTTCAGCTGTGATTTAAGGCAGAGGAGGGAATTTTGTATCCTAGGCAACATTGAAGTTATCTCTAAAAGTTTCTTCTCACTGTAGGTCTTTGAAATAGATAATAGCAATATTTCATATTTATGTTTTATAATTTGTTTAGGCTTTTTAAAACTTGTTCATAAACATTATTAAATTTTATCTCCAATAGTAAAATGTAGATAATAAATTATGCCTCCCAGGAGTACTGTATAGAGCTTAGAAAATCTTAAAATACTTACAAAATTGTGTTGTTTTATGATGAAATGAGTGTTGTAAGCATTTGTCATATGATTGCTGACCATGATATTTCCATGATTTAGTACATGGTTTGCCTTTAAGGTTTTCAGTAATCAATTAAAATATTGGACATTCTATGGTCAACTTGTTGATGTGCCTTTCCAGGTAAGGATAGTCTTCAGAAAGAAAACACATATACAACCCATTGTTGAGAACACTCAAAATCTTTTTTTTTTCCGTTTAATAGCACCTTCTTGAGTTTCCCACATAGAAACAGGAAGTATACTGAATTTGGAATGGGATAATCTGGTTTTAAATTCTGGTATTTGAACATATCATTAAATTTGCTTTAGTCTCAGTTTGTGCAGAAACTGAGTAGATGCCCATTAGTTAGAGAATGGCTGAATAAGTTACACTATGTGAATGTTGGAATGTTGGGATGGAATGGAATATCATTGTTTTATAAGAAACGATCAGGAGGATAATTTCAGAGAAGTCTGGAGAGACTTATATGAACTGATGCTGAGTGAAGTAAGTAGAACCAGGACAACATTCTGATTATTTGATGATCTGTTCTGATGAATGTGGTTCTTTTCAATAGCAAAGTGATTCAGTCCAGGTCCAGTGATCTTATGATGGAAAGAGTCATCTGCTTCCAAAGAGAGAACTGTGTGAACTGAGTGTGGAACACAACATAGCATTTTCACTTTTTGTTGTTGTTTGCTTGCATTTTGTTTTCTTTCTCATTTTTTTTTCTTTTTGATCTGATTTTTCTTGTGCAGGATGATAATTGTGGAAATATATATAGAAGAATTGCACATCTTTAACATACTGGATTGCTTACTATCTAAGGGAGGCAAACACAAGCTTTCCAAAGGTGAATGATGAAAATTATCTGTGCATATGTTTTGAAAATAAAAAGCTTTAATTTTAAAAATCTGTATTTTCATGTATAAAATGAGGGGATTGGACTAAAAGATCTTTGAGCATCCTTTCAAATCACATTGCTGGGAAACCCTAAAGAATCTAACTGAAAAGGTTTTAGTATAAGCATTCTATATCAATAATAACAAATATATTTATTGATAGGCATCAGAGGAAAACTTGATTTGGAGTGAGAAAATCTGTGTTTAAATTCTACTTATTACTTGTGTGCTCTTAGGGAGCCATCTCCTCCCTTGGCCTCTGTTCCTCATCATTTACATAATAAAGTTGGATTGGATGACTTTTATGATTTCTTCCCATTTTATAGTTATAATAAAAATGATAGTGACTACAGAAGTGATGAGTCACAGAACAAGAAGGGTCTTCAGCAGTTATATATGCCAATCAATCATAAAGAACCTTCTCTAGGATGTACCCAACAAGTGTTTATCCAAACTCAGCGTGAAGACTTTCTATCAAAGATAACTCACCAGGTCTTCAAGTAGTCCATTTTACCTTGGGATAGTTCTCATTATCAGAAAGTTATCCATTGTTGGTAGTAATAGTTTTCCTTACATCAAGTATAACTTTACCTATTTGCCATTTTCAAAAGTTGGTTCTAGTTTTTTCCTTAGGTAATAAATAGAACAAACCCAACCTCTTAGGACAGCTCTCTAGATACTTGAAGGTGTTGTGGTTACTTCTTATAATATTCTTGCAGTTTATCTTTGGAAATGGGGAAACTGAGTCCCAAAGAAATTAAGTGATGAGCCTAACATTGCCCAGTAAGGCAATGGCAGACATCGGATGGAATCCAAAACCTTGGATTTCTTTTCCAAACTGAGCTGTTACACTTTGGGTGGAATATCTCAATTTGAGGTCATAGCCAGGTTTGCAAAATTTCCTTTCTTCCTTCCTGATTGACTCACCATTGAGCTGGAAAGAACAAAGATTCCTGGCACTGGGTTTCTGACCAGCTCTTCTGAACATGTTGCCATTGATGAGGATATGTCTTTAGTTTCTGAGACAATCACTTATTGTCCTCGGCTCCTACACAGCCTGAGCCATTGCAACTTACTCCTTGGGAGAAGGATACTGATGCTTCTTGTGTAACTGACTGGTGGGAGTCAAAGAGGAAGATCAATCCTGGCACCCTGAAATAGAGCTCAGTTCAACAGCCCTTGCCCACCCCCATGCCAATAACATTTCTGCTGAGCCCAGTCCTTGGTGATAGTCTCCATTAACCTTTCCCCACGTTTCCTGTTCCCTGCGTCATCTTCCTCTGCACTTGGGTTCACTAATGTCATCGATTTTATACAGATGAATTGGTTCATTCTGTTTAAGCTAAAGATAATTCCATCTATTCAGTCATCTTTAAAATTGTTCTGTAACTGTCCCTGTCCCCAATTTCATTTTTCCCTTTAACCATTTAATTAAATTAAGCTGGGAACAGCACACACATTTTAATTTTCCTGTTTTACAGATGGTCATAAATTGGACCCAGGTGACAAAGCATAGGCTTCCCATTGCCTCCCCTCCCCAAGACCCTTTGTTTGCCCAGGGCCTCATTTTCTAAATGCATTTGGGTGATAGCGTAAAGGGTGCTGGTCACAAAGTAATATGTGCCAAGCTGGGCCAAGGACTGAGCAGGGACTCCCTAGGACAGCTCAGGGTCATTCAGACTAGTATGGGAAATTGGATAGTGGAAATAAGTGAGAGTAGTATCCTGCTGTGTGTATGTAGAATACTTATGCCTATTAAATAGTCTTTTTTATATTGTCTTGACTCCTAAGTTCTTTCTGAGCTCCTCTCCTTCCTCTGGGTCTGGCAAATATCCAGAAGCATAAAGAACACTACAGTTATAAGTAATCTGCTGAGACTGATTAGCCCTCAGAGCTCCGGGTGCTTTGTTTTCAGACCAATTCTGAACCTGTTCCTTGCAGTTCTTGAGAGAAATACAATTGTGATAAGTATCCACAGACAGAAAAATAGAAAGGCAACCAACTCAGTTTTCTTTTCCATAAAATGAGGGCATTGAAGGGAATGACTTGTAAAGGCCCTCACAGATCTGCCATTCTTTATTCTAAAGGGCCCTCCCATCTCTAACATTTTATATTCTTAAGGTCATACTAAGCTTTGACATTCTCTAAGGCCCTTTGACCTCTAACATTTTATCTCCCAAAGACCATAGCAGCTTTGACATTCTGTGCCTTAGGTTACTCCTGGGTCTAACATTCTATGATCTAAGGCTACTTCTAGTTCTAAAAGATTTTCAATCATTCCTGGTGAAAAGAAAAGAACTGAATAGAAACTTTGAAAGTCAAACATGAGTTAAGAGAAATAAAAAAGGTAATCATGAATAACCAATGAAAGAGGACTAAAGATTAAATTACTTCCATTCATATATGAAGAGATGATATATATTAGAGGTCATTAAAAAGCCTGATCACACAGGAGGTCTGGGAGTGGTTTTATTATAAAAAAGAAAGAGGAGGAAGAGGAGGAGGAGGAAGGAGAAGAAGAGGATGAAGAAAGAAGAAGGAGAAGAAAAAGGAAGAAGAAGAAGAAGAAGAAGAAGCAGGAAGAGAAGGAGGAGGAGGAGGAGGAGAGGAGGAGGAAGAGGAGGAGGAGGAAGAAGAAGAAGAAGAAAAAGAATGAGAAGAAGGAGGAGGAAGAGGAAGAAGAAGAAAAAGAAATAAGAAAAAGAAGGAAGAAGAAGAAAAAGAAAGAAGAAATAAGAAGAAGGAAGGAGGAGGAGGAGAAGACTGGAAAGGGAGGGGAAGAAGAATGCAAAAAAAGGGAGGGTGAGTAAGCAGAAATAAGTATGCATAACAAGAAAGAAGATGTGGAGAAGAGAGATACACTGCATTACAAAATTATATGTCACTCAACTGAAAAATAAGGAAATAGGCAGAAAAGATGAGAATGGAAAATTAAAGAGAAGGTAGATTAAGAGAAGGAATAGTTCCTAGCAAAATAACCACTAAGAATGTACATTTTTTTATTTGCTGGGACCTTTATTATTCTGAGTTTGACTTGCCCTTGTTGCCATATTTTTGTTCAGAAGACCCAAATGAACACAGTTTTCTCTATTGTAGAATATCTTGGGAAGTCATATCTATATTTTCCTCCACTTTTGAATCAATCCTGTTTTTGAATTTTTTTGGAATCTTTACAAATTGTTGTCATTAGAATTGATAGAGACAATAATTATCTAATTTAGCATGGTTCAGTATGATTGATCTGATCTTACAAGGACAGAAGAAACAAGGTACTAAGTACAACTGATAGAAACAATGCTTATATTCACACCTTTAGAGAGCTCATATAAGCAAAATGTATTTAAATACTCATTGGAGTTCACACATTTGGGAGATTTCAGGGTTTAGTATGAGATATCTGAATTTATACCTCCCTTGAAGCTCTTAGGTCCAGAAAACACTCTGGGAGGAAACCTAAAATCCCACTCTCTCGTATCCCACAATCCCCACTCTTGGAGAAGGAGCATAAATAGAGCTTCAGGGAGCCAGTCAAAAGAGTTACTTCAGAACATTACGAGGGGTTGGAGGGGAGTACTCCGGGAGAAAGCCTAAAAGCCCACTCTCAGAAGAAGAGTCCGATTCGTTTTCAACTTTCACCTTGGTGCTGGCTGGAGGCTGAAGAAAGCAAAGGCAGAAGCAAAGGACAAAGCTGCAAGAGCTCTTAGAACCAAGGAGAGAGAGAGGCCTCTAAGAAAACTAACCGGGCTATACTGGAGACAATAAAAGATCAGAACTTTTAGCACCTGGCTGCATTTGGGTGATTATTTACTTTTAACTGATACTAAGACTGACTCTAGAAAATCTCCCCAAGAAACCTGCTCCCAGAGAGAACCATTATATTTTAAAGAAGAAGAACACTACAGAATTTTGTTCAGGTTTCTTTATGAAAGAACTCCTTCAATCCTGAAGTGATTATTTCTTTCTTCAGTCCTCTTTCATGGCATTAATCTTTCTTAGTCAGTTAATGACTTTATTCTTTTTCATGTATCATAAGACTTAGTTCTCTTCAGTCAAAGCAAAAGTAAAAGCTGGAAGAAAAATTTCATTGCAGCCTTGCTTTTCAAAAACCTTTATTTCTGGAAATTTTACTAAATTCCATTTTAATTATGTGCTTGGTCAATGATTTCTAACAAACAGTATTTATTTGCCCCATTTATGTCACATATTTTTTGTCTGTTACTCCCATTTGTAAAATCGTATGAAGTTCAAAACAATATTAAGACCCAATACTCTAATGAATAGAGAGCTGTCCTTGAAACCATAACACCTGATCTAAAGCTTACCTTCATTCTTTTTTTTAAACATAGTAAAAATAGATGTTAAATCCAATACATGCATACATATTTATACAATTATCTTGCTGCTCAAGAAAAATCAAATCAAACAAGAAAAAAATGAGAAAGAATATAAAATGCTAGTAAACAACAAAAAGAATGAGAATGCTATGTTGTGGTACACATTCAGTTCCCCCAGTCCTCTCTCTGGGTATAGATGGCTCTCTTCATCACAAGATCAGAACTGGTCTGAATCATCTCATTGTTGAAGAGAGTCATGTCCATCAGAATTGATCATTGTAGTATAAAATATTTGGGAATCTATTTGCCGAGAGAAAGTTAGGAACTATATGAATACAACTACAAAACACTTTCCACACAAATAAAGTCAGATCTAATCAGTTGGAAAAATATGAAGATGAAAAGAATTGGTTGACCAAGAGAATATAATAAAAAAGACAATACTGTCTGAATCAATCTACTTATTTAATGTCATACCAATCAAATTCCCAAGAAATTATTTTATAGACCTAGAAAAATAATAACCAAGTTCACCTGATAACTTTTGTTCTTTTGTTCTTTTTGTTCTTTTGTTAAAGAACAAAAGGTCATGAATTTCAAGGGAAATAAGGGGAAAAAATGCCAATGAAGGTGCCCTAGCTGTGCCAGACCTAAAACTATAGTATAAAGCAGTGGTCATCAAAACCATTTGGTACTGGTTAAGAAATAGAATAGTCTACCAGTGGAATAGATTAGGTTCACAGGATAAAATAGTCAATGACAATAGTAATTTAATATTTGACAGACCCAAGAACTATAGCTTTTGGGATAAGATTTCACTACTTGACAAAAACTGCTGGGAAAATTAGAAACTAATATGGCAGAAACTAGACACCTAACTCTGTAGACCAAGATAAGGTCAAAATGGTTCATGATCTACACATAAAGAATGATATTATAAACAAATTAGAAGAACATAGGATAGTTTACCTCTCAGATCTGTGGAGGAGAAAAGGATTTGTGTCCAAAGAAGAATTGGAACTTATAACTGAACACCAAATGGATAATTTTGATTATATTAAGTTTAAAAGTTTTTGAACAAATAAAATAAATGCAAACAAGAATAAAAGGGAAGGAATAAATTGGGAAATTTTTTTTTATATTTAAGGGTTCTGGTAAAAGCCTTATTTCTAAAATACATAGATAATTGACTCAAATTTATAAAAATTCAAGTCATTCTCCAATTACTAAATAATCAGAGGATAAAAATGCACAATTTTCAGATGAAGAAATTAAAACCATTTCTAATCATATGAACATAACTGATCTAAATAACTAAATAACTACTCTAAATAACTACTGATCAGAGAAATGCAAATTAAGACAACTCTGAGATACCACTATACACCTCTTAGATTGGCTAAGATGACAAGAAAAGATAATGACAAATATTGGAGAGAATGAGGGAAAACTGGAATACTGATAGATTATTGGTGTAGTTGTTAACAGATCCAACCATTCTGGAGAGCAATTTGGAACTACGCTCAAAAAGTTATCAAATTGTGCATACCCTTTGATCCAATAGTTGTGGCCTTATATCCCAAAAACATCTTAAAGGAAGGAAAGGGACCCACATTTGCAAAAAATGTTTGTGGCAGCCTTTTTTGTAGTGGCAAGAAATTGGAAGCTGAATGGATGCCCATCAATTGGAGAATGGCTAAATAAGTTATGGTATATGAATATTACGGAATATTATTGTTCTATAAGAACTGATCAGGAGTATGATTTTAGAGTGGCCTGGAGAGACTTACATGAACTGATGCTGAGTGAAATGCGCAGAACCAGGAGATGATTGTACATGGAAATAACAAAATTATAGGATGATCAATTCTGATGAATGTAACTCTTTCCAACACTGAGATGCTCCAGACCAGTTCCAATGATCTTGTGATGAAGAGAGCTATCTACACCCAGAGGGAGGAATGTGGGAATTGAGTGTGGATCACAATGTAGCATTTTCTTTTGTTGTTTGCTTGTATTTTGTTTTTTGTCATTTTTTTCTTTTTGATCTATTTTTTCTTGTGCAGAACAATAATTATGGAAATATTGCTGATTTAATATATATATTGAATTACTTATCATCTAAGTAAGGGGGTTGGGAAAGAGAGGGATAAAATTTGGAACACAAGTTTTTGCAAAGGTGAATGTTGAAAATTATCTCTACATCTGTTTTAAAAATAAAAAGATTTAATTTAAAAAAGAATACAATGATTCGATGAAATTTCAATAGACTTGAGATGGAAAATCAATCACGTCTAGAGAGAATTATAGAGTTTGAATGTGGATCAGAGCATTGCAGTGTCACCTTTTTGTTTGTTTGTTTCTTCTTTCTCATGTTTTTCCCCATTTTGGTCTGATTTTTCTTGTATAACATTAAAAATATGGAAATATATTTAAAATAATTGCACCTATTTTAAGAAATGATCAGCAAGATAATTTCAGAGAGGTCCTGGAGAGACTTACATGAACTGATTCTAAGTGAAGTATAACCAAGAGAACATTTTACACAACAAAAGCAAGCTTATACAATGTTCAATTCTGATGGATGTGGCTTTTTCCATCAATGAGATAATTCAGGCCAATTTCAATGGTCTTGTGATGAAGAGAGCCATTTGCACCCAGAGAAAGGATTGTTGAAACTGAGTGTGGATCACAACATAACATTCTCACTCTTTTTGTTGTTGTTCATTTGCATTTTGTTTTCTTACTCATTTTCTTTCCTTTTTGATTTGATTTTTCTTGTGCAACAACAGAACTATATAAATATGTTTACACATATTGTATTTATACACATATTTTAATATGTATAATATACACTGAATGGCTTGCCATCTAGGGGAGGGTGGAGGGAAGGAGGAGAAAATCTGAAACACAAAGCTATTCAAGGCTCAATGATGAAAAATTATCTGTTCATATGTTTTAAAAATAAAAACTAGAAAAATAGGAAAACCAAAAAAAAAAAAAAAAAAAGAAGAAGAAGAAGGAGAATTGATTAGCATCAGTTCACGTAAGTCTCTTCAGGCTTCTCTGAATTCATCCCAGTGATCGTTTCTTACAGAACAATAATATTTCATAACATCCATATTTCAATAACTTATTCAGCTATTCTCCAACTGATGGACATCCACTCAGTTTCCAGTTTCTTACCATTACAAAAAGAGCTGCCACAAACATTTTTCCACACGTGGGGTCCCTTTCTTTCCTTTCTTTGGGAAATAAGACCAATAGAAACACTGCTGGATCAAAGGGTATGGACCAGTTTGATAACTTTTTGAGCATAGTTCCAAGCTGCTTTTCAGAATGGTTGGGTCTGTTCACAGTTCCACTAACAATGTATCCGTGTCCCAGTTTTCCCACATCCCCTCCAACATTAGTCATTATCTTTTCCTATTATCTTACTTAACCTGAGAGGTGTGTAATGGTATCTCAGAGCTGTCTTAATTTGCAGTTCTCTGATCAATAGTGATTTAGAGAACCTTTTCACTTGACTTCAAATAGTTTCAATTTCTTCATCTGAAAATTGGCTGCTCACATCCTTTGACCATTTATCAATTGGAGAATGGTTTGAATTTTTATAAATTTGAATCAATCCTCTATTTGTTTTAGAAATGAGGCCTTAATGAGAACCTTTGAATGTAAAAATGTTTTCCTAGATTGTCGCTTCCCTTCTAATCTTGTCTGCATTAGTTTTGTTTGTACAAAATCTTTTTAAAATTAATATAATCTAAATGATCTATTTTGTAATCAATAATGATCTCTAGCTCATCTTTGATCACAAATTCCTTTCTTCTCCACAAATTTGAGAAGTAAACTATCCTATGTTCTTCTAATTTGCTTATAATATCACTCTTTATGTCTAGATCATGAACCCATTTCAATCTTCTGTTGGTATTTGGTGTTAGGTGTGAGTCAATACCTAGTTTCGTCCATACTCTTTCCAATTTTCCCAGCAGTTTTTGTAAAATAGTGAGTTCTTATTCCAAAAACTGTGGTCTTATACAAAAAATATTTAGAGATCTTTTTGAGGTAGCATATATAGAAATATGAGGCTTTGTCCATAAGAATGACTGAATAAGGTTTGGTATAAATGTGATGAGATATTATTGTGTTATAAAAATTATAAAGGGGATGATTTTGGAGAATCATGGGAAGACTTATAGGAACTGATAAAATGAAATGGACAGAACCAAGAGAACAATGTACATAAAGACAACAATATGGTGAAGACAACTCTGAAAGAATTAGGAACTTTGATCAGTGCAATAATCAAGCATTATCCTAGAGAACTTTTGAGCAAGCATGCTATTCACTTCATAAAAAAGAGGTGAAGGATAAGATGAGATACATATTTTTGTGGCATTTGAATTGCTTGCCTCTATAAATGGTTGGGAAGAGGATTTTTATTTTTCCTTTGCTATTAATGGGGGTAGGAAGAATAAAAGGCATAATTTTGCTGATTATAAATATGATGTAATTTTTTTAGGTTGTATCTGTGGCTTTATTCTTCCTAAATTGGCGAGCATGTATACATGGGAACATGGTTAGAACCAAGCTTAAGGTGGGCATAGGCAACAGGAGTTATAAAGACAAAATCACAGAGAGGTGAGTATAATGACATAGTCATTTTATCAGGTCATCTCTGGGCTGCGTTCTTTCATACTACTCTAACAGCAAACTTCTCCTCTCCCACTTACTACTAAGTAGAATTGACAGCAAATATAATACAGGAAATATAGATCAAATGTCTATTTGATAAGGAATAAAATTAAATCACAAGAAGAATAATTTGAATATGCAGATTATTTCAAAAGCATTCAGCCTGAGTTTATAAGTTTGAACTTTAGCCCAAAGTTTGAAAATTGGTATGAAAGGAAATATGATAATATTAATCATAATATAATAAAATGATAGCCAGCAAAAACCCAGAGCTCATTCTGTTGCAAATTAACAATCAATAAGTAAAATAGGAGAGCTAAGCTATTTGGGACTTACTGTCAACATGATGTAATTTTTAAAGAAGAAAATGGGAATAATAATATTTATCCTGCTGGCTGCTATGAGCAGGAAAATACTGAGTGAATCTTAAAATACAAAATGCATCTGAGGAAAATTTTTTTTAACTGTATTTCACTTCAGTGGACAATACACATGCAGATGGGGGTATATGTTGGTACTATTTTCAATGTAATGGTTACTCAACAGACTGATGGCTTCTGATTTCATTAGGGACAGCTAGCCTGCCGGTGCTTGCTGAACCTAGCAATGTGAAAAATTGTGTTTATGTTCACTTTTCCTTCTAAAGGCTAACTATTATCTTGTCTTTATTTATTCATTTGTTGTTTATTGGTTATTTACAGCTTTTTGGTGTGCTAACTGAAAGTAATAGACTCACTTCCAGATTTGTGATTCTATCTCTGTGAGACTCACCTCCACTAACACAAGTGTATAATCACTTATAACTTTGGCAACAAAAAACTTTTTATATGTTATTTCATCCAAGATTTACAACAATCCCATAGGGAATGACATACAGGTCACATTACTCTTATTTTGCAGATGAGTAAATGGTTACTCTTTTTTTCAAGGAAAAGAAGGCAAGAGGGAGTCTGAGATCACTTTTTCCCACTTAAAATAGAATAACTAGCTTGTTCTTGACTATAGCTTCTTTGTCAAATGAGGGATTTAATACTAAATTCTCCCGATTTCCCAGTTAACACTCTGTCCACTGTCCACAAACATTCTCCAAAAAGTCATCATCTATTGGATAACATTCTAGAAAAGTGACTGCACTTTTCTAGGCCAGTTCTCGGACAACAGGATACATTTTACATTACAGACAGCTGCTTGGATGGTAGCTTCATTGCAATCTACTGGTATAGCTTTGGAGAACTCAAGTTCATATCTGTAACATGGAGAAACATGCAAGGAGCACCTTAGGGAAGAAAGAGCACCTGATAAAGACTATTCCAAATTATATGAAACTACAAATTATCTATGTAACTATAAATAACCATCTATAACTATAAAGACTATTAGAAATTATCATTTATAAAATTGTGACCTTGGATTAAATGATCTATTAGTTCTCTTCTAGCACTAAATCTTTTGAATTCTATGAAATGAGACATGTTTTGGAGAAGACACTCTCTGCTTCTTCTGACATTCTTCTTGGATCCTATTAGCACCCTAAATCTGTTGAAGAACAGTATTCTTGTGATCTCATAATAATCAGGCTTTAAGGGGTCTAGAAGGTGAACCTTATAAAATAAAGATAATGCACATTTTATTCAAGAAATAGCTACTTAATTGAAAGTACCAAGCTAAAAGACTAACGGGAAAAATACCAAGCCTAGTACAAATGGACAAATCGATTTAAAATGACCTTTAAGATGAAAATATAATTTTCAACAATAATCCCAGAAATTTGAGAAATGAAATGATTTTAGAAAAGGATGACAATGGATTAATAATCAATACCTTTTTTAGCCCCTAGGAAAGTTTGTTCAGTAATATGGTGATGGGAGTTTTTTAAGTACCAGTAAAGAGAGAAAAGCAGAGAGGAGTGACAGAAAGACAAAGATAGACTAACAGGTCAGAGACATAAAGACAGAAATATAGTAAATGAGACAGAAATAGAGGGAGATGAAGAGAGAGAGAGAGAAAGGGGCTGGTGTGAAGGGAAAGGATATGTCAATCAGTGCTTTAAGTTTTGTAAAATAATTTACAAATTTTATCATTTGATCTTTTCATCAACTCTGGGAGGTAGGTCCTATTATTATTATCTCTATTTCAGAGATTAAGAGAAGTTAAATGATTTACCCGTACAAAGCTAGTAAATTCTTCAAGCAGAATATGAATCTAGATAATTTTATGATCATTTTCAATTCTCTAGTGACTGTACAATCTTTGATGAAAGAGAAACTTTTTACCAACTTTTGCATATGAAAAAGCGATAAATATATATATATATATGTATGTATATGTATATGTACATGTATATATATTCTTACTGCTAACATCTTCCAGAAGAGAAGAAAGCCAGAAAGAGAAGAAAGAGAAGTTTGTAAAGAACAAGGTAGGAGAAGAACCATAAGACGATATCACAAAAGGGGAAAGAAATAAAAATCAATAGGAAAGATCCTAAAAGATCTGTTTAACATTCCATCTGATACTGTATGTCAAATTTCATATTATTTGTCTAATCATATAGCTTTTTTGTAGAATCAGCCAATTTCTCAACAAGCATTCATTAAGCACCCAATATATACCAGGCATTGTAGTCCCTCCGGATATGGGAAAAATTATGTAAATCTTGGTACTCAAGGAGGTCATACTTAAATGGGGAAAATCACACATAAATAGGTATGTACAAGAAAACTATAGACAATCTAAATTAGAAATAATCAGTAGAGGAAAAGCACAAGAAATCTCTTGGGTCACATGGCAAATCACTTCGCTCCAATGGCCTCAAAAAAGGATGTGGTATTCAGGAATAGGTTACACTAAGAAGTGCTACAGATGTGGTTATACTTTCAGAAGAGGTTGCTGTTATATCGTTTTCTTAATTATTTTATTTTGTTACCAGCAACATCTCAGGGAGTGGAGGTAAGCTCTAATTTTGTGATATAAAAATGCATTTATTGATTTAAATCAATTATTGATTTGTGCTAGAGATAACTTTTGTAGTTCTGTTCCTTTGAATTAGAATTCTATAATTCTCACATTACATCTCTTCCTCTGTTTTTTTCCATAGAACCTGGAAAATATTCTTTGATGAGTTTCTTTATACTTTTATTTTTTAATTACCTTTAATTAAATACTTTTTTGGGTATGTTGTAAAAGGATTCTTGTTGATGTACATATTGGACTAAGGTTCTCTGAAGTTCTTTCCAGCTAATCCTCACTAAAAACCTATATATAGGTATATATATATATATGGTAGTATAGTTATATTCCCATTTTAGGCAATAAACAGATATCAACTCAATTCTTCTGTTATATTGGATGAATCATTAAGCTCTGTCAAAACTTTTAAGTGATTGATAACATGGATATATTATGAGTATGAGTTGGTACATGGTCATGTGTTAAACCCAAGTGCTCAGTCTCCAAGGCACCTAGTTCCATAGCCCCCTATTATGCCATCTGGTGACAAGCAGAACAAATGCAACCCTTTGTATACAGAGTAATCCATTCAATATGTAGAAATGATTTAGCAAGTCTCCTTTTCCACCCCTGAATATTCTCTTCCTTAATTTAAACATCCTCTGATCTAATTCTCAAATCAAGTCTTTGACTATGCTGGTTGTTCTTTTATTAGTGCTGTCAAGATGTTCAATGTCCCTCCTTAATTCTAAGACCAAAAATTGAACCCAGTACCCCAAATGTGGCCTATTTAATTATGTATCTACTGTATACCCTAATTAGATGTTAGTTCCTTGAATCCAGGAACTTTATCTTTGGGCCAAGCATTGTATCTGACACAGTAGGTATTTAATAAATGCTTATGTCTTGATTGCTCAATCAAGTCAGAGTACATAGGGGGATGTTATTTTCCTAATTCGAGGTACTATTTATTAATACATCCCAAACTTGCATCAAGTGCCATGTCTGCCTTTGGACTTTTAATTTACAATCCATTGAAAATAACTTGATGCCTTCTCTTCCCATCAACACCAAACTAAAATTGTATTTCATTTTATCTCAACAAATATCTATTACATGTCTCCTAAAGAAAAGTTATGTTTGTAGCAGGTTTTTTGGTAACAAATAATTGAAAAATGAGTAGACACCCATCAATTGGGGAATGTCTGAATAAGCTGTGGTATATGAAAATAATGGAATATTATTATTGTATAAAAATGGTGAATAAGCTGATTTTAGAAAGGTCTAAAAAGATTTACATGAACTCATGTTGAGTGAAACAAATAGAACCAGGAATACTTTGTACATAATAACATCAAGGATGTGTGATGATTAACTATGAAAGACTTGGTTCTTCTTTAGTGGTTCAGTGGTCCAAAGCAATCCCAGTAGACTTTGGACAGAAAATGCCATCTGCATCCAGAAAAAGAACTGTGGAGATTGAATATAAATCAACAGTTATGTTCACTTCTTTTTTTTATTTTTTCCTCTCCTGTGATTTTTCCCCTTTTCTCGGATTCATAAAGCAATGTGTATTAAAAATAAATAAATTTTTTAAAAAAGAAAAATCTTTTTTAAAAAAGAGAAAAGTTATAGATATATATTTCCTAATGTTTGTCATAAAACTTTACATGCTCAGTTCTGGCTCCTAGATTGGATGTTACAACTGAGCATCTGGTCATAAAAAAGTTGAGAAATTTTCCAGCTTAAAAATACAGGCATTATTAAGAAAAGATGCATATGCACTAGTACTTTAACTGTTTTCTTTCTTTTTTTTCTTCTTTTCATCTCTAGGCTGAGATTGTAACTATTCCCATGGCCTATGTCAGGTGTCAGCTCTTCCAGTAAACCTGACATGGTCTCTGCCCTTCCCTAAATCCATTTAGCTTAATGTGTTGAATTCCTTTACAAATTTGCCTAGAATATTTTTTTCCTGGAATTCCCTTTTGCCTCATAATATTCAACTTTGTATGACACCTAAAGTCATATCTCTAGTCCCTAACCTTATAATATCTATGTATGCAACCAACTTCTCAACCCCAATTAAAGAAAATGAGCTCCTTAAGGTCAAAGACTGTGACAATTTTCATCTTGGCAACTCCAGAGATGAATAGAATCACATATTTGTAAAGTTAGAGGTTATCTCTGATACAGTCTCATCCAACTTGTGCGTGTCCAAGAAGATACAAGAAGAGGTACAAATATACCAGAAGATAAATGGTCTTTCAGCCTCTGCTAAAAGACTTTCAGTGAAAGAGAAATCCATTAAATTTTGGAACAGCTGTAGATATGAGGAAATGTTTCCTTTTTTCATTTAAAAGTATTATTTTTTTCCAATTACATGTAAAGATAGTTTTTTAACATTCATTTTTGTAAGATGTGTTCCAAATTTTCTCCATCCCTACTTTTCTGTTCCCTTTCCCCAATCCAATATAGGATAAAATGTACAATCATGTTAAACATATTTCCACATTAATCATGTTATGAAAGAAGTATCAGAACAAAAGCCAAAAATCATGAAAAAGAAAAAAATTAAATTGAAACCCGCATTCAGTCTCCATAATTCTTTCTTATCACAAGATTTTTAGAATTTTCTTGGAACATCGTATTGCTGAGAAGAGATTTTATCACACAACATTGCTGTTACTGGGTATAATGCCCTCCTGTTCTACTCACTTCACTCAACATCAGTTCCCATAAGTCTTTCCACATTTGTTTCTGAAATTCATCTACTCATCATGTCTTATAGAACAATAGCATTCTATCATGTTTTATAGCTTTTCCCAATTGATGGGCATCCTCACAATTTCTAATTCATTGCCACCACAAAAAATGCTATAACTATTTTTCATACAAACATGTCCTTTTCCCCTTTTTATGATCTCTTTGGGAAACAGACCTAGGAGTAGTATTGCTGGATCAAAAGATATGCACTGTTTTATAGCCTTTGGGCATAGTACCAAATTGTTCTTCAGAAATTTTGGATCAGGGCATTAGTGCATTTTCCCACATCCTTTCCAACAGTTAACATTTTCTTTTTCTGTAATCTCAGCCAACCTGATAGGTATAAGGTGGTACCTCAGAGTTGTTTCAATTTGTATTGCCTAACCAATAGTGATTCAGATCATTTTTTCCATATGATTATAGAAAGCTTTAATTTCTTCATCTGAAAACTGTCTGATCATACCTTTGATTATTTATAAATTGGGGAATGTCATATTCTTACAAATTCTCAATTCTCTATATATTTTAGAAAAGCGACTTTATCAGAAACATTGGCTCTAAAATTGTTTCTTAGCTCTCTGTTTTTGTCTAATCTCAGCTACATTGGTTTTATTTGTGCAAAACCTTTCTAATTTAATATAGTCAAAATTATCCATTTTACATTTCATAATGTTCTTTATTTCTTGTTTCATCATGAATTTCTCCCCTTTTCAAAGATAAACCATTCCTTGTTCTCCCAATTAGCTTATAAACCTTTTATGTCTAAATCATGAATCCATTTTGACCTTACCTTGATATAGGGTATGAGATCTTGGTCTATACCTATTGTCTGTCATATTACTTTCCAGTTTTCCCTGGTGCTTTTGTCAAATAATGTGTTCTGATCCTTGGAGCTGGAGTTTTTTGGTTTAGGAAATGTTTCCTTTTATCCATCCAAAATATGTTCATGCTTTTTATTTTTATCCATAGTATCTATGTCTTCCCTTTGGGATCACACAGAATCATTCTATCCCTCTTTCCTATGGCAATCTTTCAAACATAGCTTCTAGCCTCAGCGTATCATCTCTTCTCCAACCTAAAAACCTTATCTGTTCCAATTGATCTTCTTATGGTATGCTCTCTAGCCCAGTAACCACCCTAGATATTGTCTCCTGAACATCCACATGAATATACTTCCTAAGACATGTTGTCTAGAATTGAACACAGCAATGAAGATCTCTACTTTTTTCATTTGGGATGTGATGTCTCTCTGAATAAAGCTTGAGATAGCATTAACTTATTGGACTGTCAGATCAATAGTTCCCTAACTAGTGGTCCATGAAAAAAGGTTGGAAGCTCATGCAAGTGTCACGTTGCAAAGAGCATTATTGTCCAGAGGCAAGATTGATCTTGACGGTCTCTGAGGTTCTTTCCAACTCCAAAATTGTGACTGTGCAATTTCTCTAATCAAATTGAATTATAAATCATTGGAAACTTAGTAGAAGGAACTATATGAGCCCAATGGGAAAAGTGAATTTTTAATAATATATTAGATGGAAAACTTGATTTCTATGGACATTTGATCAGATAATTGGTGAAACATGAAACAGAAAAAGTATTTTGTTGATCCTTCTTTCTTTTATAAAGTCCATGGTAACTTGTAAGGGATTAAATTCTTTACAAATCATTCTTTTTGCACATAAAAACACATCCTATTTTTAGCTTGCCTCCTTTTTTTCTTTCTTTTTAGAATCAAGAGTTGTCTTTAGCTCCGTCAGTGAGTAATGAAGCTGGAGAAAATTCTCCCCACCCGCAGCCGCCCGCTACAGCTCGGTGGGTGATGTGCATCTCAGGGGTGGAAAATTACTGTGCACTCAAGCAGCAAGACCTAAAAAAGTCTAAAATCCAACCACTCCATGTATGCAAAAATCATCGAGCAGTATGATTCATTTCAAATGCAAATCCTGCTTTATTCTCTGAGAACAAGCAAAATATTCAACTCAGACATCATTTCATGACAGGTCCTGGTTCCCACTGAGAAATTTTATGTTTGGCCAAAGCACAGTCACACCAAACAGAACTGTGCAATTTGACTCTAACATGAGAATCTCTTCCCAAACATCCCTAGTAGAAGCATTTGACATCAATCCAAGTAGCCATAGTAGAAAAAAAGGCAAGAAATACTCAAATGATAGAATTTAATTTCCCAGATCTTGTAAGAAAGAGTCAGATATTATAATTGGAAAAGTATTGGACATGAGGTTAAGACAGACTACTTCCAATGTTGTCTCTGATGTTTGCAAGATATGTAACTCTAGCCTAGTCATATAATCTCTCTGAGCCTTTATTTCCTCAAAATGAGAAATGAGAATATTAGCCACAAAGAGTCTGTTGTGAGGATCAAATGAAATTATACATGTCATGGGATCATTGATTTAGAACTGGAAGGACTCTGAAGTTATCATATGCAACCTACTCGTTTTACAGATAATACTAGATCAAACTATCATTGTCTCCATCATCGTGGAGACGCTAAATCAAATTGATAAACTCAAACCAAATTTTATAATCTGATAAGGAAAATGAGGTTCAGAGAGGATTAATTTCCTAAGGTCACAAAATCAGTAAGTGACTGAGATAGAATTTTAATTCAGAATTTTTGAGTATCAACCTAATGCTCCATCCACTATAACACACTACTTCTTCCTCAAAGCATTGTAAACCTTAAATCATTATATGAATGTGGTGGATCATCACACAGTATTACCCTCACTATTAATCTTTGATCATATTAATATGCCTAAATAATGCTGGAGACAGTTATACAGGGTCAATTATAAATTTAGTTTATTCAATCTAAACTGAGCTCTCATTGTTGAAAGATGAATCTTTACTCATCCGAAATTGACTCTGTATCCTAGTGTTTTGTGAAGGTTTTAAGTCTTTCCTATCCTTCTGAAGCCTCCCACACTATTTCCTCCCTTTTCCCTCTCAGTAGAGGATCTTGCCTCATTATTTGTTAAGAAAAAATAGTAGCCATTTATTTTAAGCTCTTTTTTCTCCCTTAATCTGCATATCAAAATCCTTGGTCAACATACTATACAATCTCCTCAATTATTCCTTTCCCTAATTGATTGGTTGATTAGTTAGATTCTCAAAGAGAATCAAAATGACATCTCTTTATTAGAGTTGAGTAAAATTTCTGCCCTGACCAAGTCACCAAGTCAGTGCTTTGCATATATCCTTCTTCCTACAATTTACATCCTCCAGAACTCTCACCAGAACTATCTTCTCTTTCTCTGTGTGTGTGTCTGTGTGCACTTCAAAATTTTTGTCTCTCTGTCTCTGTCTCTGTCTCTCTCTCTCTGAGATTGTTGTAGGTCAGGATGCTAATGGAAAAGAGGTGACTTGAGTAACTCTCATGTTTCCATATTATCAAAAATGATTGCTGGGAGCAAGATGATGTGGAGCAGATACTAGACAATTTTAGTTAACTTTTTGCCAATCCAGCTTCCACTCTCATCACTTTCATGAAGCTAGTATCTCCAAAGATAGCAATAATCTCTAAAATGTCCAATTCAATCCAGTCCAAGTGCAATATCAACATAGTCTTTTTTTCTCAAGTCCCATATTTCTTGATCTTCCTACAGCATATGAAATTGTTGACTAGTCATTATTGTGATTTTACCTGAATATTCTCTTTACAATGGTTTTCCATGACATTTTTTTTTTTTTTTTTTTTTTTTTAGTTCTATTTGACCACTCCTCAGTCTTCTTAGCTGAATCCATGCCCTGCCCCCCCCAGCAAACTATGGATACACTCAAAAGCTCTACTCTGGATCCTTTTCCTTTTCTCTTTATATCTTGAATTCTGGGTTATTTCATTAGTTGCCATAGATTCAAAAATAAGCTTTATGCAGATTAATCCTAGATGGCAAAGTTAAGTCTTGAACAGGAAGACCTAAATTCACATTTGTCAAAGACGCAAATTAGCTGTGTGACCCTGAACAAGTCACCTCGCCCTTCTGCTGCAGTTTCCTCATATGTAAAATGAGCTGGAGAAGAAAATTGCAAAACATTCCAATATCTTTGCCAGGAAAACCCCAAATGGGGATACAAAGAGTCATAAACGTTTGAAAAATTACTGAACAACAAAATGGAGGTAATAGTAGCACTTATCTCCCAAGGTTGTTATGAGGATCAAATGAAATAAAAATTTTGAAGTGCTTAGCACAGTGCCTAACACACAGTAAACACTACATAAATATTAGCTGTTACTGCTATCATTATTGTTCTTATACATACATATTATTCTTTCTCTGAGTCCAGTTCTTTATTATTAACAGCATATTAAACTTGGACAATTATAATCTATATCAAAAATCTACTAATAACTCATCATATGAAAAACAGATCTCATTTTCTACCCTCCAAAATCTGCCCTTCTTCCCAACTTTGCTATTTTTATCAAAATGTTTCTATACTTCCAAGTTGCAAACTTTTGAGTTTTCCTCCATTCTTCACTCTCTCCCATCCCTCAACTCTAATGAGTTACTAAGTTGTATTAATTCCTACTTCTCCAATACCTCTTGCATCCATTTCTTTGTCTCTACTCACACAGCCTCCACCAGACTCTTGTCTGGACTATTGCAATAATTTTATAATTAATCTTCATTTTCAAATCTCTTCTTTATACAGTTTCATCTTCAACAAGTTGACAATTCTGACCTCTCCCACCCCCCCTTCAAAAACCTCCAGTGGTTTCTTACCATTTCTAGGATGAAATGTAGACTTTTATTGGCATATAAAGTCCAGAAAATAAGTTGGTTCCATATTGTGAGGGACCCATGGCTCAATTTAGCTGTTTTTTCACATTATATTTTCCATTCTTAGATTTTACTCCCTTATCACTGCTACCTATTAGAAAGTCTTTCCAATTGTTTTTCAGTCATGTCCAGCTCTCCATAACTCCATTTGGGCTTTCCATGGAGAAGATAATGGAATAATTCTCAAACTCATTTTACAGATGAGGAAACTGAGGCAAACAAGATTAAGTAACTCACGCAGAATCAGTTAGTATCCACACGCAGAATCAGTTAGTAAGTATCTGAAGCCAGATTTAAAGTCATGAAGATGTGTCTTCTTGACTCCAGGCCTAGAACTGCATCCACTGTACCATCTAGTTACCTCTAGAATGCACAGCTCCTTTCAAAACCTAATTGTTACCTCCTTCATTAGGACTTTCTAAATTCTGTCCATTTTTAGTACAACCTCTGATTTATTTTGCATTTGTTTGACATATATTCTGTAACTCTATGTGTGTTCAGGTCACTCACTATTCTTCATCCATCTCCTATACCAGGAAAATTTAAGCTCTCTAATTCCATTTTTAGCTTTATATTCCCAGTACCTAACATAGCACATATTTAAAAATACTTAATAAATGCTTATTGATTGATTGCACCTCCCCTAAGTGCTTGCAGTTCAATAATAGCTGAAGTCTCTCCCACTTAGAACCTGGGCAATTGTGCAATTTATATCTTGTAATGAAACCAGCTGTCACAGTTGGTGGTTAGGGAATTTTAAAGTTTGAAGAATTTTCAGAAATTTTGAGATTACATCTCCCCACCTTATTTTACAGCTGAGGAAACTGAGTCTTGGAGATGTGAAAGAATTTCCTAATATCACAAAGGTTAAAAGTGACATAACCAGCACTGATGATTGACATGCTTTAACTCCCAGTCTTTTTTTATTTCTATACCAACATACTATTCTGCATCCATCTCTCTCTCTCTCTCTCTCTCTCTCTCTCTCTCTCTCTCTCTCTCTCTCTCTCCCTCTCCCTCTCCCTCTCCCTCTCCCTCTCTCTCTCTCCCCTCTCCCTCTCCCTCTCCCCATGTGTATGTGTCTGCCTCTGTCTTTCTCTCTGTCTTTTTCTGTCTGTCTCTGTCTCTGTTTCTCTCTCTCTCCCCTCTCTGTCTCTGTCTCCCTTCCTGTCTCTGTCTGTCTCTCTTTGGTTTTCATTTTCCAAATGAAAGTATTAGATGACTGTCAAGGTTTCTTAATCATTTCTGTGCCATAGATCCCTTTGGCAAGCTGCTGATGTCTATAGACTCTTTCTCAGAATAGGTAAAATAAAATGCATAAAAATAAAATTCAAAGGATGAAAAGAAAACTAATTCTATTTAAATTGAGCTAAAAAACCAGGTTAAAGGTCCTTGGAGTAGATCTTTTTGAAGTTTCTTTCTTACTATGAATCTTCTTTTTCTATTAATTATCATGATTCAACCTTTTATGATGTCATTCAGTGCTTCAATCTATCTCATTTCCCACTTCTTTTTGATCTTCATTAAGATGCAATAATATCAACAAGAAGATAATTTATGGAAAATGCCCTACAAAACATGGATGTTTATTTTGTTGGGCATCTGTTCTACATAAGGTTCTTCCCACCATGCTTTTAGAGAGAACTTCCTAATTTCCAAGGTGTTTTATTCATTCTTTTCCAATTTCCTGAATCCCATAGGACTTAACATTGTGGAGTACTGAGAGAAATGATTAATAACCAATTATTTATAATGGGGTCTATAATGGACCAGAACTCTGGAGAAATATACTTGAGGCAAGGATTCCTACAACAAGGTGTGAACTCAGTGGAATTGATAAGATAATGATTATTTAGTTTAGCATGGTGATTAATAGTTCCCTAGTATGATTGATTTAATCTTACAACAAATAATGGTTCCCTAGTGATATAATGGTTAGCTTGTATTCAGTATGATGAATGGATTTAATTGTAATAGAGTATTTAAGACGTCAGAGACAGACCTAGAGGAGAGACTTAGAGATAGACAGAAAAGACAGAGGACTGGAGGCTGGAGGATTCGAACAGACTAGAAGACAAAGATCCTCATGGTGGCTGGTCTGTCCTCCTTCACTTTTCCACTGAGACCAAGGCTCACCTGAGATCCCCCAGAAAGCTATCCCAGCCCCAGACAAAGGAGACAGACTTTGAAGGAGATAATAAAAACTTTGGACTTTATTCCTGACTATTCTTGTGGTGATTATTCTGCTGAAACCAAGGCCCATTCTGAGGATCTCCAGAGAACTAGTTAGAACATTATAGGGTCTCTTTTGTCTAGACCTTGTAGGTCAGTCAGACTCTCAAGGATAGGACTGAATTGTTTCAACCCTCTGGAAAAATTCTCCTCATTCTTGAGCAAGATTCCACTGAACTGGTAGAGCTAATTTCTTATTAAAATGTAAATAGAATCTAATTTGGTGAATTTCTGTCCATTGCTCAATGTATATTTGATTTGGATGAAGATGGAATCTTTTGTCCAGATAGCTGGAGGTAAGTGAATCCCAAGATCAAGTTCTCAATGGTAGAGCTGGAAACTTTTGGCTCAACTCCTCATTAGGGTTGATGTCCATCTTTCAGAGTCTTCCACTTTTCTAAAAGTACTTAAACATCAGATGATTCCATGATCTTTGGGGCTATCTTGGATAGGACACGTGTTTTTTTTCTTTTTTCTTTTTTCATATTTAGCTTGGACTAGATGATCTTAAACGTCTTTCAACACTGAATTTGGATTCTTATTTTACTCATCAACATATCTCTCTTCCAGACAGTTTTTGTACATTTTTCTATTCTTGACTGACAGAATTTGATACAAAGGAAACTTTCTCGATCTTTCATTGCTCTTACTTCTCCACTTTATAGCAAGTGGTAAGGTTATGAATACAGCATTATGGGTAACATATTTCTATAATTCCAGCAGAGTATTTACACCATTCATCATTTTTCATATACCACATAAATTCTGGGAGTTTTTGATTGGGGGGACTTGGCAAGGAGATGAACTCCTGTGATTACAACATATTTCTCCTTCATTTTATACCACAACTCAATTTTTCCAGCCTAACATAAATTCTGTGACTATATGACAGAGGAGCTAGGGGCACTTCTTTCCCAAATGGCTTTGAATACTACTTGGGAACCTGTGCTGCCTGCAGGGAGTTTATTAAGCTATCCATTGTCATTTTTACTGACACCATGTGCCCATACACATGGAGAAGATTGGAAGCTTAGAGGCAATGGGGAAATTCAAAAATTATTGCTATAGAAGTTTCATCAAGTTCTGAAGTTTTTAAACTTCTATTGAAGTTTAGGACAACCCCATTACGCAGCTGTACACAATGTCTTCTTATCTCAGACTGGGTGACAAACAAAAAGTGCTTACTCTAGACAAGAAGGTAAACTGTGCCTTATAGGGAGGAAAATGAGAATATTTGTCATCTGTGAGAAGAAAATTCAATTTACCTTTAAATCCTGCTTCCAGTAGTTTAGTGATGGGTATTATGGAAACTATCTTTTAAACTTTAATAAATTTGCTTTTAAATGTCATTTATAGATTAATAACTGCCATGATATGGAAGTCTCAGCCAAATATATTTCCTGTTCACTGTTATTTAGCATTGCCAAACACACACACACACACACACACACACACACACACACACACACAATTGTAGACACTCCAGTAACTTCCTCACTTAGTTCTATTCTATCAGGGAGGTATGTGTATTTAAGCCCCCTGGACTTGTTAAGTCCATCTTAATGTATAAAATGAGGATGTTGGACTTGGTATCCTTTGAAGTTCTTCATCATTTAATATCTTTATTAAGATTTATGATATTATTACTTAAATCTTAATTATTCAGTTTCTGTGTCACCTTTGTCTTTTCTTCCTTCACTCTCTGAGCATAGTTTGCTATAATTCCTTCAAATTGAAGACAAATTTATTAAGTTTCTATTGTGTGCTCTTGCACACAATAAGTTAAGTTTTATGTTGGCATATAAAACTACAAAGATAAAAATGAGAAAACATTCTGTGCCCTCAGAAAGTTTACATCTAAATAGCTAAGTATATTCAGGCCACAACACAAATAAAGAGTGAAAACTATGTAAAGATTCTAAGAGGAGGAGGCAAGTGGAGATGGCATTCTTTAAATAGTGGAGGGCTTTTGCAGAACTACAGAGATGAGAGATGGAATTTTGAATCCTTAGGGAAAGAAGTTTTGTCTGGCTGACATATAGTTTAGTAGGGGTTAAGATAGGATGGATGAGAAAGCAGTTAAAAGTTATGGAAATAGAATTGATAAGGTTTGGCAAATGATTGGATGGGGAGGTGTGAATTTCAAGAATGATTTGGAGTTTGTGAACATAAAAAACTAAAAGCATTATCCACAATAGAAAGTGGGAAGTTTGGAAAAGGACTAGGTTTAGAAAGATAATGAGTTCCATTTTCAACAAGTTAAATTTGAGAGACTTATGTGACATTCAGGTGGAGATATTCAGGTGTCAGTAATTAGTAAAGGAATGGAATTCAGGATTATAAATAATTGTGACTATTGGAAGAGATGTGGGAAAATTGGGACACTAATACATTGTTGGTGGAACTGTGAATACATCTAACTATTCTGGAGAATAATTTGGAACTATGATCAAAAAGTTATCAAACTGTACATATCCTTTGACTCAGAAATGTTTTTATTGGGATTAAGAGATCTTAAAGGAGGGAAAGGGACCCACATGTGCAAAAATGTTTGTGGCAGCCCTTTTTGTAGTAGCTAAAAATTGGAAACTGAGTGGATGCCCATTAGTTGGAGAATGGCTGAATGAGTTATGGAATATGAATGTTATGGAATATTATTGTTCTGTAAGAAATGAACAGCAGGATGATTTCAAAGAAGCCTGGAGAGACTTACATGAACTGATGCTGAGTGAAATGAGCAGAACCAGGAGATCATTGTAAACAGCATCAAGAAGACTATACAACAATCAATTCTGATGTATGTGGCTCTCTTCAACAAGGAGATGATTCATACCAGTTTCAATTGTTCAGTGATGAAGAGAGTCATCTACACTTAGAGAGAGCACCATGGGACTACAACATATCATTTTTATAGCTTTTTATTTACAAGATATATGCATAGATAATTTTTCAACACTGACTCTTGCAAAACCTTCTGTTCTAAATCATCCTCTCCTTCCCCAGTAGACCAATACATGTTAAATATGTTACACTACACAACATAGCATTTTCACTCTTTCTGCTGATGTTTGCTTGCATTTTGTTTTCTTTCTCAATTTTTTTCCCTTCTTGATCAGATTTTTCTTATGCAGCAAGATAACTGTAAAAAATATGTATACATACACAGGATTTAACATATATTTTAACATATTTAACAAGTATTGGACTACCTGCCATATAAGGGAGGAGGTGAGGGAAGGAGGAGATAATTTGAAACAGAAGATTTTGCAAGGGTCAATGTTGAAAAATTATCCATGCATATATTTTGTAAATAAAAAGCTTTAATAAAAATTTAATTTTCAACATTCACTCTGCAAAACCATGTATTACAAAAATTTTCCCTTCCTTCCCCCCATTTTCTCCACTAGACAGCAAGTAATCCATTATATGTTAAACGTGCAATTTTTTTAATATATAATTCATGTTGTACAAGAAAAATCATATCAAAAAGAAAAAATGGGAAAGAAAACAAAAGGCAAGTGAACAACAAGAAAAAAGGGAAAATACTATGCTGTGATCCATTCTCAGTTCCCACAGTCCTCTCTCTGTGTGAAGAACTTTCTTCATCACAAGATCACTGGAAATGGCCTGAATCATTCTGGTCATTCTTACAGAACGATAATATTCCATAACATTCATATACCGTAATTTATTCTCCCACTGATGGGCATCCACTCCGATTCCAGTTTCTTGCCACTACAAAAAGTGTTGCCACAAACATTTTTGCCCACATAGGTCTTTTCTCTTTATGATCTCTTTGGGATATAAACCCAGTAGAAACACTGCTGGAACAAAGGGTATGAAGAGTTTGACAGCCCTTTGGGAATAGTTCCAAATTGCTCTCCATAATGGTTAGATCAGTTCACAACTCCAGCAACAATGTATTAGTATCCTAATTTTCCCTCATTCCCTCCAACATATGTCATTATCTTTTCCTGTCATTTTAGCCAATCTGAGAGGTGTGTAGTGGTACTTCAGAGTTGTCTTAATTTGCATTTCTCTGATCAGTGGTGATTGAGAGCACCTTTTTCAAAATGGAGAGAATTGTTTCAATTTTTAATCTGAAATTTGTCTGTTCCTATCTTTTGACCATTATCAGTTAGAGAATGGCTTGAATTCTTATAAATTTGATTCAGTTCTCCATATAGTTTAGAAATGAGGCCATTATCAGAACCCTGGAATGTAAAAATTGATTCCCAGTTTATGGCTTCCCTTCAAATCTTGTCTGCATTGGTTTTGTTTGTACAGTTTTTTTTTAACTTAATGTAATCGAAACTATCCATTTTTATTCAATAATGCACTCCATATCTTCTTTGGAGACAAATTCCTTGCTTTTCCATAGATCTGAGAGATAAACTGTCTTTTGTTCTTTGAATTTACTTATAATATCACTCTTTATGTCTAAATCATGAAGCCATTTTGACCTTATCTTGGTATGTGGTGTTAGTTGTGGGTCAATGCCTAGTTTCTTCAATACTAATTTTCAAATTTCTCATGGCATTTTTTCAGTTGGTATGTGAAAATTTAATTTTCAGGAGGAAATGTAGTTTAAGATGATCACAAGACATGGGGATATACTTAGTTTAATATTGGTGGATGATATTATTAGAAAATCATGTCAAAAGATATGTTACCAAGGAGAAAATATCATTTATAAATCACTAATGAGTAGCAAACAGTGTTTAGCTTGGAGGTATAAGACATCCTTTTACAATGTGCATTTATGATCAAACACAAAAGATCAAGTGAAGAAAGAATAGGGGATCTAAATTTTATCTTACTCTAAGCAGACTTTGTAATAGTTAAATGGGAAGATTAGATGCATGCAGTGCATTTTCTTCTCTTTTTTTTTATTACTAAAGCTTTTTATTTTCAAAAACATATGCATAGATAATTTTAAAACATTAACCCTTGCAAAACCTTGTGTTCCAATCCCCCCCTTTTCCTTCACCCCTTCCCTGAAGAAAAATAATCCAATATATGTTAAACATGGTAAAAATATATGTCAAATCTAATATATGCACACATATTTATACAACTATTTTGCTTCAGAAGAAAAATCAAATTGAATAGGAAAAATAATGAGAAAAAAATAAAATGCAAGCAAACAATAAGAAAGAGTAAAAATGCTATGTAGTGAACCACACTCAGTTCCCACAGTTGTCTCTCTGGGTATAGTTGGCTCTCTCCATCACAAGATCACTGGAACTGGTCTGAATTATCTAATACATCAAATCATTGTATAATCTTGCTGTTGCCATGTACAATGATCTCCTTGTTGTACTCATTTCACTTAGCATCAGTTCATGTAAGTCTCTCCAGGCCTTTCTGAAATCATGCTGCTGGTCCTTTCTTACAGAATAATAATATTCCATAACATTCATATACCACAACTTATTCATTCATTCTCCAACTAATGGGCATCCACTCGGTTTCCAGTTTCTTGCCATTATAAAAAAGGCTGCCATAAACATTTTTTGCACATGTGGGTTCCTGTTGGAATCTTTACAAACTGTTAAGTCATTGAAGTTGATAGAGATAATAATTATCTAATTTAGCATGGTTCAGTATCATTGATCTGATCTTACAAGGATATGTTTTGGGCCAGAACCTGAAACAAGGTACTAAGTAGAACTAATTGATACAATGCTTGTGTTCACACCTTTAGAGAGCTCATATAAACAAGAAGTATTTAAGTATTCATTGGAGTTCACAAATATGGGAGATTCACAAAGTAAACTTTGTAACTTTGTGAATTCACACCTCCCTTAATCCCTGTCTCCAGGAGTCATCAACCTTTGGGAGATCATATATAAAGGGGCTCTTAGCTTCCTATTAGTTAGTTACTTCGGGTTAGAGAGAATTACTTGGGAACATTGACTGGGGTCGGAGAGGAGCACTCTGGGGGGAAACCCACAAGCCCTCTCTCCTAGACAAGAGAGATTCATTCCATTTTCCACTTGGCTGGCTGGAGGCTGAAGAAAGCAGAGGCAGAAGCAAAGGACAATCTGCAAGAGCTCTTGGAACCAAGCAGAGAGATAGGCCTCAACTAACTGGGCTATTTTGGAAGGAGAAAACAAACATTTGCATTTTTACCAGCTGGCTGCATTTTAGGTGATTATTATTCTTAACCGAAACTAAGGCTGCCTCCAGAAAACCTCCCTGAGAAACCTTCTCCCAGAGAGAATCATTACATTATTTTAAAGAAGAAAAACTCCACAGATTCCTTTCCCTCCTTTAGGATCTCTTTGGGAGAGAAGCCCAGTAGAAACATTCCTGGGTCAAAGGGTAAGCACAGTTTTAAAACTTTGGGGGTATAGTTCCAAATTGTTCTCCAGAATAGCTGGATCTGTTCACAACTACATGAATAATGAATTAGTGTCCCAATTTTACCACACCCCCTACAACATTCATCACTCTCTTTTCCTGTCATCTTAGCCCATCTAAGAGGTGTATAATGGTATCTCAGAGTTGTCTTAATTTGAATTTCTCTGCTTAATAGTGATTTAAAGGACCTTTTCATATAGTAATATGAATGTCATATAGCCATAAAAATTGTTTCAATTTCTTCATCTGAAAATTGTCTTTTCAAATTCTTGTCCATTTAGCAGTTGGAAAATGTTTTGAATTCTTATAAATTTGAGTCAATGGTCTATATATTTTAGAAATGAGGCCTTTATCAGCACCCTTCAATGTAAAAATGTTTTCCCAGTTTGTTGCTTGCCTTCTAATCTTGTCTGCATTAGTTTTGTTTGTACAAAAACTTTCTAACTTAATGTGATGAAAGTGATCAATGTGGTATTCAATAATGATCCAGTTCTTCTTTGGTCACAAATTCCTTCCATCTCCATAGATCTGAGAAGTAAACTATCCTATGTTCTAATTTTATATCCAAATCATGAATCCATTTTGACCTTATCCTGATCTTTGCTAAGATTTTATTTAAGATTTTTGCACTAATATTCAATAAGGAATTTGGTCTATAATTTTCTTTCTCTGTTTCCATCCTACCTGATTCAGGTTTCAGTACCATGTTTGTGCCATAAAAGGAATTTGGTAGGAGTTCTTGCCCTATTTTTTTCAAATAGCTTGAATAATATTGGAATTAATTGTCCTTTAAAATTTGGTAGAATCCACATGTAAATCCATTTGGCTCTGGATAATTTTTTTTTCTTATGGACTTGTTCAATAGCTTGTTCAATTTCTTTTTTTTCTAAAATGGTACAATTCAAGTAATATATGTCCTCTTCTGTTAATATTTTTGTAGCTATTCCTTTCTCAACAATTTTTGTCAAATAGTTCTTATCCCAAAAGTTGGGGTCTTTGGGTTTGTCAAACACTAGATTATTATAGTAAAAAAAAATAGTGTGTAATAACATTATTACACTAGCCTATTATACTGATTAACTGCACTATTTCTTAGCCAGTAACAAATGGTTTTTAATTCTGCTGTAATATAATTTTATGTCTGGTACAGCTAGGCCACCTTCATTTGCATTTTTCATTAATTCACTTGAAATTTTTGACATTTTGTTCTTCCAGATGAACTTTATTTTTTCTAGCTCTATAAAATAATGTCTTTGGAGTAGATTAATTTAGGTAGTATTGTCATTTTTTTTATATATTTTAGCTCAGTCTACCCATGAGCACTTGATATTTTTCCAGTTGGTTACATCTGACTTTATTTGTGTAGAAAGTGTTTTGTAATTGTGTTCATATAGTTCCTGACTTTTCCTGAGCTGGTAGACTTCCAAATATTTTATATTATTGACAATTTATTTATTTTTTTTAATTATAGCTTTTTATTTACAAGATACATGCATGGCTAATTTTTCAGCATGGACAACTGCAATCAATACCTTTTGTTCCAACTTTTCCCCTCCTTCCCCCATCCCTTCCCCCAGATAGCAGGTTGACCAATACATGTTAAATATGTTAAAGTTTATAAGTTAAATACAATAAATATATACATGTCCATACAGTTATTTTGCTGTACAAAAAGAATCGGACTTTGATACAATTAGCCTGTGAAGGAAATCAAATATGCAGGCAGTTAAAAATAGAGGGATTGGGAATTCTATGCAGTGGTTCATTGTCATCTCTCAGGGTCATTGTCAGAGTTCTTTCGCTGGGTGTAGCTGATTCAATTAATTACTGCTCAAATAGAACTGATTTGCTTCATCTCATTGTTGAAGAGAGCCATGTCCATCAGAATTGATCATCATATAGTATTGTTGTTGAAGTATATAATGATCTCCTGGTCCTGCTCATTTCACTCAGCATCAGTTCATCTAAGTCTCTCCAGGCCTTTCTGAAACCATCCTGCTGGTCATTTCTTACAGAACAATAATATTCCATAATATTCATATGCCACAATTTATCCATCCATTCTTCAATTGATGGGCATCCACTTAATTTCCAATTTCTGGCCACTACAAAAAGGGCTGCCACAAACATTCTTGCACATACAGGTCCCTTTCCCTTCTTTAAAATCTCTTTGGGAGATAAGCCCAGTAGTAATACTATTGGATCAAAGGGTTTGATAACTTTTTGAGCATAGTTCCAAATCATTGTCCATAATGGCTGGATGTATACAGAATTCCACCAACAAAGTATTAGTTTGACAGTTAGTTTAAATGGAATTTCTATTTGTACTGCTTGCTGTAAAGAATGATAATTTATTTCCTCATTACCTACTCTAATTCTTTTAATTACTTATTGCTAAAGCTAACATTTCTAATACAATATTAAATAGTAATGGTGATAGTGGGCTACCTTATTTCACCATAATCTTATTGGAAATAGTTCTAGTTTATAATCATTACATATGATGATTACTGATAGTTTTAAATAGATGCTACTGATCATTTTAAGGAAAAATTCATTTATTCCTATATTCTCATGTTTTTTAAATAGGAATGGGTGTTAGATTTTATCAAATGATTTTTCTGTCTCTATTGAGATAATCATATGATTTTTGTTAGTTTTGTTATTGATATAGACAAGTATGCTAATAATTTTCCTAATATTGAATTAGCCCTGCATTTCTGGTATAAATTCTACTTGGTCATGATGTATTAGCCTGGGGATAACTTGCTGTAATCTTTTTGCTAAGATTTTATTTAAGATTTTTGCATCAATAGTCATTAGAAAAATTGGTCTATAATTTTCTTTCTCAGTTTTGACTCTAACTTGGTGTAGGTATCAGCCCCATCTCTATGTCATAAAATGAATTTGGTAGGACTCCTTCTTTACCTATTTTTCCAAATAGTTTGCATAGTATTGGAATTAATTGTTCTTTAAATGTTTGGTAGAATTCACATATAAATCCATCTGGCCATGGAGATATTTTTTAGGAAGTTGATTAATAGTTTTTTTTTTCTAAAATGAGACAATTAGGGGTGGAGCCAAGATGGTGTAGAAATGACACGACTGCATCTGCACTCTCCCAGATATCTCTCAAATTAATCCAAGCCTCTGAACTGTTTTTAAAATGACAGAATCCACAAATATTTTGAGTGTAAAAATTTCCAGCAGAAAATATTTTGAAAGGACTTCAAAAAAGGCCTTTTTCAATTAGGCATGGAGGTAGGAAAGCCAAGCACAGGCAATATATAAATTCAGGGCAGTATGGTCTACCAAGAGGAATTTATCACAGTGTTGGCAATTCTGTCCTGGGTTGCAAGCCAGGGACCAGAATATTAGCTGTAAGACAACCAACATAAATACAAAAGGCAAATAATGAGATCTAAACCCCAGGATATTGCAAGACCTGGCTACACCCACCCAGTACTGAAAGTTTGTCAGCACCTCCCCAGCACGGTTACCGTTAGCTGTAGAAGAAACTTGGACAATCTCACCTTTATCCTAAAAGCAGAGCTCAACTTTTTTTAATGAGCAAAAAAGCAAAAGGATAGTTCTTATGGAGAAAATGAAGAACAGATTTCAAACTCCAAAGACACTAAAAGTATATTGCCTCCAGATGAAACCCCAAAAGGTGATATAAAGTGGTCCCCATTTCACAAGGCTCTCTTGGAAGAATTCAGAAAGGATCTTAGAAGAGAGAAGAAAAATAGGGAAAGGAAATGAAAACTTTGCAAGTAGTTTTGGAAAAGGAAACACAGAAATTATCTGAAGAAAACTCCTTACAAAATAAAGAAAACAGTTCTTTGAAAAGCAGAATTTGTGAAATGCAAAAAAAAATCCATTGAACATAAGAATTAATTTAAAAATTAAATTGGCCAAATATAAAAGGAGCTAAAAAAGGTAAATGGAAGAAATAATTCACTAAAAATTAGAATTGAACAAATGGAAATGAATGACTCTATGAGACATTAAGAATCAGACAAACAAAACCAAAAATGAAAAAAAAAAAGGATTAAAATGTAAAATATTCATTGGAAATACAACTTACCTTGATTTCCTGAAAATTATGATGAAAAAGAGAACCTAGACATCATCATTCAGGAAATCATCAAGGAAAACTGTCCTGATGTCCTAGAATTAAAAGGTAAAATAGCCATTGAAAAAATTCACTTCTTAAGAGACCCCAAAATGAAAACTCAAAAAAATATTATAGCTAAATTTCAGCATTATAGGATCAAGTTAAAAATATTGCAAGCAGCCATAAAGAAACAATTCAAATATCAAGAAACTACAATCAGAATTAACCAGGCCTACAGCTTCCTCCTTAAAGGATAGAATATGATATTCTGAAAGGCAAAGGAAATAGCCCAGAATCAACTATAATAGCAAAATTGGGCATTATCTTTCAGGGAAAAAAGATAGACATTCAATGATACAGGTAAATTTCATTTATTTCTGATGAAAACAAAAAACAGAGCTGAACAATAGAATTGATTTTCAAATACAAAACTCATAAAAAGGTAAAAAGGAAGGCATTCTTGAGAACCATATCTCTGTTATAAGTATACTTAGGGAGTGTGGGTATAATTTGATTTTATTGTGATAATATGAAAAAGAAACTAGAGATGAAAAGGGTTTGTTCCAGAAAAAGAGGAAAAGATAGGTAAAATGAGGGAAATTACATAACATAAAGAGGCAAAGAAAACCTATTATAATTGAGGGAAAGAAGGGAAGAAGATGAACATTGTGTGAATCTTACTCTCATCAGATTTGGCTAAAAGAAAGAATATCAAACATATTTAGTTTCACAGGGAAACTTCTCTCACGTTATAAGGAAGTGAAAGGGGAAAAAGGAAAGAAAAGGGTAGGCTAATAGAAGGGAAAACAAAAGTAGTAATTGTAAAATAAATTCAAATATGTTTATCTATCAGCACCATATCTGTGTCATAAGAGGAATTTGGTAGGACTCCTTTTGCTATTTTCCTAAATAATTTGCATATTATTAGAATAAATTGTTCTTTAATTTTTTTTTTGCTAGAATTCACTTCTAAATCCATCTGGTCCTAAAAAATTTTTCTTAGGGAGCTGATTAATAACTTGCTCAATTTATTTTTCTAAAATGGGATTATAAGTAAATTATTTCCTCCTCTGGTAATTTGGACAATCTATATTTTTTGAATTAGCTCTTAAAATATCTTAAGAATGATCCTTTATTAGAATGACTTCCTGAAATGAATTTTCCCTTTTGTGACAATTTTCTTCCTGAGCAATTGCTTTGCTTTTGTTTGTGCAAAAACATTTTTTTACAAATTCATACAATAAATTTTTTCTATTTTATCTTTTATTCTCTTCTCTTTTCCTTGGTTTAGTTTGAGTTTTTATAAACTCTTCTCCTTGCCATAGATATGAATGGTTATTTCTTTTTTTGTGTGCCTTTAATTTATTTATATGACCTTTTAATATCTATGGCACATATCCATTTGGAGCTTATCTTAACATATGGTATGAATTGTTAATCTATATCTTGTTTCTGCCAGTCTATTTTTATCAACAATTTTTTTAAACAATGAGTTGTTGTTAAATAGCTGGTCTAGAGGATTATTCTACATTAAGCCACTATATTAATTTAGTTCTGTTTATCTACATTGTTCATTGATCAGCTTCACTTTTTTGACCAAATGTTTTGATGACTGTTAATTTGTAGATTATTTTGACATCTGGTAATAGTAGGCTCCTTTCCAATCCCCACCTTTTTCCATTATTTATTTCTCTTGAAATTCTTTATTTTTCCTGCCATTGAATTTTGTTAGTTATTTTTAGCTCTACAAAGTAATCTTTTGGTAGTTCAGTATGTGCTCTAAATAAACAAATTAATTAGATAGTGTTGTCATCATTATCATATCGGCTTAAGTTACTAATAAAAAATAATTACGTCCATTTATTTAGATCGGTTGTTATATGTTTTTTTTAATACTTATCTTTATATAGCATCTGCATGTGTTTTAGGTAGACTCCCAAATAGCTCATTCATTCTGCAATTATCATTAAAAATAAAAAAAAAAACTATCTCTTCCTGCGCAATTTTTGTATTTTAAATAAACAATTAAGATTTAAATGAACTTATTATCTATCCTACAGCTTTACTGAAGTAAATAGATTTAATTCTTTTTTCTAGTTAACCTTCTAAGATTCTCTAAGCAAACTATGACATATGCTTAAAATTATATTTTTCTTTGTCTATTGTAATTCTGTCTGTTTCTATTTTTACCGTATTGTTATACCTAGCATTCTAGTTCTATATCAGAAAATCCCAGTTATTTTCTTTTCTATTATTACTCTCCATGGTTTCAGTATATATTTATAACTTAAATTAATTTTTGTAGGACTTTATGTTTTCCAATTTTTTTGCAAATATTATATAATACTGGTGTTTTGAATGCTTGATAAAACTGTAAATCTAAGTGAGATTGTTTTCTTTTATCTGCTTTTGGAGTTTATTTGTGACTTGTTAAAATTATTTTTCTCAGATTTTGTTTCATTAATATGGATGTTATGAATATATTGTAAAATTATTCACTCTTTTCACTTAAGTTGTCTGTTTTGATTATCTGTTGTGAAATAAAAGTTTTCTAGTAGTATCCTAAATTTTTTCTTCATTTGTTATGAAATATTGCTTTATTTTATAGCAAATTTTTCATGTGCTGCTTTTATTTTAAAAATTAAATTGTTTATAATTAGTGTTTTATTATTTTAAGACAGCTTCTGATTTTATTTGTTCATTTACTATCTTATTTTGGAGAGGTTTTTGCCTCCAATTTTATTCTTTAATTTTCAGAATTTATACTTTAAATTTTTAAATTGTTTTTTTCTTAATTTATTTAGAATTTAATTTTAATAGAAAAAATGCCATATACACAGCAGAAATATGAGAAAATCGATTTCCATTTAAAGAAAGCCTCTAAAATAGATACTACACATTGTATTCGGAGCTATCTTTTTTTTCCTCTTTTGGGTTTTTTTTTCCTTTGTACTCTGCTGTGAACTTTTTACTTTATTCTTTTTTTTCCCTTTATCTCGACCCCACTTCACCCAAGAAGCTACATTTAAGCACAGATATATTTGTATATATACACTTACCTCCCCATGGTGTTGTGAGAATCTAAGGTAATAATAATTGTAATGTGTGTTTAGCCTGGCATATTGTCAACACTGAAATATGTTAACTATGATTATATGAAAATTTTCCTCAGGACTAGCTTGATGGAAACTCATCTATACCCCTCCGCACAGAAAACAGCATGTTAGCTATTTTTTTTTCCATGACTTTTGTGGTCTATTGTTTAAAATAAGTTGTTTTGATTATTTTACATCAACAATATTTTTTCTCAGTATCCCACAATTTCTCTCTTCCCAAAAAGTCACATCCTAGACCAAATAATTAAAGAAAAAAAAAAAACAGCAAAATTTGACAATCAAAAAAAAGTACATCAGAAAAAGCTAAAAATTTGTGCAACATGACAAATCCATAAGCCTCCCGTTTGTCTTTTCATATTTGTGCATTGTAACAATTTAAATTTTTGAATTTTGCAACATTCAATTTTGACTTTTTGAAGTTCTTTTCATTTACATCATGCAAATTGATTCTTTAGCTCTGCTTAATGCACCTACTGTGGACAATTGTCTTTGCATAAATTGAAAAGAAAGAAAATGCAATTAAATTAAAAAGTTCATATGTCATACCTATTTTTAAAGCCATTTTGCAATAGGAAAACATCTATTTTGTTTTCATACCTTTGCTATTGCAAATAGTGTCACTAATTAAAAAATGCTATATGGAGATGTTGTACTTATCAATAGTCCCCTCATAGGATAAATCTAATAGGAGAATCTCTTGATCAAAGGACATGGTGATTTTACTCATATTATTTACATAAATTTAAGCTGTTTTCCAAATGGTTTCTATTGATTTTTAGTTTCAGCAATAATTCATTAGTATGTCAGTCTTTTATATTGACTATTGTAATCATTTGTCATCTTTAACTCTTTGTAAGATGTGAAATCAAAACTCAGGATTATTTCAATTTCTATTTCTCTTATTATTAGAGATTTGGAGCATTCTTTCAAATAATTGTTATTAAGCTATTTTTTGTCCATATCAGTTGTCTACTTACCATCTATTAAATAATGCCTTTTAGTTTTATGCTCATCTACATGTGTGAGTGTGTATATATTACATATACAAATACATTCCATAATATACATATGTATATTACATATACATACACATATCACATAGGTATAATACATATGCATATTCCAAAATTTTGGAATGCAAAGTATTGCAAAAATGTTCAAAATTACATTTGCATATATTTGAAAAAATAAAATGCAATTTACAAAGAACTAGAATTGTCATGCATGTATATACATGTTTGTGTCTATATATATATATATATATATATATATATATATATATATACACATACACACACATATTTACTATACATATATATGAGAGAAAGGAAGAAAGAAAGAAGGAGAAAAGGAAGAACAAGAACAAGAAGGAAGAAAAGGATGAGGAGAAAAAAGAGGGAGGGAGGGAGAGAGGGAGGAAGGAAGGAAGGAAGGGAGGGAGGGAGGAAGGGAGGGAGGGAGGGAGGAATTGCTAATTATAGAAATTGGAAACTAAGCTTTGTTACCACCACTGTTTTGGTCACTTCTTGTGATGACCGTGTATTTAAAATCAGCTGGAGTCAGGAATTCAGGTTGAGGAAAAAAATCTTAAATCTTTATTGAAGTGAAGAGGTGAAAAAGGATTGCGATAGCAATATGGGCAAGAAGAATTGCGATAGCAATATGGGCAGCTGCGACAGGAAGCCAGCTAGCAGAGGGGAATCGGAGATGAAGGGCCGCCACAATAGCAATCCGAGCAGCTATGACAAGACGCCAGCCAGCAGTCTCTCCTCCACTTCCCTTTCCACTCCCTTGCCTTCACCCACCAAAAATGTCATTTCCTATCCAACACATCAAGACTCGCACAAAGAGTGGGCGGGGGCCATTTTTTTCTCCAAGCATATATATTAATAGAGTATGGTCCAATTACTATTTAGCCTCATGTGCTTGGGACCTCAGTGCATCAACTCAAGCCTCAGCCCATTACAACTTATCCTAGGTGATCACTGATTTTATAAAATACTTTTCAATTTTATATAATCAAAGTTAAATATTTTGTCCTTTGTCCTTGTCAATAATTCTTGTTTGGCTAAGAATATATCTCTTAACATTAAATGTGATATACATGTACACATATACAAACATAAATACATACATACACATACACATACACGCATAAATATGTTTATTATATATACATATATATATATATATACATAATATTATATATTAAAAAATGTTTTCTTGTAAGACCTTTACTATGAAGTTCATGTATCCATTTAGAAAGGTGTTAGCCTCTTAGTTCTGATACTGCTTTTTAATGTTCCAAGTACATTTTATCAAATGGAATGATCATTGTTGAATAATTTATGCTTTCTGGCTTATTAAACATTAAGTCGTTGGATTCTTTTTCTTACAATTTTTCTTGTGTAGTCTGTTCCACTGATCTACTTCTCCATTTTTAAAATCAATGCCAGATGTTTTTGATGATTGTTGCTTTATGGTATAGTTAAAATCTGAAGGTACTATCTCTTCCTTTCCTTTTCCCTCCTTCCTTTCAACTTTTTCCTTGAAATTATAGTTTTTTTTTTCCTTCTATTCATCAATTCTTGTTAATTTCCAAATGAATGTCATTATTTTTATCTATTTTAACACATATGTTGATAATTAGATTTGTATGGAACTAAATCTGTTAATTAACTTTGGTAATATTTGGTAGCATCTTTAAAAAATTTATTGGCATATTCCAGCCATGAAAACTAAATATTCCTGCAGCTATTAAAGTTGATTTTTATTTATTGAAGGAGCACTTAGTAATTCAATCTATACAAGCCTTTTGTATTCTTTGGTAGATTAATCCCCAGATATTTTATGCATTTTGTAGTTATTTGAATTGGGATTTCTCCCTACTCTTATTGTCTCATGGATTTTGTTATTATAAAATATAAATTTTGTTCCTGTTGGAGGGATTACTTTGTAGACTGAAACTTTATTGAAGCTATTAATTGTCTCAATTAGTATTTTTGCTCATTCCCTAGAATTTTCTAAGATATCACATCATCATCAAAAAACAATAGTTTTATTTCTTCTTTGCCTATATTTATGTCTTTAATTTCTTTCTCTTGCATTATCTCTATTGTTAGAATTCCCAAATTCACATCAAATATAAGGGGTGACTATGGGTATTTGTACTTTGCCTCTGTCCCTGTTCTTCTTAAAATATGTGATATATCCCCACTGATTATGAAATTTGCCATTGGTTTAGGGTAGATACATTTAATGATATTTGTTTTAAATGAAAATGAGTTTTGTACATAATCAATGTCTTTTATGCATTTGATGAGATAATCATGTGGGTTTGGATGTTTTTATTTTAAATATGATTAATCATGTTAATTGTTTTCATAATGTTGAACTATCCTTTAATCCCTGGTATAAATCCAACTTGGTCATGATGAGTGATTTCTTGGACTAATTACTGTAGTCTGCTTGACAGACTGTCTGAATTTTTTTTTTTTTAATTTTGAGTCAGAATTCATTAGCGGTATTGCTCTGTAGTTCTATGCTCACTTCTTCCCTACTTTAAGATTTAGAAATATATTTGTCTCATAAAAGTAATGCAACATGATGCTTTCATTCTCATTTTTAGAAGAATTAATGTAGTACTGGTATTACTTGTTCTTTAAAAGTTTGAGAGAATACTTCTAGGAATTTATGACAAGTAGGAATTTAGGTTCTTCATCCTCCAATACCCCACAGTCACTATACAGAAAGTTCTACCTTATATCGAATTTACATTTTTTTTTCTGTTCCAAATTCTTTTCTTCCTTCCAGCCCTTCCTCTACCCAAAGGGCTAGAATATGGGAATAGGGAAGAGAAAGAATATGATGCCTATTATAATGTTAAGTCATACAAAACATATTGTCATAATGGTGAAGAAAGGAAGGAAGGAAGGAGGGAGGGAGAGAGGGAAGGGAAGAAGGAAGGAGGGAGAGAGGGAGGAAAGAAAGAAAAGGAGGAAGGGAGGAAAGGAAAGGAGGAAGGGAGGGGAGGAAGGGAGGGAAAGAAGGAAGTGTTAAGTGTCGGAGGTCAGATTTGAACTCAGGTCCTCCTGACTTCAGGGCTGGTGCTCTATCCATTACATCAACTAGTTTCTCTCCCCAACTACTGACAGCATGCAGTTGTTGCCACTCCAGGCAGAACAATTTTCCTGCCTTCCTGTGGTTCACATCTTTCACAGAGCATGGAGGAGAATTTTGTTGCTTATTATCTCTATACCTCAGTGGGATGGAGCCATCATTAGGTTAGGACAAAGACAGCTACAACAGCACAAACAGCAAAGATATGGCTAAGATATGGCTTGGATTTCATTTTGATGTTGTTCTAGACTAAGTACTCATGGAGGAAGGAGTACTTTGTTAGGGATTAAGGAGTAGATTTCTCTGCTGCTGTTTTCTTGGATTGTCAACTTTATTATATTGTAAGATCCCTATTCTATAGAGTATGGAAATAGATGCAATTAGTTTACCTTTTTATAATAACTCATTTTCTGAAGATATTTGAAAGTTCACAAGGATCAGAGAAAATGTCAAGTTCCCTATGTTGTTGGACACATTCTTCTATTAACAGAAACTTTTTGTACTATTTCTAAACCTAAAAAAGCAGAATTTTTTCTCTTTATTTATTTTTTTAATAGCTTTTTATTTACAAATTATATGTAAGGGTAATTTTACAGTATTGACAATTGCTAAATCTTTTGTTCCAATTTTTCCCCTCCTTCCCATCCCCTCCCCTAGATGGCAGGATGACTAGTAGATGTTAAATATATTAAAATATAAATTAGATACACAATAACTACACATGACCAAACCTTTATTTTGCTATACAAAAAGAATCGGACTCTGAAATATTGTACAATTAGTCTGTGAAGGAAATCCAAAATGCAGACAGGCAAAAATATAGGGATTGGGAATTCAATGTAATGGTTCTTAGTCATCTCCCAGAGTTCCTTCGCTTAGCTGGTTCAGTTCATTACTGCTCCATTGGAACTTGATTTGGTTCATCTCATTGCTAAGGATGGCCAGATCCATCAAAATTGATCATCATATAGTATTGTTGTTATGTATAATATAATATAATAAAGTATATAATGATCTCCTGGCCCTGCTCATTTCACTCAGCATCAGTTCGTGTAAGTCTCTCTAGGCCTTTCTGAAATCATCTTGTTAGTCATTTCTTACCTAACAATAATATTCCATAATATTCATATATCACAATTTATTCAGCCATTCTACAATTGATGGGCATCTACTCAGTTTCCAGTTTCTGGCCACTACAAAGAGGGCTACCACAAAAATTTGTGCACATACAGATCCCTTTCCCTTCTTTATGATTTCTTTGGGATATAAGCCCAGTAGTAACACAAAAAAAGAAAATTTTGAAGAACCAATGAGAATTTGTTCTTTTATTTTAAAAAAATTCCAGACCAGATCTTAGCCTGAAAATATTCACAAAATTTGATCTGCAAAGTAAAAATGTTTTCTATTTATTTTGATTATATGGCAGCTCTATCACCACAACTATTTTTGTCCATACTTAAAGGGTTCCTATCATGATGAACTGGGACAAATGCTATATTTGAAAATGAGGACCAAAGTTCTTATTCTCACTATACTAAAATTTCTTGGTATCAGTCTTCTCCTCTGGGGAAAAAAAAAAAGGATTGGTCTAAGGAACTGATACCCTCTTACTATCTGATTTAGAAGTAAAGCTATTATGAACATTTGAAAGCAGCCCTAATATATACTGATCTTTACATCCACATTAACTCTGATGAGCCAGGTGGCTAGGAACATTGCTGATTGCTTCATGTTCCTATAAAATGTAGGAATCAGGATTTGTGTCATAATTTCCTGCCTAAATAATGGTATATCAAATGGATCCTCTCTTAATATCAGAACACAATAGGAAAAATAATCAGCTGTGCAGATAAAGATAGAATAGCAAAATGGATAAAATACTGGACTTGAAATCAGGAAAATGCATTCATATCTAACTCCTAAAACTAACTTTAAGCCATGGGTTATTCACTTAACCTGACTGACCCATAGTTTTCTCATGGGTACAATGTGGAAAACAAATCCCATAATACCTATCTAATAAGATCTTTGCGAATACTAACTGAGATAAAAATGTATAAGCTTATTTTAAACTTTAAATAATTATGTAAATCCAAATTATGTGATTGATAATGTGAGAAAATGTGGGATTTCATTGGCTTTTTGTTGGGGAGAGTTTTATTATTTTAAAAGCAAACTGATTATGAAGTAGAATTCCTTGTTATTTTTATTTCATTTATTCATTAAAGAGGCTTCATGTAACAGTTCCATTATTGTTATCCCAAGAATTCACCAACACTTCATCTCTGCTCTCTTAATATGTTCACTTTCAAATACAAAGGGAACAAATTCAGAGCACTTCCTAAATACAGAGTATAATGTGAGGAAAGGAAGTTTGTTAGGATGATTTGATGATTTCAAATAGTAAAGTCTGTCTCAGAATGTCTCCAGAGAGCAAGGATGGGGCAATACTTTCATTTGGTGGCAGCCAAATGAATTAAAATTTTGAATAAATGGTACCAAAACAATCATGGGAGAGGCTATGCATCATGATGTAGTTATGACCCAAAAGGGCTTCTCATGTACTGCTGTCCCCATAAAACTTTGTGAAAGTAGTGTTCTAAGTCATATCACTTCTCTTATAATTAGTAGGTTATAAAAGACTCACAGGAACTCTTGGTTGTAAAAGAATTCTGAGGACACTTAATCTGACACATGCCTGGATAAAAAGCATACAATACAATACAGCATATATAAATATATATATATATATATATATATATATATATATATAAATATATATATATATATGTATGTATGTATGTGTATATATATATATATATATATATATATATATATATTATATATATATATATATATATATATATATTACAAACAGTATTGGAAAAGATCAATGTAATCCTAAATTTTGAGACAAGGCAGCTAGGTAACTCAGCAGAGCAAATTCTGGGCTTAGAATCAAGAAGTCTCTTCTTCCTGAGTTCAAATCCAGCCATAAACACTTAGTTATACAATCCTCAGCAAATCATTTAGTTCTGTTTGCCTCCATTTCATCATCTGGAAATTGAGCTGGGGGAGGAAATAGCAAATTACTCAAGTATCTTTGCTGAGAAAACCATTGAGAGGATCACAAAAGTCAGATATGACCGAAAAATTTCTAAACACTAAATCTTGATCTGGTAAGGTCTTTTAGAGGCCACCTAGCTCAACCCCCTCATTTTACAGAGGAAGAATAGGAGGTCCAATGAAATCCAGTGACTTACCTAACATCATATAGACAGTAAGTGACAAAGAAAAGATTTGAACTTAGGTTCTCTGAGTTTTCTCATAACCTATAATATATCTTAATATATTTTAGATCATTTTTGTAATTCATATAATTAATTTATAATAATTTATATTTATAATATATTATATTATAGTTTATAATATAATAACTATTGTTAATAGGTCATGTATAATTATTACTAATATATGATATATTACATATAATTTATAATAAATCAACAATGGTATTTACATAGCACTTTGAAATTTCACTCATCTGATCCTCATAATGTCACCATTGTGTTTAATTTGGTGCTATTATTTATCCCAATTTTCAACTTAATGCTTTATTAGTATCATTTTATGACTGAAGTAATTGAGGCTGAGAAAAATACAGTGATTTGCAAAAGTCCAAAGATGTAATATATATCTGAGGTAAGATGCTAACTCAGGTCTCTCTGTCTTTGCACTTTGTAAGCTGCCATTAAGATGCTATCACTCTTCTCCAAAACAATAGAATGTACAAAGAAGCACTATTGGCTTGGTCTCCCAATATCTATCTATCTATCTATTATCTATTGCTTGTCTATATTTTTCTATCTAATTGCATTTATTGTTGGTTGATTTTAAACAGTCTACTGATGAGTTTTTGTTCTGGACTCGAACCATTTCTCAGTTATTAATCGGATTATCCTTTGTCTTGTAAGAAAGAAACAATTGAATTAATGCTAAGGGTTGGAGCCAAGATGGCAGAGTAAGGGCAGGGATTCACCTGCCTTCTCAACCAAATCCCAAAAAAAACCTTTACATAATGACTAAACAAATTCTATAGTGGAAAAATCAACAAAAAGATGGAGTGCATCAATTTTCCAGTTTAAGGCAACTTAGAAGGTCAGCAAGAAAGATTTATTGCAGTAGGACAAGAAAGAAGCTCAAGGCAGTGCAGGCCATGCCAGTGAAGACTTGGGCCCAGGACCAGGTGCTGAAGTGACTAAATCAGTGCCAACAATGACAATTTCCAGATCTTTCAGTGGACAAATAGTAAGAGGATCAGACAATGAATAAGATTTACAAAGGCTCTCTCCTCTCCCCCTCCCCCACCCCCAGGGCAGGACTCTGTCTCAGTGACTACACTTAGATCTGGATCATTGTCATGGTTATTAATTACTGTGTGGGATGGAGAACCAGCACATCAGAGCATGTGGCCACCAGGAAATAGGAAACTGGTCACAGTTCCAGGGGAGGGTTAAAAAAAAAGTACTGGGGTCACTCATAAACTAGTTAACAGCACAGAAGAATAGTAAACAAACCTTTTTCTAGGTCATATTATCTTGAAAGAGCAAAAAAATCTACAGGTCCCCAGAATAATCTCCAAACTAAAACTTGGGAACTAAAACTAAAGCTTGGGAAGTAGAATCCCACTTTAGCATAGAGTTAAAAGTTTTAAAAAATAGACTGGAAACTAAGTAAATAGGAGGAAAAAATCTGACCATAGAAAATTGTAATGGTGATGAGGAAGATCAAAATGTACATTCTGAACAAGAAAACAAAACCAAAATTCCTGCATTCAAAGGATCAAAAAATATGAATTGGTGTCAAGCTATAAAAGAGCTCAAAAAGGAGTTTAAAAATCAAGTAAGAGCAGTGGAGAAAAATTGGAAAGGGAAATGACAGTGATGCAAGAAAATCTTAAGAAAAGAGTCAACAGCTTGATGAAGAAGGCACAAAAGATTAACAAAGAACATAACACTTTTAAAAACAAATTAGGCTAAATGATAAAAAGAGGCACAAAAATCCAATGAAGAGAAAAATATCTTGTAAAGCAAATTAGCCAAATGGGAAAGCACATGCCAAAAATCACCAAGGAGAACTCCTTAAAAAGAGAATCAGTGAAATGGAAAAAGAGGTACAGAAGCTCTCTCAAAAAAAAAAAATAATAATTCCTTACAAAGCAAAATTTTAGATAAAATTGGGTAAGTGGAAGCTAATGACTTTATGAGACATCAAAAAAAATCAAGCAAAATCAAAAGAAAAAAAAAGGTAGAATATGTGAAATGTCTCTTTGGAAAAATAAGTGACCTAGAAAATAAATACAGAAGAGATCATTTTAAAATTACTGGACTATCTGAAAATCATGATTAAAAAAAAAAGTCTAGATGTCATCTTTCTTTTTTCTATTTTTTTCTGGTTATACCATATACATTTATTTTTTGACACATTTCCTTACATGTCATGTTCAGAAAGAAAAATCAGACCAAAAAATCATGGGAGAAAAAAAAAACAAGAAAAAGATAAAAGAAAATATAATGTGTTATTTTACAATTAGTTTCCATTTTTCTCTCTCTGAATGTGGATGGTCTTTTCCATGAAAAAAAAAAAAATTGGGAGGGGGGGTGGATTCCTTGGATCACTGAACTACTGAAAAGAATCAAGTTTTTCATAATTGATCAATGCACAATCTTCCTGTTACTGTGTACAATGTATTTCTGGTTCTGCTTTTTTGATATTGAACCGATCCTGCATTCCTAGTATAAATTCCATTTATTCATAGTATATTATCTTACAGACAAGTTGTTATAATCTCATTACTAAAATCTTATTTAAAATTTTTGCATCTATATTCATAAGGGAGATTGGCCTATTGATTTATTTCTTTGTTTTGATTCTTCTAGGTTTAGGTACTCATACCACATTTGTGTCATAGAAGGAATTTGGCAGGATGATTATTATATGTGTATGATTATGGTTGTGTATGATTATAGAATACTATTGTGCTTTAAAAAATGATGAGCAGGATGCTCTTAGAAATACTTACATGAACTAATGCAGATTCAAGATCTACTATTATCATAGTTACCCTTAGCAATTTGACATATTTGACATACATTGTACACATTTAGTCATGCAAATAAATTTCCATGTAAGCCATTCCATGAAAGAAAATGCAGAAAAAAATCCCTAGAAAAATAAAGGAAGTTAAGGAGAATGATTTTTGATCAATATTTAGGCTTTACCAGTTATTTCTCTGGAGATGAACAGCACCTTTTCATCATAAGTCCCACAGAATTGTCTTGGATCATTGTATTCCCAAAGGAAAGAAGAAAATATGAAATTCAAAATTTGAAAACAAAATAATGTTAAAATTGTTTTACATGTAATTGGGGAAATTAAAAATAAATAAGATTTTTAAAGAAAGAAAAACAATTAAGTGAAACTGAATGAATCCATAACTAAATCTGATAATATATCTAATATTCCTGTTCCAGTATCCCTCAAATACACCAAAAAGGAGTGTCTATCATCATTTATTCCAAAGATTTTTCTTATAATCTAAGTTAGGGTACTCTTCAAGGTTGTTTAAATGTCTTTGCTTTAATCAGTTGATAGTTTTTGAATTATTCTTGCATCAGCTCATAAAGTTCTTCATGTTTCTGACTTACTCTTAGTAATCATTTGCCAAGACAGAATACCCATCTTCACAACCAAGAAAATTTGTTTATAATAGATTTTTTTTTTTTGCTGAGGCAATTGGAGTTAAGTGACTTGCCCAGGGTCACACAACTAGAAAGCATTAAGTATCTGAGATCAGATTTGAACTCAGGACTTCCTGACTTCAGGGCTGGTGCTCTATCCACTGTGCCATCTAATTGCCCCTATAATAGATGTATAATAAATGCCTATTTGTTTATTTAATCCTTACTTTACTTGATCTAGATTTGTTTGTGGATTATTATTTTGTTTTGTTTTAGTCTGTTTTTGCTTGTTTGTTTTTGCTGTGTACAAAAAACTACTAACATTTTGGGCTTTGAAAGAGATTGGGATAAGAAGGAAAATTGAAACCACATTGAGAGCCAAATCTCTTAAAATATTGTTCCTTTTCACTCTCTCTGACTGTGTCAGACTACAATGTCACCTTGCTAAGTAAAATCTGTTTAGATCAGGATTGAAGCAATTAAGTTCAAGATCTCCCTACTGAGAGCCTGGAAAGACCCCTGGAATTCCACAGCAAGCACAAGAATGAATGAGATCTTTTTCCCCTTAGCTATGCTGTGCTTTTTGAAAATTTCATCTTTTGAACAGTCTTGCCCTAAAAAGATACTCTAATGGTTTAAGGCACATGAGAAAGCTTTTTCCTCAATAGCTTACCATAAAGGTCATACATTGGAAAGCTAATTATCTACTCTATTCATATATTAGTAAATAGCACTGGGGCTGGCATGCAAACATGTGAGCAAGCTTCTGTCAGTGTCATCACTGGAAGAATTTTGGCTTAGGGGATTTTTTGTCTAATTCCTTTAAAACAGCTCCAAAATTCTGGGTTGCCATATAATAGGGTTAAGGGAAGAGTGAGCTAATAGATTGTTTACTTATTTGTATTAGAAGTATATAATATTTAAGAAGCATTTTTATGTAACCATTTTCATGCAAGGAAATAACTAGATGCTGAGGATATAAAAAATGAAAAAAAATCTGCCCTCAAAAAGATTACATTCTACTAAGAAATGCAGCCTTTTTACAGGTGCATCTTTTACATGCAGCATCTTTGAGTAGGAGAAATAAAAAACTAAATCCTAGAGAGGTAAGAAAAGGTTTTATGTAGAAAGTAACATTTGCAAAGAATTTTGGAAAAAAAACTGAGGTTTCTAATAAATGGAAGAAAAGAAATGTGTTCTGGGAATGAGCCAAAGGCATAAGAGGATGGAGAGAGAATACATAGTTTCTAGAACTGCGTATAAGTTAATTTAGCATCCAGGCAGAGTCCATGAAGAGGAGTCATATGAAATAAGATTGGCAATGTAGATAAGAGCTAAAATGATTATATGAGCATTGAGGAGAGAACAAATAATAGATATATAAAGACAGAATTTTCATGTTAGTCACTGAGTACAGCTTGGGACACTTAAGGTCATGGGATAATCAATAATGATTCCAAGAATGTGAAATGGTATAACTTCTGGGGTTTTTAACATCCATGGGATTTGGATAAGGCAAATTTTTATTAAGGAGAATAGTTTCCATTAGGACATGATGAGTTTGGAATGTATGTGGGATATTCAGGATAACTCATAGGCAATTGATGATATAGAGGCTCAGGAAACAGTAGGTCTGGAAATTTAGTTGGAAAATCATATTGATGGATATCATTGGTTCCATTGAACCAATGGAAAATGATAACATCACTAAGTGTTAAGATGAACTAGTTAATCACCCCCCCTTATTTTATGTATATTAAAACTAAGTATTAGAAAAGGTAGAATTGTCTAAGATAACACTAATAGGAAATATTACTGCTGGGGTCCAAGCACAAGTTCTCAGACCCCAAACCTTGTGGTATATACTGTATACTCATATATACACCTTGTGGTGTATATTGTGTGTACATATGTGTTCATGAATGTGCATGTGTGTATGCATATATTTTCCTCAATCATATTATCATTTGATAAGGATATTATAGGAAAAAAATGTTTTTAGTCAAATGGTGACTCTAAACCAGATAAACTCTGAGGTCTTATCCAGATCTAAGAGTCTAGAATTCTATATATCAATGCAAATGTAACTTTAACTTTATGCCTCCAGTTCTAAGCATTTATAATGAAATATATTTCTTATTTAAAGGTAACATCATTCACACAACTTCATGATTCTTAATCATAAAATACATTATATATGTTCCTCAATCTTTTCCACATACTTTGACCCATTGGCTTTATCCCGGATCCTATCTTCTCATGGGAATGAGTAATAAATACCACAATTATGTGACACAATGAGCAAACATCACAATCTCCAATGATTTCTTTTGGAACACAAAGTCATCCAAGTTGCCAGTATGGTTTTTTTTTTGTATGATTATGGAACATTGTACAAATGAGAAATCTGACAGAAAGGTGAAAAACTGAGTTGAACCTAAGTGATTTGTAGGCGTCAGTAACAATGAGATTGAATATTCTCAAAATAATTAAAGCAATGTCAAATTTGACTTGTATGGTTCTGTAAGGACAACCTAGTTTTTCTTTCAACTATATTCTGATTATATTTCATACATATATATGTGGGGAATTTTTGGACCAACACACACAAACATACACACACAGCATCCAATACTTACAAAACTTAAAAATAGTCATTGACATAAAACAGATACTTAGTCTCTTGTTTACCTATTTAAATGTGATTCATATAAATCAATGAACAAGTATTTAATTAATCCCTACTATGTGGTAGGCACTATGCTTGGTACTAGAAATATAAGAACAATTAAACTCCCTACTTCACAAGGTGTTATGTTATAGTTGAAGAGACAAATGCATATGTGTGGTTATGTACACACACACACACACACACACACACACACACACATATATATATATATATATACATTATATATACATATAATATATATGTAAATTTAAAGTGAATTGATAAATTATGCACAAAAATAAGGAATTCCTTCTACCTTCTCACTGGCATTGTTCTCTATTCTAAAGAAAAGGTCTAGATACACATTTAGGAAGACCATTTACTTAATTTTTAATGGCATGGTAAAGTCCAGGGTCAACTTACTCATCACCTTATGAGAAATGAGATTAGAAACTTTAAGAGAATCAAAATGTACTGAAATTTAAAAAGACTTTATATGGGGACAGTTAGGTGGTGCAGTGGATCCCCTGAAGTTAGGAGGACCTGAGTTTAAATCTGGTCTCAGACACTTAACACTTCTTAGCTGTGTGCCCCTGGGCAAGACCCAATTGCCTCAGGAAAAAAAAAATTAAAAAGCTTAAAAAAAAGATTTTAGAGGCTATCAATCAATCAATAAGTATTCATAAAGTACCTAATGTGTCTAGGGACAACTTTTATGAAAGGTGATAAAAGATTTAAAGCTGTAAGAGAATCTCCCGCTATTCTCCAATTGATGAATGGTCAAAGGATATGAACAGACAATTCTCAGACGAAGAAATTGAAACTATTTCTAGCCATATGAAAAGATGCTCCAAGTCCTTATTAGTCAGAGAAATGCAAATTAAGACAACTCTGAGATACTACTACACACCTGTCAGATTGGCTAGAATGACAGGGAAAGATAATGCACAATGTTGGAGAAGATGAGTGAAAACTGGGACAGTGATACATTGTTGGTGGAAATGTGAATACATCCAGCCATTCTGGAAAATGATTTGGAACTATGCTCAAAAAGTTATCAAACTGTGCATACCCTTTGATCCAGCAGTGTTACTATTGGGCTTATACCCCAAAGAGATCTTAAAGAAGGGAAAGGAACCTGTATTGCAAGAATGTTTGTGGCAGCCCTCTTTGTAGTGGCCAGAAACTGAAAACTGAGTGGATGCTCATCAATTGGAGAATGGCTGAATAAATTGTGGTATATGAATATTATGGAATATTATTGTTTGGTATGAAATGACCAGTAAGGTGATTTCAAAAAGGCCTGGAGAGACTTACAGGAACTGATGGTGAGTGAAATGAGCAGGACCAGAAGATCATTATGTACTTCAACAATAATACTATATGATGATCAATTCTGATGGACGTGGCCCTCTTCAACAATGAGATAAACCAAATCAATTCCAATAGAGCAGTGATGAACTGAAAAGGCTACATCCAAGGGAAAAAATGCTGGGAGATGACTATGAACCAATACATAGAATTCCCAATCCCTCTATTTTTGTCCACCTGCATTTTTGATTTCCTTCACAGGCTAATTATATACTATTTAAAAGTCCAATTCTTTTTGTACAGCAAAATAACTGATTGGACATGTATGTATATATTGTATTTAATTTACACTTTGACATATTTAATATATATTGGTCAACCTGCCATCTGGAGAAGGGGGTGAGGGGAAGGAGGGGAAAAGTTGGAACAAAAGATTTTGCAATTATCAATACTGTGAACCCACAGATATGGTTGTTCCACAGATGTAGGATGGTAACAGACATAGCCCATATCCTTCATTCAGCATTTGAGGAGGAAATCTGGGTCTCCTAGTTGCTATTGGTAGAAGTGATGATTTCATTGCCATGCTTATTGACAATTTGGATCTGGGTCACTAGATAGATAGGACTGTTGGGTTTTTTTTGGCAGTCCACTGCCACTGCTATGAAAGAAATGAGATTTTCATGCCCAAGATGATAGTACAGATCCTTGACTGTCTTGGCAAGGCCATGTTGACATGGGTCTTGCTATAGCCAACTCAGATCAGTTCCTTGAGCTGCACTTCAACCTTAATCCATTCCCCACAAGAAAGGATGAGTCAGATGTGTTCCATCTCCATGACAGTGTTGCTGTCCAGCAACCTTATCCAGGTCATTATTCACAAGGGGGGCACAGAGACAAAAATGAATTGGGCAAAGCTGTATAAGATGAAATAGTCTTGTGTCAGTCATCATAAAGGTTGAAAAGAATCATCTGGATTTCAGTAATCATGTGGATAAAGTCTTCTAATTTTTCCAATTTGACAAGAGTCTGGAAGAGCCTTTGATCTTGATCTTGAGGAAGTCTAGATGTGCATCTCCAATACCATCACTTAATTCTTGATGCTAATCAATGTTGTTTGCTTTTCTTTTCCTATTCTTCAGTATGTTTTCAAAACTATTTCCTGTTTTTGTATATGAAGGTGGTTATATTTTTTTAAAAGTGTTGTTCTCAATAATCTCAAACAGTTATAAGTCACAAAATGTTGGTTTCAAGGATGGATGCTAAAGCCCAAATTGAAAATTTGTTTTGCCTGATGAGTTTTAATTTCTGGGTCTTAATCATGGCTCTGGTAACAATTTCCAATGCATGGTGTCTCTCTATCTCTCTCTATGTATGACTTTAAACTTTATATTCAAACTTTATATTTGCTAATATTTTAGAAAAATGAGAGGAATGAGGGAAAATAATGTGATCTTTAGCTATAACATGACCATGGCATTATAGAAGGAAAGGAAATGGCCACTTAAGGCATACAGGAGCAATGATGTATTGTCAAGCCAAAAACCTGTCAGGTAAAGTATCTAACTAAATAGTGATATTTTGCTAGCAAAATAAAACTAGTGATCTGTGGGTGTATTAGAGCCCCATCACTCTGAATACTGTCAATATAAATTGCTATTTAAATACTGACACAGGACTTTTCTTGAAAAAAAAATGAAAGGGAAAAAAATCTTCTTACTTACTAAGTGGATTCTCCTTTGAAACAATCTTGAGTCAACATATTTGACTTGGCCCAGAGCCAATAGAACAGGCATTTTTTGGACTACAGCAAGCTTGTCCTTTGTAGGTTTTAAAAGTAGGATACTACTGCCTAATTGGATTATCTTTCTTACATTAAGATTAAATATTTTTCTTTACAAGCAGTTAATTGGTGCAGTGGATAGAGCACCAACCCTAAAATCAGGAGGACCTGAATTCAAATCTGGTCTCAGATACTTAAACACTTCCTAACTATGTGATCCTGGGCAAATTATTTTACCCTAATTGTCTCAGCAAAAGAGAGAGAGAGAGAGAGAGAGAGAGAGAGAGAGAGAGAGAGAGAGAGAGAGAGAGAGAGAGAGAGAGAGAGAGAAATGTTTTTCTTTTAAAAAAACAAGAATATGAAAAAAATGAAGTCTTTATTAAACTAACTCTATCATTCTGAACTGATGCCTTCAATAACTCTTTTGTAATTCATCCTTATAGATATAAAATTATCATCTGAGGGAAGAATGTTAATAAAACTGACATTTCCCCATCAGTCAACTTAATTCACAATATAACACTTTCCAAATCCAATTATGTTTGCCTGATGACTGACATTCACTTGAACATTGTTGTTCATGTGGAAAAGTGCATAAAAAGGGCTCCCAATAATTTATTATACAAAGAATTGCTTTTTATTGGGGAAAAATGTTAATGTGAAGGAACAGAAAGCAAAGCATTATCCTCTCCTCATACAAATGTCTTGATGGATGTATAAGAAAGATGTTCTCTATATGTCATGAGAGTAACTGGATGTCTCCTGTTTACCCTTTAACAATCATACTGTAAAACTGATAGCAGCAATCACATTCGTTTGCACACCTAACTTGAAGTCATGTCTCTTATTAATTATCTCAGCACCATGGAGAGCAAACATTTTTCTTATCCTTGCCATCAAAACAGATCTGTCTATGCAAATCATGGAACAGAATCAGATGATCATAAAAGTAAACATTTGAAGAGATTTTATTCAATTCCCTCTTACTGGAAGTCAAGCAAAATTTAATGATTACCTATTAGGCATGCTGAAATAAGTCTCCTTTTCCTGGTAGAGATTGGAGCAGATGGTAATAGAGGTCCCTTCAAACTTTAAAATTTGGTGTTCCTGTGATTCTGTTTTCATATTCTCATTTCACAGAAGTAACTTGAAGTTAAAAGAGAGGAATGAATCACTCAGATCATGAAATTGCCTCATAGTTTCAGTTAATTAAATATAGGAAGAACATCAAAAGTCATGTAGACCAAGCTCCTTATCTTACATTTAATGAAAATAGCACTCATTGTAGTAAAGTGACTTTCCCAAGAGCATATAAGTAATTAATAGTGGAGTCAGGATTTGAACTCAATTATTCTATTTGAAAATGCTGGCTTTTCCCCATTGTACCATGATTCTTCTCCAAAGCTATCTGCCTGCAAATCTAATGGTCTTTCCACTGGATTAGAGGTATCAAAGCTGTACCATGAAGAGAACACTAGCCCTGGAATCAGGAAGAACTTATTTCAAATGCAGCCTCAGGCACTTAGTAGTTGTGTGATACTGGACAAGTCAATTAACTTTTGTTTTCCTCAATTTTCTTGACTAAGAAATAGAAGTCAAAATAGAAGCTCTCTCACTGGGTTGTGCAGAGGATCAAATGGAATGTTTGAAAGAGGCTCTATGCTTAGAACATAAAAGGTCCTATATAATTCCTCATCCCCTCCTCTTCCCATGAAAATGTTTTATTTATTTCTTTTAACACTAAGGAATCTTAGGTTCAAGGAGGTGAAATAACTTGATCAAAGTCATTCAGTGAAATTGACTAGCCTGAAATGCTAACTTCATCACTAATTCCCAATTCCCAGTGCCTATATTAAAATAAAGCAAATAACTCCACATATACCCCCTTGAATATGTTTGTCTGAGACTACACCACTTGCTACAATGTGATTTATAAATTCATTCTGAAAAAAGGAAAAATTCTTAGAATTTACCTTTCATTTAAAAAATCTAATTAGAAGAATGAGAAAATGTAGATTACTCCAGTGAATAGATTCAGTGATGCTGTGAACCAAGCTTGTTATGCCCTCTCAGCTACAATAGTATATTCCTATTGGATACATTCCCACCTCACTGTAAAGCATCCATGCATGCTAAAAGAAAAACAATCAAATGACAGAAAACTAATACACCTTTAATGAAATCAAGTGACAGTGATAAAATATCTAATTCTATGTCTTTTCCACCATCCAGCTGCATCTGAGGTCCCTTAAGAGATTTTGTTGACAAACTGAAGTTTAATAGGATTGAAAGAAGGGAAAAAAAGAGAAGGGAATGAAGCACCCTGAGTAATGAGAGAATCCAGGTTGTTCCCAGAGAGTTTGTTTCCTATATTGCCAGGGGCTATCAACACACACTCAAAAGGCCCATGGGCTAAGGCCAATCTGATTTTCCAAGCTAAATATGTCACAGATGTTAACATGGGGTTTTTTAGCATTGCTTCTTTTTTTGAGATAGAAGAATGGCTTGTACGTAGAAATAGGGTGAGATGTGGGGGAGAGGATAGAGACAGAGAGCACAGAGACAGAGTAGCACAGACAGTGAAGTGTGGGGAAAAGAAAGAGAACAGAGGGAGAGTAGAAAAAGAGAAGCAGAGATAGAAACAGAGATATAGAAACAGAGAGAAAAGTGTTCCTAAGGGAAGAGAATAGATCACTTCTTTCAAATCACAGAGACTTGCAAACCATTCCCTAAATTAATGACTCAACAAAAGAATGTTTGGTGAAGAATGCATTTTCTTATCTTTTTTTCAGTAGGTCAAGGAGGCTGGGGGATGAATAGCAAAATGAGAAGGTTCATCAATATCACAAGAAAACATCCCAAATATTTTCCTAAATCTTAGTCAGAAAAGAACCCAAATCTTCTTTGGAGGATAAAAAATTTGGCTAACTTAAAAAAAAAAAAACATATTTGCACTGCTTGGTTTCCATGGGAACGAAAAAAAAAAGGAAATCCTGTAATGCCTTGAGAAAAATCTATTTTTTATGTTAACCCTTTTCTTAACCTAAACTGAGTGGAAATCAGGAAAACCCTTTCTTAACCTAAAGTAAGAGTGGAAATCAGGGAAAGAAAGAAGGAAAAATCAAAATGGAAAACCACTTATTCATACTTAAAATTTAAGGAGTCATAAACATAATTAGAGGAGTAAATTTCAGAGAAAGCTTTACTTTTTTAATGAATAAAGATAAATTGAGGCAAAAGTGAAATTAAATGAAATGACATTAGTTTGGCAGATAGACGTGTCACAAAAATTCTCAATAATGGTAAAAGACCAGTAGACAAAGAGTCAATAGATTTAGTGTTAAACCCTGTTTTAATGCTAACTACCATGGATTTACTGGCTACCTAAGTTTAATCAAATTATTTGACTTCTCTGTGATTCCATTTCCTCATTTATAAAATGAAAACAATAATACTTGTAGTACCTTGTTTCTTGAATCTGTTGAATTTTAGATTTGGAAAAGACTTTGGATATCAGCTAGCTTAACTGTTACCCATGAAGATGAGTGTGAGCAAAAAAAAAAAAATATGAATTGTAAAGTGCTGTCATTATTTTTTGATTCATGCAGGAATATTATTATTAAGCATTTTAATTAAGATGATTTGTTGCTACTTTAAACAGAGCTCCATGCTTGTCCTAGAGGAGATATGTTTGACCTTATCGCTGAATTAAAAATTCCTTCTTCAAAGTGCCCAGGGTCTTCTTAATTGTTAAATTTAATATTTTCCCAACCATCATCCTTCTTGTTCTCTCCCTAACATTTTTCATAGTGTTCAACTATGAACTATGGTTTTCTTTATTGCATTCTCCCTTTGCTCTTTTTCTACCTATCTGACCACATCTTGGTTTCCTTTATTGAATCACTAACCCCCAAATTTGTGTCCTTCAGGACTATTTTGAAATCTTTCCTCTTATCTCTCTATAGTCTTTCAATGACCTTATCGATTTATTTTGCCACATGTCTATACATGTGAATACCAGATAAGTACATTTATCTAACCCAAGTCTTTCTCCTGAATTCCAGCCCATGAGCAACTCCCTATTGAATATTTTCAGCTAAGATCTCTCAAACATATCTCCAAAATACAAGTCATTATAGTTTACCCAAAAGATACCTTCTTATTCCAGTAGAGACCATCAACATTTTTCCTGCTATGCTCATATCTTCAGTATCCCTCAGCTCAAAGAATGATTCAGTTGTTCCACATCATGAAAATATCCTGAATTTATGTGTATGATGACACAATTCTAAATATCAACTTTGCACAATATTATATAAGTATTTTAGAGTAGTACAAATAATATGCCATGTAAGGGTCAAGGAAAAGGCACATTATCACCTAGAGTGATAAAGGATGATTCCTCAGAGAAGGTGGTATTTGATTTGGATATTAAAGAATGGACAAGAATTTACCAGGTAAATATATAGGTAAGGTGTTAAGTGCCACTCTCACACTCAACTAATGCTAATCAATCCTAGTTCCTAGGTCTATTCAGAGAAACTCTGGCAAATATTACAAATCTTACCTCTGTTTTGCAGTCTCCAGCTGTTCCTCCGGCCTCTATCTCATATGGACGCAGTTTGAGCACAACAGAGCACTCAAGAGTTTTGGCAAACTAGCTTAGACTTTGTTCCCATGGTCTACATCTCATTTTATGACCTCCTGCACTCTCAGTATCTTTCCCTAAAGGCTGAGCTCCAGGTGGAAAAAGAGTATGGAAAAAAGAGATAGAAAAGAGCTGGAGAAAGAGAGAGAGTCCTTCCTCCTTTGAGCTTATATAGGGTCTATGAGGTCACAGGCACAAGCCAATTGATGATGGAGATAACATTCCGAACTTGACTCAAGATCAGAGTAATTAGGATTCCCACCATGGCTGGAAGTCCCATCCACAGAGGAAGCCCCTATGTACTCAACTCCTCACATCCAGGGAAATTGAGACCGTTGGCCTACTTACATCTCAATTCTGACCTTTCTAAAGGACCTTTACAGTAAGGATTCTCCAAAAAAGCACAATAGCAGGAAATTTTGGAATAAGTAATCCACCTTGATAGTAATACAGATCATACTGAGAAGATTCAAAAGCTAAAGTGTTGCTAAAGTGTGAAAGGCCTTGATTTCCAGAAAAGAAACTTAGAACTTGAGGCAATAAGAGACAATAAGACAATAAGGTATATAGGGGCAAGACAAGATTTGATGCTAAATCTATTGAGTCTTTCTCTTATGGTCCTTATAGAATCACAGAGAATTTTCATGACATTTCTATCAAACTAATGATGTTTCATTTAATTTGTTTTTGCCTTTAGTAGAAGAACTCAATTTGCCTCCATTTTGTAAAAAAGAAAAATAAACAGCAAATGAAAATATTCTGAATATGTTGTGTGAGTAGAAAAGACCACACTGTGTATTAAAATTTATTTAATCAGTGGATTGAAGGAGAGAATAGAGATGAAAAAAATATAAGAAGGCTATTGCAATAGTCTAGGAAGATGATAATTAGTCCTACGTTGGGGTGGGGCAAGAATGAGACAAATATATTAGAAAAGAAAGGAAAGCCACAGAATATATATTTTGTAAAAGTGAATTTGATAGATGATAGCATACTAATGATCAAATATATGGGAGGTTCAAGGATACCTCAGATTATAAATTAGGGAGATTGATTTATAGTTAATACAGCTCGGAAAAAATGTAGTCACAAAGAGGATCATATTTGGAAGAATCATAAAGTCTGTTTTAAATGTGTTAAATTTGAGGTATCATTGGAACAAGCGTATGGAGAAGATCGGTAAACAATCAAAATACAGACTTTTTTTAGTTTCTTCACCTATAAAATGAGGAGGTTGGATTAGACAACCTTTATTAAAGTCTTTTCCTTCTCTAAGCAGATGACTACTTTAAATGTGACATTATCTAAACCAAGGTTTCTTAAAGTTTTTCCATTTATGACCTTTTTCTTTTTGCCTGAGAACATTTTATAGGACCCTGGGGTATATAGGTACACAAATCAAGTATTTACTGATAATAAATTATAATTTTTGCAACTTCTGCATTCAATTATGTGACCCCATGTGGGGTTGTGAACCACAGTTTAGGAATCTTTGATCTAAACCAAGAGGTTGTTTATTACAAGATCTCTTCATATTCTGTGTTTCTCTCTTTCACCACTGTTAATTGTACAAAAACATTTTTTCCAACCTTAAGAAGTAAATGTATTGGACCCACACTTAACACCATATACCAAGATAAGATCAAAATGGGTCCATGATTTAGGCATAAAGAACAAGATTATAAATAAATTAGAGGAACATAGGATAGTTTATCTCTCAGACTTGTGGAGGAGGAAGAAATTTGTGACCAAGGATGAACTAGAGACCATTACTAATCACAAAAAGAAAATTTTTATTACATCAAATTAAAAAGCCTTTGTACAAACAAAACTAATGCAAACAAGATTAGAAGGGAAGCAACAAACTGGGAAAACATCTTCACAGTTAAAGGTTCTGATAAAGGCCTCATTTCCAAAATATATAGAGAATTGACTCTAATTTATAAGAAATCAAGCCATTCTCCAATTGATAAATGGTCAAAGGATATGAACAGACAATTTTCAGATGATGAAATTGAAACTATTACCACTCATATGAGAGAGTTATCCAAATCATTATCGATCAGAGAAATGCAAATTAAGATGACTCTGAAATAGCACTACACACCTGTCAGATTGGCTAAGATGACAGGAAAAAATAATGATGAATGTTGGAGGGGATGCGGAAAAACTGGGACACTGATGCATTGTTGGTGGAGTTGTGAACGAATCCAACCATTCAGGAAAGCAATCTGGAATTATGCCCAAAAAGTTATCAAACTGTGCATACCCTTTGATCCAACAGTGTTTCTACTGGGCTTATACCCCAAAGAGATACTAAAGAAGGGAAAGGGACCTGGATGTGCCAAAATGTTTGTGGCAGTCCTATTTGTAGTGGCTAAAACCTGGAAAATGAATGGATGACCATCAATTGAAGAATGGTTGAGTAAATTGTGGTATATGAATGTTATGGAATATTATTGTTCTGTAAGAAATGACCAGCAGGATGATTTCAGAGAGGCTTGGAGAGACTTATATGAACTGATGCTAAGTGAAATGAGCAGAACCAGGAGATCATTATATACTTCAGCAATGATACGGTATGAAGATATATTCTGATGGAAGTGGATTTCTTTGACAAAGAGACCTAACTCAATTTCAATTGATCAATGATGGACAAAAGCAGCAACACCCAAAGAAAGAACACTGGAAAATGAATGCAAACTATTTGCATTTTTGTTTTTCTTCCCGGGGTTATTTTTACCTTCTGAATCCAATTCTCCTTGTGAAACAAGAGAACTGTTCGGTTCTGCAAACATATATTGTATCTAGGATATACTGCGACATATTTAACATATATAGGACTGCTTGCCATCTAGGGGAAGGGTGGAGGGAGAGAGGGGAAAAATCAGAACAGAAGTGAGTGCAAGGGATAATGTTGTAAAAAGTTATCCTGGCATGGGTTCTGTCAATAAAAAGTTATTATAAAAAATTAATTTAAAAAAAAAAGAAGTAAATGTATGAAACTAAAGAAATGAACACTACATCTACTAACTGAAAAGCTGCAGTATGAAAAACTGAGTCAAGATTTTTGTCTACTGCTTTGAATATAGATAGACATACTGTATAACAGGCTGAATTTGTTAATGTTTGTGTTATTTCTTTTTTTCTGTCTTTTTCTTTTTGATGAAGCAATTGGACTAAGTGACATTCCCAGTGTCACACAAGTGGGAAGCATTAATGTATTATTTGTTTAAAAAGTTAAATTAAAAAAAAAAAACAAAAATTTTGAGAGACTGTAGAGAAAAGGAAAGGTAACCAATGTCAATTTCCTGAAGAAAATCCTCATTAAGGTGTCAGAATAAGGGTGAAAACACAGTGCAGAAAACAAAAACACAATGATCATCAAGTTAGGACAAAAATAAATGAAACAAAAGCTTTCTATATCCAAGCAAAGAAAGTATACGGTATCCAGAAGTGGCTAGAAACTACAAAGGCAGCAAGAAAGATAAATATTGGAAAAGACCCAATGGGTGTGGTGATTAGGAAGTTAGAATGGTTAGAGTGTGAGCCAGTTTGCAAGGATCTGAGCAAGCAATGGACAGTAAAAAAGTACTTTAATTTTTTTTCTAGAAGTTTAGCAGTGAAGAGGAGTTAAGATGGGATAAAATTGAAGGGTTAAGAGAAAAATCTTTAATATTAAGGAAACCTGAATAGGTTTGTGATAACTAATGATAACTAGAACTAGTTCCTAATTAGTTTGGATTCATAATGAGGAAGTGGTAGCATCTATGCATGACTTGAGCCTCTCATTTCCTTGTAAAGTAGAAAACTTCTAAAGTCAATTTGAGTTTAGATGCTCAGTTTTTTGTCAAACTAACAGGAACTCAAGGGGGAAATAGCATAGAATGAAGACAAACACTTAATTGGAAAAGAAAAGGGAACAAAGAAAACATTAGTAACACTCAGAATCAGTTTCTCCCATGAGTACATCTATGCTCTCCTCTTTCTCATTATGAACTAGCAAGGGGAAAAAAGTGCCTCTCTTCCATCCCACAGTTTCCACCCATAAATGAAAAAAAAAAAGGTGACAGCAATAAAATTAAAAGTTATTCCAGGCAGTTCTGTTATTCTTCTGGGACAATTATGGTGGGATGATGTTAGAAAAAGATTGGATAAAATCTCTTTCACTACTACTAGACCATAGTCATATATCTTCACCCAAACACTTCTACAGAATTGATCTCTGGTCTTATTTAAAGAATTCTTTGATTCTTGGATGCCTGGATAATACTATCACATTCTCCTTCAAAAGACCCCTATGTTTCTCCAACTATGTGTTTCTCTGGTTTTTACCCCAAAAGGATCAATCTGTTTGCTCCACAATCTTGTTTCTTTTTATGCCATAGCTACCCAAAGTCATAGTCATGTTGTCTCTGAGAAATGGATTCTGGATCTTTTACATAGTACATGGAAATGAGAGTTTGCTCCTTCCCAACCACTTGTTACAATCATAGGCAGAAGTGGAGAGAGGAATATTAAGGATACATAAGAGGCAGGATAAAAATGTAAACCACTAGTATATCACATCATTTAAAGTTTGCCATTTGCTGCAATCCCTCTGATCTCTTCAAAATCAGCTGTTAGTACTGCATTCAAACATCCATGCTCCAGCATTTTTTTTACCAGCTGATGACTAACCCAATATTGCAGTGTTTAATTTGACAGGAACACAGACAATACCTACTACTGTTTTAAAATGCTCAAGAGATCAAGGACAGATTGCCTTTGATTAAACATTTTCAGTACAAAATCCAAACTACAGACTAACCTACTTCACAAGCTCCTTTTAAATTTAGGTTGCCAGGACATACAAGAAAGGGAAAGGTGCTGAAACATGCAATCTGTTAGAGGAGGAAACAAGGTATTCAACAGGTTCAAAGTCAGATGATTTCATTTACATCCCTTCCTCTCCCCACATGAGTTGTTGGTTATTATTTTTCTTATTTTGTGTATTTTTTAATCTGATGAGTCAAGAGGAGTGGTAAGGCTTTTTGGGGATAACACATTTTTTCCCAACAAACAAACCCATTTTTAAAATAATAAAAGAGTCAAACATCTACAGGAAGCTGATGAAGAGCTCAATTTGAGCATCTATTTTCCTCTTCAAGTCACTAAAATAAACTCACTGTTATAAATTCAAGTGTAGAGAAGATTGTCTAATTAATGGGATGCTGAACTGATTAGACATGCTTTATAAATGTCTATTCCATTGTTTCTACTGATTCATAGTACAGACAGACTAGAAAGAACTCCTAAGAAGGACTAAAGGACTGCAGGGTGTGTTCTGCCCTGTCTTGAGTGGTACCCTCTTGACCTTGTCTCATTTACCCTTGAAAGTACATTCTCAAGGTCCCTAATGTCATGGGAAAATGAACAGAGGACTGGACTGAGTCAGGAAGTCTTCTGTTTAAAATTTGCCACTTACACATAGTGGTTTTGTCATTATGGAAAAGTCACTTAATAGCTCTGGCTATACTTTTTTCATCAAAAAAATGTAGATAATAAAATGTATACCAAAATGTAAGCATAATTTTATGAACCAAATTTAGATTTTTTGGGACATCTTTTGTTTGTAGCACTTTTCTTACAGATCTATTGTGAGATGAAATAATATACACAAAATACTTTTAAAATTTTAAATCACTATACAAATACATTTAATTCTCATTATTATTTCACTATGTTTCCTAGATAGTCCAAGTCTAAAATCCAATAGGTATTTAATGTAAAGAATAGAAGACTGGGATAGAGGGGTGAGAGAGGGGGTTTTAATAGAAGTGTTGCTACAACAGAAAAAAAAAGAGATTTTCCATCAGGGAACCTGAAATCAGAGCTAGGTACCTCTATGGTCATGAGCAATTATTTCATCTCTCTGATCGTTAGTTATACTGAGGGGACACGAGTTTTAGAAGAGATATGTTCTTATAATTTGCTGATTTTCTGGATACCATGAAGTCAGAAGATCCATGATGAAATCTAAGCTAGGAAATGAAACTCATAATGATTGACCCATGCCCTTGAAGTAGTCCAGTTTAGTATTCACTAAAATAACCTAAATATCTCCACTTCCTTCAATCAATACACAGATAACATAGACTTAAAGCCTTCCACCATCATGAGCATTCTTCAGCAAACACTGTCTAATTGAAAATGGTGATACTCTCTGCTCCATGAAGGCAAAAGTTATATCACTTCACCTTTGTTTTCTCAGTCCTTAGCAGAGTATGGGTGTGGGAAGAAATAGTCCAGATATGTTCTGATCTGGAAAAGATATTCCAAATGAGTTCTGAATAGGGAAAAAATGCTCCAGATGTGTTCTGACCTAGGAAAAAATATTCCAAATATGTTCTGACTAGGGTAGGCTGATTCCTTATTTCTCAAAGCTATGTCTCTCAAACATCCCAAGGGAAAAAAAAAATATATATATATATATTAGCTTTGGAAGAGATGAATAAGCATTAAATATATCGATAGATAAATGATAAATACAAAAATACATAGATACATGAATAGATGGAATGATATATGGATAAATGGATGAATAGATTTATAGATAATTAATGAATAAATATATAAATGAATGAATAGATAAATAAATGAAAGAATAAGCATTTATCATTTTTATTTATCCTATATGTATTTTAAGTATCTATTTATTTACTTGTCTTACAAACTCCCTCCATTAAATTATAAGATTCTTGAAAGCTGGCATTGTTTGAGCCTTCATGTCCCCCCCTACTTGATACAGAACTTGGAACCTAATAAGCACTTAATCAATATTTGTTGATTAATTCATTGCGTGTTTACTATAGGCCAGACACTATAGATATAATTAATGTACCCCAGCAAAACAAAACAAAAAATATAATAATGATTGCAAAGGAAATTCAAAACTTACATCAGACTGCAGCCAATCATTGATTTTCATGGAAGATGTGAGTATTTATAGAAAAAAATTATTAAATTTATCTGATATGGGCCTTGCAGAAGAAATTACAGAGGCTAACTTCATGAAGAAAGAAAAGGTCATGGAGTAAAATTGTAAAATACAGGAAAAAATAAATAAAGTAAAAACATAGTAGTAACCTGAAAGGGAATAAAGGAAGGCTAATTGTTCATCAAAGAAGATTAGAGATATCCCAAACCAGCCACAATGAACAATTGTTGCTTATAGCAACAACAATTATTATATTTAATTAGTTATTAGTTAGTAATATTTACCTATTAATATGTTTACTGAGAACTTTAACATTTGAATAGCAGTTTACACATCAACTGATTTACCCAACAAATACTGAATGGTACAATTGAATACAGTAAGGGACAACAAATTTAAATGATTTGCCCAAGTTTACACAACTAGAAATGCCTGATCTGATCTCACATCTTTCTCATTTCAAGTTCAGTTTTACTACCCAGGTGCTTTTTAAAGCAAATAGTAGAATAGATGAATGAATGAACAAGTGAATGAACAAAATTTAATAATGCATTAACATATTATTTACTATAATGCAATGAGTTTAATATTTAATACCAAATACTTTGGTTAGAGTTTGGAATACAAACAGGAAAACAGTCCCTATTCTTAAGGAAATGACTTAAGTACTATAGTGGATAGAATACTAAGCCTGTAATTACCCAGACATGAATTCATATCCTGCCTCAGATACTTAGCTGGTATGTGACTCTGGTTGTCACTTGACTGCTGTCCACCTCAATTTCCTCATCTATGAATTGGGGATGATAATAGCACATATTGCTATATTGTGAGTTTGTGTTGTTGTGAGGATCACATGAGATAATATTTGTAAAATTCTTTGAATCTTTAAAGTTTAAATATTAAAACTTAAAGTGCTATGTAGATGCTAGTTATCATTATAATATTCTTAAAGTGTGTGGGAATCAAAGGTTGGCTGGTGTGAAATGGTTGGAGTTCATATGGCACATAGCTGGACTTTTAGCTATCAGTACAGCAGAGCCCCATTATAGGAGTTCCAAAGTTGAAAGGTTAATCCCTCCAGAATATGGTCTCAGGACCAAAGGTGCAATTATATGGCAGCTGGTAAAAAGATGATCGGAATGCACAAAAGATACAAGTATATGTGGCAGAGACTGTGATTTCAATTTAATTTTTGGAAATAAATTTGTTTAGAGAGAGACCCCCAGAATGGCCCCTATAAGGAAAGTGAACACTCCAGGATACTTTATATATATTTATGAATTACTGTTGTTAACTGGGTATAAAGATCAGTTGCTGTGCCCTCCTGAAAAACTGCAAGTGATACCAATGCCCTTTGAATGGTGTTATACCGGGAGAAAGCATCCGTATTTATGGCTTTTTTGAGACAGTCTGATGTAGTGGTAAAAGCATTAGTGCCTTTAGTCAAGAAGCTGAAGGGAAGTGAGGGAAACTAGAAGGAGCATTCCAGTAGGAGTCTAGGGAAGATCTCTGAAATCTGCTCTGATTCTTAAGTAAGTGAACAACTTTGGAAAGGTTCCCCTTCCCTTCCTATCAGGCTTCAATTTCTGAATGCACAAAAAAAGGAATTGGAATAGGTGATCACTGAAGTTCCTTTCCTTCCGTTTCTTAACCTTATGATTCTATAAATAATAATAGCTCATATTATATAGGCTTTTATATAGGTTTACTAAAGAATAAAGGAAGAAGGATTTCTCAATGAATGTGGCTAGAACACCAATCTGCCTTCTAACGGATGCAGACTAAGGGGGAAAAAATCACAGCTGTCAGGCGCTTTTCAGGGAGTGAGAAGAGGAGGGGGGAATAATGGCAGCATCCACCAAAATAACAACTGCCTGGTGATTTTTTTCACTTCAATCCACAATATCCTGCCTTGATGTGTTAAAGCACCATTCACCTAATTGTGTAATTTTTATGAGACAGGCCTCTTGCAATATCAAAAGGAAAAAGATGCATTTGGATGAGGAAAAAAAGCCAACTTTTGCCCCCTATTCCTAAAACAATATGCTGTTGCATATTTAATTCTAGAGAGTAAGAAGGAATTATAAGGAATGTGTTTTTAGCTGAGCTGAATATATTCTGGGTGGATGTTTGATAACATTGAAACTCTGTTTGGCTGCCTCATTTTCTTTCTAAATCACCAGAAAATTTCAATGAAACAAAACATCTTATTTATGCCCCTGAGCTCACAACACCATGAGGAATGATCACCAAATGGTTCTTAAACAGGCTTTTTTTCCCCAGAAATTTCCTTTAAGTTTGTGTTAGAGATGATTTGGACTATGTAAGCAGTATGAAGTGATAAAAACAGCTCTGTTTTTGGAGTCAGAACATAGCTCCTAAATGGAATTCTGCTGCTTGCTCCATGGATGAATTTGGACAGATCACAAAAGCGAACTTTACTTGATTGGGAGTACCTTTCCATATAAAAACAGGTTTAGGAATTGGACCTGTGATTTCATTCATATGAATAACAATCCTAATGAGGAAGTTAGCTTCTTCTCTGAAATTTAGAGCATTACCTGGAAAACTAAGAATTTAAATAACTGTTGATTTGTTTTATTGTTTGTTATTTGTAGCATTTTTTATTCTCTCCTTTATTTACTATACCCAGATGCTTACCTGCTAGAGATTTCAAAATTGAGAATGGAGTGCCGTGAAAGATTCTCTCCCTAGTAGTCTTCATATAAAAGCTGGTTGGTCACATCACAGGTATGAGTTCAAGAGAATCAAATAACCCACTAGTTAGTGTCCCTGTCTCAATTCCCATTGCAGTCTATTCATTCTTCACTCAACAGGTAAAGTGATCTTCCTGAAGTACAGATCCAACCATGTCATACACACACACACCCTAACCCAATTATCATGTCACTAAACTCAAGATCCTAATCCTTTATAGAGGCATTTAGGTGGCATAATGAAGAAAATTCTGGCCCTAAAATCAGGAATATTAGAGTTCAAATCCCATCTCAGAAACTTACTAATTGTGTTATTTTGGTCAAATCACTTAACCTCTCTGTGTTTCAGTTTCCTCAACTCTAAAATACAGATTTATATATAGCATAAGTTTATATAAAGCAAAAATATTTTATATAGGATAAATTTTTCAAAGTTGTGGTAAAGATAAAATGAGATATTTTTTGTAAAGTTCTTAGCACAGTGCTTGGCACATAGTAGGCTCATGTAAATGTGTATTTTTCCCTCCCTACCCTTCACAGAAAAGCAGAATTCTAGAGTTGTAAGTAATCTCCAAGGCCATCTTGTCCAACCCATCCCTAACCAAATGATCCCTATCCCCACAAAAACATAAGAGTTTTGTTTAGATACCTCCAATAAGTGGGAAATTCCACTTCCTCCTCAAGTTCATTACCCTCATAAATGTTCTAATGGAGTGTTCAGGGAAGACTAGCATTTCTGGCAGGATGGCTTGCCACATCCTTTTCAGGGCTGTTCATTCACCTTGGGTGTCAATCTATCTTTCAACTTCCATCTGTTAAGAATCTCCAAAGAAATCAGTTCAGCAGATGACCTCAAACCTGTTGGTGACTGGGAGATTATCTATCCCAGTGGAATAGACAGAGCAGAACAATTTGTTCCAGTGGTCGTGAAGGTGAGTGTTGTGGAGTTTGGTCAGTGTCAAAGACTTCAAGGTCATCCCCTGCATCACGGCCCATCACTAATCGTCCTGACTTTTGGTTTGCCATTAACTAGGATGACTTTGGAAGAAAGAGTTAAGCTGATGACTTTGTGCAACTCAGCCACACTTGATCCAATTCACATGCAAGTCACCCAAATGCCCTACTCAAAACAAAGGATGGAGAACAATTATTAAAAAGGATGTATGTGTGTTTTCTTGACATCAAGCTTAAACTTGTCTTTCTGCATTGTTACTAATTTTCCTCTGAGGGCAAGCAAAACAAATCTAATCCACCTTCAACATGACACCTTTCGACTATTTGACAATATCTATTGTCCACCCCCCTTTCCTTATCCCCAAGTCTGCTGTTTCCAATGTAAACATTTCTAGTCCCTTCAAGTCAGAGCCAGACCATGACTTAATCATTGATCAATTCAATTGATTGATTCATTCAACAAATAGGAATCAAGCATCTCCTTCCTACAAAGCCCCAGGCTAGGTATTAGTGAAGATCCCAAATTTAGATAAGACTGGCTTCTGGTCCATATGAGGTCTATGGATGGGTGTAGGGAGTCAGACATTCACAGAGAGCTGTGATAAGCAATATCATGAGCCGAATCCACACAGAGCTTTAGGAAGTTTAATTATTACAGAGCATGAGATTAATATACAGAATTGGAAATGGAAATTTGTATGCTGCCTTTTGCCCAAACAGGAGCCAGCCTGTGTCTGGAACAAGTTCATTTAACATCCCATTAGAGAAGGCCGAATCACCATCCCCATCTCTAAAAACAATTTCATTATCACTCACTGCTGCATTTCCCCAGCTATGCCCTCTTTGCTTTAGTATTTGATTCTCATTAGATCTTTTCTCAGCTGTTTTCTCTCTCTTCCATTTTCTGTTGCTTTGGAGGCCAGATTAGGGGGACTTTAGCTTGAGCATGGTCAACTGCTGATGCTATCACTAATTAACAGAAATTAGATATTCCTCTGCTTCCTTGCAGGGCTAGGAACTTCCAGCTCTATCAACTTCCTGCAAGCTCATGAAAAGTAGAGTCTGTGTTTCTTTAGAAATTCATCGAGTCCAAAGAAATATAGAGAAGGCAAGAAGGCAGAAAAAGGGGGGGAGGGGGGTTGGGGAACTTCTGGTTCCAAAGTCAGGAGTTCTGTTCTTAACTATATATCTGGATTGTTGTCAATATTCTACACCATCAAAAATAACTTTTTAAATAAATTTTTAAATTCTTTAAAACTGTGTTGTGGTTCAGCCATTATTAGTAATATCCGACTCATGAACTTCCCAAAGGGTTTTCTTAGTTGAGATATTCAAGTGCCTTACCATTTCTTTCTCTGTCTCATTTTACAGATGAAGAAACTGAGGAAAACAGGTTAAGTGATTTACCCAGAATCCATAGCTGGGAAGGGTCAGAGGACAGATTTAAATTCAAGAAAATGAGTCTTCCTGACTGCACTGAGATAAGATGTCTTCACTGCCACTTTATCTATTGTGCCATCTCATCTAACTGTCCTGCAAGACTATATTACTTATCTATAATCCTTACTACTAGGAAAAGCTGAGATTGGTAGATTGCTTAATTTGAAAGAGCTAGTAATCATGCCTCATGAACCTATGCAATAATTGGCAGTAGAGCCCTAGAGTCTCCTTGCCTAACTTATATTGCTGTGTCCATATGGCCTCTAAGAAATGACCCATGGTCTTTGGTCTTATTATTTCTTTCCATCTTAGGTATATGGAGTAGCGTGCATGATCTCAACTCAAGAGGAAATTCTCCAAAGTCTCTATTATGACAAGGGAATAAGGATATACCTGAAGCACTAGTTCTTCTATATTTTAGTTTCATTCCCAAATTTTTTCTCTCCCTCTAAGGATTTCTTTCTGAATAGTTCCTGGAACCACATGGAACTTTTCTCCAAGTAGCAACTCAGAGGAAGAATTTTTCCTCTACTAAGTTTCGCCTACTCCACCTCTCATGCTGACACAGAATGATGAGTAATCATTCTGTCAATCAATGAGGAAAGATTTGTGCAAATGTTAAGACATTAATCTTAGATTATCTCATAGATAGATAGGGATGGATGAATGAAGGGATGGATGGATGAATGACATACAGAGAAAGATGGATAGATTGATAATAGATACATAGATACAGAAATATAGAAATACAGAGGTACAGAGATGGATAGATGGATGAATGAAAGGATGGTCATATGTATCTATACATACATATGTATGTATAGAAATAAGTAGATACATAAATAGCTATACCGACAGATATATAAATGGATAGATAGATGGATTAAAAGATAGAAAGAGAAATAGAACATCTAGGTAGTACAGTGGATAGAACATTACACCCAATGTCAGGAAGACTTGAGTTCAAATACAGCCTCAGATACTTACTAATTGATGACCTTGGAAAAGTGACTTAAATTCCCTTGGCCTCCATTTCCTCAACTGTAAAATATAGATCCTAATAGCACTAATAGAGTATTGTGAAGATCAGATAAGATATTTGTAAAGCACTTAGGACAGCTAATAACACATATTAAGTACTATATAAATTTTAGCTACTGATAAGCATGAAGATGATGATGGTGATACACATTTATTCAAGACATTCTCTGCCTTAAATGAACACATATTCTAATAAGAAAAGATAACATATAAAGAGAAGGTGGAAATTGGAAAGTAAAGCCGGTGGCTGGAAAAATGAGATGCATACCTGATTCTAGGAATGATAAGGAAAAGGTCACCTATAAGAACCCAAGCTCATCCCAGGGTCAGAGTCCAAGTGTTTTGTGAGGATTGTAAGTGAAGTGTAGGTGGAATTTTGCTTTTATTTGTTTTTAAACATAAGAGTGAACTCGATTTCATTGGGAAATTGCTATCTTTCTATAAACCAACTTTTCCCCTTTAATTTAGAGCTCATTAAGATCTTCCAGAATATGTAGTCCCACCACCACATTTTGCTGATAAGGAAATAGATATATATTTTTCGATATCTGTATTCTACATTCTATGTTGTTGCATAGATGCAAGACATGTAACAGGCCATTCTCTGAAGAAATCAATCTGAATTTTGCCCAACAGTTGATAGAGAAGCTCATGGGCCAGGAGAAGGGAAGCTGCTAAACTAATCAAATAAAAAATGGCCTAATTAACCACCTACTATATGCCAGGAATTGTGCTAAGTATTTTACAAAGATTATCTCATTTGACCCTCCTAATAACCCAGCAAGGAAGATACTCTTATTTTCCCCATTTTATATTTGAGGAAACTGAAGTAAACAGAGATGAAGTAACTTGCCCAGAGATATAGAATTATTGTTTAAGCCACGTTTGAGCTTTCTAATTCTGGTGCCCAGATCTCTATACATTGAAACCTCTAATTGAATACCATATATCCCATATGGGGTCACAACCCACAGTTCAAGAAACTTTAATGTAGAGAACAGCTGAAAAGCTGGGGAGGAGGTTCAGTTTATGTTCATGTTCACATAATAAAAATTGGCACGTAAACCAGCAGGATGGATATAACAACCTTGCTATTTATTTAGCTCTGTTCTTGCTTGGATATATTGACAAATCAACCTGATCAAGATCATGGGAGAAAAGTGGGCATTAAAGTCCAGCTTTCAAAGAAGTCATATAGCTAGCAAGTGACAAAGATGTAGTTTCAGTCAAGTCCGCTTCCTCCATTCCAGTACTCTATCCATTATAGCAGCATCGCTTATAAACTATAGAGGCAAGCAGGAATGACACAAGAGGAAAGCAAAAGTTGTCTCATTATTTTATAGAAGAGAAGCTAAGATCTCATCAGATGAAAGGATCTATTGAAGGTCAGGCAGATAGGAAGTAGGAGAGACAGGATTTGAAGGCAAATATCTGTTCAATATCTTCTAATGATGGCCCAGAGATAAATCCCCATTTCCTTCAGGTGTCACCTCTAAGTATCATTAGCAATTGATGATAGATGCAGCAAGGTCTATATTCTCAGCAACTTAAGCAAAACATTCTCTTAACTTCTGGGGAGATAGGGAAAAGAAGCACTTCAAAATATTGAGATATTAGTAGATGTATTTTCTAAACTGAGGTCAGGACTTCATTCTATCTGAGCAAGACTCTTGCTATGAGGAAACATTTTGAGCATGTGTAGAAATAGAACATAGGCAGGCAAGGTGCCAGGGCTAGTTTTCTCTGAAGAGACCTATAAATCAGAAATTCAGTGGGTCTCCGTGACAGCAGCTCCCTTGACGCCGATATATCAATTCAGTTCATCAGGCTCAATTAGGGTCACCTGCCCCTTTCCCAAAAAGGGCACATCCATGCCATTACAGTGTGATGCCCCCAATCACACAGCTCACTGGCTGACTATCGGGCAGAGCTAAACTCATCCTCAACGATTCCCTGATCTCAGGTTCATCATCACCCCACAGGCATAGGGAGAGCAAGTTCTTTTAATAACAGGGAGTTTGCCCCCTGTCCATTGGGAATGGCAAACACAGCATGTAATTCACACCACTTGAGTATGTATGTGTCGATGGGCACTGATCCATAATGAAGACCTAATCACTGCTTTTCCATGAGTGTAGAGTAGCTTCTTCTAAAGCAGAGCTGAGATCAGCCCCTTCAAAACACATACAGAGACACTACAACCTAGTCTAGTCCAGTCTGAGCTATGTTATGTCAGGGATGAGAGTTCTTAAAGTCCAATTGAATTATAGTTTGCTGATAATTGATTAGTTGCTGGTAAAGAGATATAATACAAAATGAAAAAATAACAGCAGCAGCAGCATAATTAATCTACATTTTATTCCCTTCATCATTTAAGAAAAAGGAATATTTTTGCCATTGTAGAAGAATAAGTGAATATTGGAAAAATGCATTGTTAATCAACTTAGAAAACTCCTATTAGGAGAATGTCTTCTACTTACAGAAATTGCATTTGGTCAAGAACCTAAGAAATATCATTACATGATTGAGGTAGACAACCCCTTCACTTATCAATAGGTTTGAGGTCTGGCAATTACCCTTAGCTTGGTTTATCCCATGTGACAATATTGTGACTGGAGAGAATTCCCTCTTTGAATCCTACACAGATTCTTGATGCCATTGGTGAATTGGGTGAAATATGGACACCAACGATAGATGAAGAGCCCTGGCAAAGGCTCAGCAAGTCCTCCCACCAGAGTTGCTAGTCCTTCTGAACATCGATACACCACTGGGGATATAAGATATTAAAATATGTGACTAAGCTCAGACAACTGGTGTTTCAATGTTACTACTTGAAACCATGTCCTGGGGATTCAAGCCAGTTTCTCATTCACTATACCACTGACCTCTGGAAGTTTTTGATCACACATCTTTATCAATTAGAAAAACTAGTGTGGACCCCACAATATTGCATTTAATTACTTATAAATTATAGGCACATAAGACTAAACTAATAATTGTGTATATTGGGAAACTGAAAAGGAAGTACTATTCTCAAGTGTAAAATAGTTGCTAAAGTTTACTGAGCCTGGTGATGGACATGTCCAGCTCTGTGTTTTAGGAAAATCAGTCTGGGATCAGTGTGAATGATGTATTGAAAAGGGAAGGGACCTGAGATACTTACAAGAGTATGGCCTAAATAACAATTTAACGAGGGGCAATTACCCTGATTCGGAAAAGGAAAGGTTGAGGACTATAACTGGTGTATTGTGGAGCAGCAAGAAAAGGAAGGAGACAGTGGAGGGGTGCTAAGGGATAAGGTAGGTGTGATTGTTTTGCAGTAAATTCATATGATTGGCTAGCTCCAAAGGCTTATCACTCACCCCACCAGTCCCCTGATGTTAGACTATACCCCTTTGAGAGTGAACTATACATGCATTTCAAAAAAGTTATATCTATGAGAAATATATTCTTAGAAAACATGGCTAGATCATGAATTATGAAAAAAAGAAAATGATAGATGAGTAAGCTTTATTATGTCACTAATGTTCATGGAACCTAAACAAAATTAGAAAAATCTCTTGTGTGCATTATGTAGAATTATGTAGGAAAAAAATAAACATATATAAGATGCATCAGACAAAAGGGGTGATTTATTCAATCAATCAACAAATTCTTTAAGACCTACTATGTTTCAGGAATTCAACTAGAATCTGAAGATATAAGCATGGGGCAGAAAGAGAGAAAAAGAAAGGTAAAAGGGATGGAAGGAAGGAAGGAAGGAGGGAAGGAAGGAGGGAAGGAAGAAGGGAAGGAAGAAGGGAAGGGAGGGAGAAAGGGAGGGAGAAAGGGAGAGAGAAAGGGAGAGAGAGAGAGAAAAAGAAAGAAAGGAAAGAGGGAGGGAAAGAGAGAGGAAGGAAGGGAAGGAGGGAAGAAGGGAGGAAAGAAGAGAGAGAGGAAGGGAGGGAGGAAGGGAGGGAGGAAAGGAGGGAGGAAGGAAGGGAAGAAAGGAGGGAAGAAGGGAGGAAGGAAGAAAGCCTTAATTATAGGGAATTTACAAGGTGGGGGATAAGAGGGTAGACAAGAAAGACATATAAAAATTTATGTGGCCTAAATGTGAAGTGAATAAATGCAAATATGTACAATGTCATTAAATTCAAGGTAGTCAGGGGAAAATGACATTGAGAGGGATGGGGATAGGGACTGTGATCAACAGTTCTAAATATTATAGATTATAGCTATAGATAGAGATTTTCTCAAGGATTGGGCTATAATCCTCAATACATAGCTTGGAATTTGTCTGGTTTGGATTAACTTTATTAAACTCCTGATTTTTGTCTCTTGCCTTGCAGACTATTTGAGCCACACAGCCCTTTCCTTACATGCTCCTCATGTCTCTCCTCCAGGCTGAAACTCAGACTGAGGTAAGTGATGACTTGGCTAATCCGCTAGAAGATGGACTTGTCAAGACTCTACTGTTGGATTGATGATGAGCCGCTGTAAATGGTGTAAATGGCAGAGTGCACAATGAGTGATGGGAGCAGACGAGGTCACTCCTGATAGCAAAAATGAAACAGTAACAGGCTCAGGGACAGCACACCTTAGCCAGACAAGTGCTGCTAAACAGTTCCCTGTGATTCACAGCTCCCTTCCTTAGACACTTCATTTTACTCAGGACTGGATGAAGCAATCCATAGTTGAAGTACATCCTGGATCACTTTCCTTCTTTGATCTCTATCCATTGATGTCCAGCTTCCCCAGTTAGTCTATGCTGCTATATGACGAAAGCACTGATAAGCCTAAGCTATCAAAATATGTGTTTTAAAATAAATTTAACATTTAGAGGTTTTTTCTCTTACTTCAGAATTGAATTATAAATGGTGATATTTGAGTTCTGTAATTAAATAATGATCCAACCTAATCTTCCACTGCTTCCTAGCATAAATAATTTATTACAATCAACCAGGTTATCTCTCCTTGTCTTAGAAATTAGAGATATTCATGGACTATGCTTATTCTCACATTATTTTCCCAATAAAGAATGTAAATTTATGACAAATATTGTTATGATATCTATACCAGGAAGAACCAAAAGAGAGGAAAAAAATGATACACCAATATCCCCAAATAAGATCGAAACAAAAAATTTTAAATATATATGTATATATGTATATCCATATGTGTATACATATATGTGTACAAAGAAATTACAGCAATTATATATATGTACATATATGTACAAAGATATTACAGCAATTAATCATGAGGATAATACACTATGATCAAGTGTGATTTATAGCAGCAATATAGGGGTGGTCCAATTTTGGGAAAGCAATTGGCACAATTGCCCATATTAGTAAGAAAACTAACATAAATCATATAATCAGCTCACTAGATGCAGAAAAAGTTTTTGGCAAAATACAGCATAGAAATAAATGAATTTTTCCTTAAAATAATGATCAATAGCTATATAAAACCATCAACAAACATTATATGTAATCTAGATAATCTAGAGGATAATCTAGAGGCATCCCCAATAAGATCAGGTGTGAAAAAATAAGGATGCCCATTATCACCACTGTTGTTCAATATTTTACTAGAAATGTTAACATTAGCAATAAGGGAAAAAAGAGAGATTGAAAGAATTAAAATAGGCAATAAAGAAACAAAACTATCATTCTTTGTAGAAAGTATGTTTGTATACTTAGAGAATCCTAAAGAATCAACTAAAAGAAACTACTTCAAATAATTAACAACTTTAACAAAGTTGCAGGATGTAAAACAAACCCATAGAAATCATCAGCATTTTTTAATGTTACCAACAAAACTCTGGGTAGAAAGAACAATTCAATTTAAAATAATGGTAAACAATATAAATACTTGGGAATCTACCTGCCAAGACAAAACCAGATACTGCATGATAATCATGAAAATTTCCAAACAAATAAAGGTAGATAGAAACAATTGGAAAAATACCAATTGCTCTTGGAAAGGCAGTGCTATTATAATAAAAATTATAATTCTACCTAAATTAATTTACTTATTCAGTATAATATCAAATTACCAAAAATTATGTTTAGATATTAAAAATGTTAAAATATATGTAAATACAATTTGTGTAAACATATTTATATAGTTCTCTTGCTGCACACATACACACACACACACAAAAAAAAAAAAATGAGATCAAAAAGGAAAGTAAATGAGTAAGAAAACAAAATGCAAGCAAACAACAACAAAAAAAGTGACAATGATATGTTGTGATTCACCTTCAATTCCCACAGTCCTCTCTCTGGGTGTAGATGGCTCTCTTGATCACAAGATCATTGGAAATGTCATCAATCATCTCATTGTTGGAAAGAGTCACATTCATCAGAATTGATTGTCATTGATGTTGTCATGTACAATGATCTCCTGGTTCTGCTTATTTCACTCAGCATCAGTTCACGTAAGTCTCTCCAAGCTTCCTGATCTAGAATCATCCTCCTGATCATTTCTCATAGAACAATAATATTCCATAACCTTCATACACCATAACTTATTCAGTCATTCTCCAAATGATGGGTATCGACTCTGTTTCCATTTTCTTGCCACTACAAAGAGGGATGCCACAAACATTTGTGTACATGTGGGTCCCTTTCCCTTCTTTAAGATCTCTTTGGCATATAAGCCCAGTAGTAATACTGTTGGATCAAAGGGTGTGCAGTTTGTTGTTTGAACTGTGAACAGATCCAGCCATTCTGGAGAGCGATTTGGAACTACGCTCAAAAAGTTATCAATGTATGAGTGTAGAAGGCCACAGATAGTGGGGGAACTCTGGGTGAGCTATAAGACCCTTTAGCCCAGAGGGAGCCTCATAACAATGTCTTGTTTGGTTCCTCGTCACCCCTAAGGGCTCTTGGGCTTCCTGAAAAATCAGGAACCTGTGTTGTAATTGAAACAGTGCTACCAAGTGGCAAAGAATTGTCTACATACAATAGTAAGTTGTTTATGTGGTCCCCCATGTGCAGGATATAGTTAACACATGCACAGCATTCCTTTGGTTATATAAGGGTATTAGGGTATATAAGGCTGAGAGAATTTGGAATAAAGAAACTCTATGTTATGACCATTCTCATGGGTTCCCAGCTTCATCACTCCTCTACTAAGACTAAGGACTCGGGCTGGTCCCAAGATCTTCCAGAGAGCTAGCACAATATATTAGTATCCCAGTTTTCCTGCATCCCCTCCACTATTCATCATTATATTTTCCTGTTATTTTAGCTAATCTGAAAGGTGTGTAGTGGTGCCTCAGAGTTGTATTAATTTGTATTTCTCTGATCAATAGTAATTTAGAGCACATTTTCATATGACTAGAAATGGTTTTAATTTCATCTGAATATTGTCTTTGCATATTCTTTGACCATTTATCAATTGGAGGATGGCTTGAATTCTTATAAATTTGAGTCAATTCTCTATATATTTTAGAAATGAGGCCTTTATCAGAACCCTTCAATGTACAAATGTTTTCCCAATTTAGTGCTTTCCTTATGTTCTTATCTGCATTAGTTTTGTTTGTACAAAAACATTTTAACTTAATATAATAAAAATTATCTGGTGTTCAATTATGAGTTCTAGTTACTCTTTGCTCACAAATTCTTTCCTTCTCCACAGATCTGAGAGGTAAACTATCCTATGTTCTTCTAATTTTCTTAAAATATCCCTCTTTATGACTAAATCATGAACTCATTTTGACCTTATCTTGAAATGTAGTGTTAGGTGTGGATCAATGCCTAGTTTCTTCCATGCTAGTTTCCAACTATCCCAGAAGTTTTTGTCAAATAGTGAATTATTATCCCAACAGCTTGTGTCTTTGGGTTTGTCAAACACTAGATTATCGTAATTATTGACTCTTTTGTCCTGTGACCCTACCTTATTGCACTGATTGACTTTTTATTTCTTAACCAGTACCAAATAGTTTTGATAACCAGTGCTTTATGATATACTTTTAGATATGGCACAGCTAGGCCACCTTCATTAGCATTTTTTTTTCAATTAATTCCCTTGAAATTCTTGACCTTTTGTTCCTCCACATGAACTTTGTTATTATTTTTCTAGGTCTGTAAAATAATTTCTTGGTAGGTTGATTGTTATAGTATTAAATAAGTAAATTAATTTAGGTACTATTGTCATTTTTATTATTTTTGCTCAGCCTACCTGTGAGCACTTGATATTTTTCCAAGTGATTTGATTTGACTTTATTTATGTGAAAAGTGTTTTGTAGTTGTGTTCATAAAGTTCCTGACTTTCCCTTGGCAGATAGATTCCCAAATAATGCATACTATTGATAGTTATTTTTAATGTAATTTCTTTTTTGTACCTCTTGCTGTTGGACTTTGTTGGTAATATATAAAAAAGCTGATGATTCATATGGATTTATTTGAATCTTGCAACTTTGCTAAATTTGTGAATTGTTTCTAATAATTTTAGTTGATTCTCTAGGGTTCTCTAAGTATACCATCATATCATCTCCAAGAGTGATAATATAATTTCCTCATGACCTACTCTAATTTCTTTAATCTCTTATTGCCAAAGCTAACATTTCTAATGCAATATTGAATATTGATGGTGATAGTGGGCAACTTTGTTTCATGCCTGATTTATGGGGAATGATTCTAGTTTGTCCGCATTACATATGATGCTTGTTGTTTCTTTTAAATATATACTACTGTGGCTAAAAGCTGGAAAATGAAAGGATGTCCATCAATTGGAGAATGGTTAAGTAAATTGTGGTATATGAACATTATGGAATATTATTGTTCTGTAAGGAATGACCAGCAGGATGAATACAGAGAAGACTGGCGAGACTTACATGAACTGATGCTAAGTGAAATGAGCAGAACTAGGAGATCATTATATACCTCAACAACGATACTGTTTGAGGATGTATTCTGATGGAAGTAGAACTCTTCGATAAAGAGAGCTTTAATTGATCAAAGATGGACAGAAGCAGCTACACCCAGAGAAAGAACACTGGGAAATGAATATAAACTGCTTGCATTTTTGTTTTTCTTCCCGGGTTATTTATACCTTCTGAATTCAATTCTCCCTGTGCAACAAGAAAACTGTTCAGTTCTGCACACATATATTGTATCTAGGATATACTGTAACCCATTCAACATGTAAAGAACTGCTTGCCATCTGGGGAAAGGGGTGGAGGAAGGGAGGGGAAAAATTGCAACAGAAGTGAATGCAAGGGATAATGCTGTAAAAAATTACCCTGGCATGCGTTCTATCAACAAAAAGTTATTTTGAAAAAATAATTTAAAAAATAAATAAATATAGATATACTACTGATCATTTTAAGGCAAAGTCCATTTATTCCTATACTCTCTAGTGTTTTTAATAGGAATGAGTATTGGATTTTATCAAATGATATTATCTGAATCTGTTGAGGCAATAATAATTTTTGTTAATTTGATTATTGATATAGTCAATTATGCTAATAGTTTTCCTAATATTGAATCAACCCTGAATTTCTGGTATAAATCCTATTTGGCCAAATGTATTATCCTGGGGATGATTTTTTGTAATCGTATTGCTAATATTTTATTTAAGATTTTCGCATCAATATTCATTAGGGAAATTGGTCTATAATTTTCTTTCTCTATTTTCACCCTACTTGGTTTAGCTATCAGCACCATATCTATGTCATAAAAGGAATTTAGTAGGACTTGTTTTCTTTTTTCCCTAATTTTTTAAAATAGTTTATATAGTATTAGAATTAATTGTTCTTTAAATGTTTGGTAGAATTCACATGTAAGTACATTTGGCCCTGGAGATTTTTAGAGAGCTGATTAATAGCTTGTTCTATTTTTTTTTCCTAAAATGGGACTATTTAAATAATTTATATCCTCTTCTCCTAACCTAGGAAACCTATATTTTTGTAGATATTTGTCCATTTCATTTAGATTATTAAATTTATTGGCATATAGTTAGACAAAGTAACTCCTAATCATTGCTCAACTTTCTTCTTCATTGGTGGAAAGCTTTCCCTTTACATTTTTGAGACTAACAACTTGATTTTTTTCTTTCCTTTTTCTAATCAAATTAACTAATGGTTTGCCTATTTTGTGAGTTTTTTTTTTCATAAAACCAACTCAGTTTTATTTATTAATTGAATAGTTTTCTTATTTTTAATTTTATTAATCTCCCCTTTTATTTTTAGAATTTTAAATTTGGTATTTAATTAAGTTTTTAATTTGTTCTTTTTCTCACTTCTTTAGTTGTAAGCCCAATTCATTGATCTTCTCTTTCTCTATTTTATGCAAGCAAGCATAAAATTCCCTCTCATAACCACTTTGGCTGCATCCCACAAATTTTGATATGTTGTCTCATTATTGTCATTCTCATGGATGAAGTTGTTGTTTGTGTCTATGATTTGTTGTTTCACTCATTCATTCTTTAGGATTAGATTATTTAATTTCCAATTAATTGTTGGTCTATTTTCTCTTGGCCTTATATTGCATGTGATTTTTATTGTATCAAGATCTGAAAAAGTGTTACCTATTTCTGTCTTTCTCCATTTGATTTTGAGGTGTTTATGCCCAAGTATCTGGTCAATTTCTGTATAGGTTCCAGGAACCACCAAGAAAAAAAGTAAACTCTTTTTTGTCTCCATTCAATTTTCTTCAAAGACCTATCTTACCTAACTTTTCTAATATTCTGTTTACCTCCTTAACTTCTTTCTTATTTATTTTGTGGGTTGATTTATCTAGTTCTGAGAGATCTAGATGAGATCTCCCACTGGTATAGTTTTGTTGTTTATTCCTTCTTGCATCTCTCTTAATTTCTCCTCTAAGAATTGAGTATTGTAGAATTCTGGCATTTAATCAGATCTGGTATCTGCTTCTGTTTTATGGGAGAATTCTCCCATTGATATTCACAATGAAAATAACTAATTCTGTATTTCCTTCCATCTTATTTACCCTGTTATGTTTTTTTCTTTCCTTTCCCCTTTTCTTCCTCCCCAGTATTTTGCTTCTGATGACCACCTTCTCAAACAACCCTCCCCCCTTTAGAGCCCCTCCCCACTTTTTATACTTTTTCCCCAACACTTCTGTTTTCCCCTCTATTATTCTTTCCCCTTATTTTCCCCTTTCCCCTCCCATTTCCCTATAAGGTGAGACAAGTTTCTCTGTGAAACCAAATATGTCTCATATTCTCTCTTTGAGCCAAATCTGATGTGATTAAGATTCACACAATGCTCAAGCCCTTCTCTTCTTTCCCTCAATTATAATAAGTCTTCTTTGCCTCTTCATAAGATATAATTTCCTTCATTTTACCTTCTTTTTTCCTCTTTTTTCAGTACAATCCCCTTTCCACCTCTACTTTCCTTTTTATATAATCATAATAAAATCAAATTCTATCCATACTCTCTAACTATACCCATAATAGAAATATGTTCTCAAGAGTGCTTTCATTTTTACCTTTTTATGTTTCTCTTGAGTTCTGTGCTTGGAGATCAAAGTTTTTGTGGAGATCTTTTCATTAGAAATAGGTGAAATTCACCTATATCATTGGATGTCTATTTTCTTACCTGAAAGATAATGCTCATTTTAGCTGGATAACTTATTCTTGGCTGTAATTTAAGTTCTTTTGCTTTTCAATATATCAGATTCCAGGCCCTTCAATTCTGTAAGGCCCTGGGTAATCCTAATTGGGCCTTCTCAGTATTTAAATTTGGGAGGGGGGGGGCTGTTTGCAATATCTTTTCCTTAATGCAATAGTTCTGAAATTTAGCCACAATATTCCTTTTTTTGCTATTTCAGTATGTTTATTTTTGTATTTTTTTTCTCTTTTTTATTATAGCTTTTCATTTACAAGATATATGCATAGGTAATTTTTCAGCATGGACAGTTGCAAATCCTTTTGTTCCAACTTTTTCCCTCCTTCCCCCTACCCCTTCCCCCAGATGGCAGGTTGACCAATACATGTTAAATATGTTAAAGTATAAGTTAAATACAATATATGTATATATGTCCAAACAATTATTTTACTGTACAAAAAGAGTCAGACTTTGGAATAGTGTACAATTCGCCTGTGAAGAAAATCAAAAATGCAGGCGGACAAAAATACAGGGATTGGGAATTCTATGTAGTTGTTCATAGTCATCTCCCAGAGTTCTTTCCCTGGGTGTAGCTGGTTCAGTTCATTACTGATCTATTGGAACTGATTTGGTTCATCTCATTATTGAAGAGGCCACATCCATCAGAATTGATCATTATATAGTATTATTGTTGAAATATATAATGATCTTCTGGTACTACTTATTTCACTCAGCATCAGTTCATGTAAGTCTCTCCAGGCCTTTCTGAAATCATCCTTCTGGTCATTTCTTACAGAACAATAATATTCCATAATATTCATGGAAGCTGCAACACTCTGACTCCCCAACCCCTGCTCCTTGCCTAGGCATTCTTTGTTGTGATTTGGGCTTGGCAGACTGTCCCCTTTCCCATTTGAAATAGACCTATTCTGAAGTTCTTCCAAGGTATCTTCTTCTGGAAATGTGTTGCATTCCAAATATTTGTGGATTCTTTAACTCCAAAACCAGTTTAAAGGCTTAATCTACAGGTAGTTTAAGAGGAAGTCACTGAAAGTTGTGTCTGCTCTCTGCCATCTTGGCTCTGTCATCAAAATTAAAGCTATCTATACTTATATGAAAATGCTCTAAATCTCTATTGATTAGAGAAATAAAATTAAAATAAATCTGAGGTATCACCCTATAAATTGGCTAAACTTATGGAAAATGAAAATAATAAATGTTGGTAAAGATGTGGGAAAATTGGAACACTAATGTATCATTGCTGGAATTGTGAATTGATCCAACCATTTTGGAAAGCAATTTGGAATTATGTTCAAAGGGCTACAAAACTATATGCACTTTTTAATATAGTAATACTACTCCTAAGTCTGTATCCCAAAGGTATTATATAAAAAGTACCCAGATGGACAAAACTATTTATAAAAGCTCTTTTAATTGTAATAAAGAATTGGAAATTGTGAGGATGCTCATTAACTGGGGAATGGATTAACAAGTTTAGTATATAATTGTAATGGAGTACTAATGTTCTATCTGAAATGATAGACAGGTGGGTTTCAGAAAAACCCAGAAAGACTTATATGAAGTGATGCTTAACGAATGTTAATAATTATTTCACATGTAGGTGAGAAAATAAAATATTTTAAAAATGAGGAAAGTGAATGCTGAAAACTATATTTATATGTAATTGGAAAAAATGCTATTCCTTGGAGGGAAGGGAGAGAATGTCTCTTACTTTTTCTTTTGCTCACTCTTCCTTTCATCAAGCTCTAATTTCCTCTCTACTTAATCTGGCTTTGTCTATGAAGCCTTCTTTTAATACCTCAACCATCCTTTATCTGCCCTTTTTTAAAGAGTAGAGGAGGAAGATGAAAAGGAAAAGAAAGAGGAGTGGAGAATATGGAAAAGGCAGAACAAAAGAGATATTTCTCAATAGCTGTCTTTTAAGGAGTAATAAATCTTCAATTCAATTCAGGAAGCATTTGTTAATCGATTATGCAAGACACTGAGCTAAGTGCTAGGGATATACTATGAAAAACAAACAACAAGTCCCTGCTCTCAAGGAGGAAGCTATGTGAATAGAGCACTGGACTTTTAGTCAGGAAAATTTCTTTTCAAAGCCTGTCTCATTTATTTAGTAGCATTGTGATCTTGCTTGAATCGTGAATCTTTGTATGGCTAATTTTCTTTATCTGTAAAATATGGCCTTTACCATCTCTTCCAGCTCTAAATCTGTGAATAATCTCATGAGTATGAATTCCATTGTGAGCTGAAACAAGGGCAAAATAAGCAAATAAAAAGCAGCTTGACCTCTCTGCAAGACACTGACATTTATCACCCTCTCCTCTTTTTCTCTAGATTTTTTGCATATCAGTCTTCCTGGTTCATTTCACAAACCCCTCTTTCTCAGGCTAATTTTCAGGATCTTGAGGAAGGCATACTCTCTATGTATTAAAGTCCAACAGCGTTCTGTTCTGGGACCTCTCTTCTCTTCTTCCTCTATATGGCTTCACTTGATGATCCATCTCATCAGCTCCCATGGATTTAATTTCTACGCTGATAATTCTATCTTAACTTCACTTTTCTAATGATCTCCAGTCTCCAACTGTCTTTCATATGTTTTCTAATGGAATGTCCAGTAGATACTTTTAACTCAATATATCCAAAATTGAACTTATCTTTTCCCTAAAACCTTCCTTCCTCCCAACTTTCTAGTTACTATCAAGGGCAACACCATTTTTTTGGCCCCTCAAGCACACAAGTAAGAATCGTCCTCAGTTCTTAACTATATCGCATCTTCCATATCCAATCTGTCACCAAAACTTGCAGATTTCCTCTTTGCATAATCTCTCAAACTTGCCTTCTTCTCTCCTCTGATTCTTATACCAGCCTGATTCAGATACTGATCACTTCACACCTTGACTAATGCAAAAGCCTATCTTTCTCTAGTTTCTCCCCAGTCTAATTCATCATTCATTTAGCAATGAAAGGGATTTTCCTAAAGTTCAAGTCTGAACATAAAACACACACACACACACACACACACACACACACACACACTCCAATAAACTTCCAAAACCAAATATAAAATCCTCTGATAGTTAAATAGAGAAGAAAGGAAAGATAGTAAGAAAAGGAAGGGGAAAGAAAGGAGAAAATATTAGTTTCCTCTCCTCTCTTAAGTAATTTTAAGAGAAGAGTTCATGGATAATTGTAGATGTCAGGGAATTTAAGTGGGAAAGGTGGAGGAGTGATGGGGATACCTCCTAAGCACAGAAGTCTATTTTTTAAAAAGATGAAGATGTATTATCATGTACAAGGTATAGAAATTGGTAACATACTATCATGTATGATGAACAACTAAAGAGTTATATGGATTAATGAGGGAAAGAATGGTTTATAAAGAGAAATAATATGAAATGATTGAATAGTAAGTGCATGTGAGATTGGGAGGGCTTTATATGCCAGACTGAGCAGCTTGAATTTTATCTCAAAGGCAAGAGAGAGCTACTGAAAAAAATTAAATAGAAAGCTGGTATAGTAGGATCTATCCTTTGAGAATAACCATTGGGAACTGTGTAGAGGATTAATTGGAAAGGAAAGAGACACAGAGGCAGGAAAAGCAACAAAGAGCTATTGTACCCTGTGTCTTGTCCAAGACCATAAGATCTTTGAAGATAGACACTGTTTTGTTTGTTTTATCTGCATTTTTTAAAAACTTCATCAGCTTCATCCATATCATATGGCTCAGTTGGAGCACATAATACCTCCAAAATATCAATAAAAATGGAATGTTATTGCTAATACAATCCCAATCTCTCCCCTCGTCCCAGCAGCATGAAGTAACAGAGTAGAAAGGAGAGGACTTTATAGATCTGAATGCACCAGGAATTATTAAACCTAATGAATGAATGAAAAAGAAATAAAAGTGAGGAAAATACCCCAGTGGAGCAATTCAGGGAAGCTCCAGAGAAAATCATAAAAATGCTTTTTTCAGTCCCTTCACCTCCTTTCCCCAGACTAAGCAAATAGAGTGATGTTTTCATAAAAGACAAAGAGAAAGACATCAGAGAAAGAGACATAATGAAGTAGAAAGAGACAGTTCATTGATGGTGAGCTGCAGAAAGAAGAAAAAGAGACAAAGAAGAGCAAAGGACAAAAATACTGGCATAGAGGGACACAGTGACAGGAATGATTCTAGAAACATACAGAGGAAGGAAAGATAAAAATAGAGACATAGATAGTAAGTGGGGGGGGGGGAGGTAAAAGACACATGTAGAAACAAGAAAGAAACATCCAGACAGAACAGAGAGATAGAGGCAATGTGAGAAAAAATATAGAGAGAGGCTGAGAAAAACAAGAAAATGAAGTTAAAGAAACCAAGGCAGAGAGGGAGAGAGAGAGAGAGAGAGAGGGAGAGAGAGAGAGGGGGGGGGGGGAGAAGAGGGAAGGAGGGAGGGAGGGAGGGAAGGAGGGAGGGAGGGAGGGAGAGAGAGAAAGGGATCCGAGGCAAGCAGAAAAGGGAAAGATAGTGACATAGAGATAGAATTTTAAAAGAAATATGAATATCTAGTTAAGAAATAAACTCAATTTGGACTCAGAATTTGAGAACCTTAGGCAAATTATTTCCTTTCCTCATGCTCATTCCTTCCTTCCTTCTTATATTACTGGAAATGAATGAACTAGACCAAATCCTACAATATTTGTATCATTCTCTGAGGATAATTTAGCTAGAAAGAAATCTCAAGAGTTTATAGTTTCAATGTATGCTTTTTTTTTTTCTGAAAAGAATGAGCCCCCACCAGGAATTCAGTCTTTCTATTCATAACCCCACCAGTCAGAGCTATTGTGTCTTCTGAAGACCCCTACCAAACTGAAATCCAAAGAAGAGCTCTAGTCATTTTCTACTATGGGCACCAAATTGTCAAATTTCTGTATTTTCAATTTCACTGACACCCAAAGGGAAACTTCCTATTATTCCTTGAATAAATTCATATAAGTCAAGTCAATTACTCCTCAGGGAGGCTAGAAACTGTTCCATGGAAATCTCTTCCTGATGGACACTGATGGGCCCTTCAGCAAGAATCCCCCCCTTTCCCCCATCTGAATACTTTTCTTTGTTAATGAGGGTTATTTGTTTAAAGACAGAAATCTCATCTGATGAGCACACACAGCCATATCTCTGGCCTTTGTAGCTCTTTGGGGACACAATTGGTGTGTCATTTCCCATTTTATTGGTTTTTATTGGCAGTGGGACTGTTGGGAGGAAAATGAAGCCTATTTATCATGCACAGAGGAAATCTGCCACAAAATCAGTGAATGACTGCAGCAAGCTGGAGGGAAAGTTTCTGGGGAAGAGTCATTTACCTGAAATAAGTCACCCAGGAGAAAGCAGGGAAGGGCAAATCTTTTGAAGACAGCATCTGTGTACGCCCTATTCCACAATCCCTTTGCCCAACACACATGATTAATCCAATCATAACCATTTCATCTATTGGAAAAACATCCATGGAGGAATCATAAATGCTCTTAATAGACCATGGATAAATCCTCCTAAATTGTACTCAAAGAGAATCTATTCTATTAACCACAGGTAGTGTTGTATTTATCACTTAGAGTTGATCTTTGGATGCTCAACACAAGACTGCTTCTGAGATCTTTTGCAACAGTAGACATCAGCATGATGAGGTCTAGATATGGGGTACCTAAATAAAATTAGGGTTTAGTTAAAGTCTAGTGGCAGGTTTGGGGTACAGAGAGTCAAATAAAGCTCCCCTGCAACCCACTTGGATTCAGGGCAAGGATATGGAGGTAAATGAGGTCTAGTAGTGGCGCAAGTCCCCAATAAAAGCATTTATCAGCCTGAAAAGCTAGATTGATAAAAAAGGTTTATTATGGGGTTTGGAAACAAGGTTAAAGTATAGGCGAAGGTAGAGATAAGGAGGGCACCAGACAGAGGGTCCAGTGGACAGAAAGTCCTGACATGCCCAGCGTGTCCCTTTTATAATGGGAGATTTAGCTAGAGGGGCTTTTGGGTGTAGCCCAGAGTTGGCTCAGATGCAGATGGGGGCTGGAATAGGTCCAAATCTTCTATTGGAATACAAAGGGACCAGGATTTGTGAGTCAAAGAGTAATTACATTACCTGGAGGGGGGGGGGAATCTCAAAGAAAGGAATTTTTCCCACACATCAAGTATGGCTCAGAGGGAGTGATTGCTAGCTTCAATTTGGGATGGAATGAGTTCAAATCCTGACTCAAAAAATTACATGTTGTGCAAACATAGAATAATAGAATAATTTACATCCTTGAGCCTCAGATTCCTTCTGTTTCAAATGTGATCATAATATCTGCTGCACCTATCTGATAGAGTTGTTTGTGAGGCTTAAAAGTGATAATATATACAAAGCAATTTGCAAAATGTTAAAGGACCATCTTTTCAGCTATCATTTTTATTTAACCTCTCAGAGCTTCAGGTTTCTTACATCCAAGACGGAAATAGGAACATCTGTTGTGCCTTGCTCATGAAGCTGTTGTGAGGCTAAAAGGAGACAATGGCTATAAAATATCTTGTAAACATCAAAACATTCTAACAATTTCAAATATTACCACAGGTACGCAGAGATCACGGATTGTAAGATTTTTGGACACACACAACATACTGAATAATACTCGATATACATGTATCTTCAACACTTTTGAACTATTGGTATTAATATTTGTTCCTATTAGTAGAGGTATTAATGTTGTCAGTCTCCAAGATGAGCTAAGAACAGATGGTAGAAATAGAAGGGAAAAAAAAAACCTTTTGACGTATGTAGTCAAATGAGGAAAACAGGCAAACAGAGACTATCCTATGAATAAGTAGGTTCATAGAGCTAGATGGTGCTCTCAGAGCACTGGGTCTGGAATAGGAATTGCCAAGTTCTAATCCTGATTTGGATATTTAAATTTGTGAACCTGGGCAAATCCTTAAAACTCAATCTCATTTTCCTCATCTCATTTTTTGAAATCTGTAATTAGGAAGCATCTTGGATTAGTAGAAAGGGGGAGAGAATAAAAATAAAGAAACAATAGCTAACATTTACATAACATAGACCAATATCACTCATATTTAGGAAGCTTAGGGAAGGCTTCTTATAGAAATTAGGACTTTAATTGAAATTTGAAGTAAGGTAAGGAAGCTAGTGAATAGAAGTATTGGGTTTCTAGTGAGGAAGCCTCATCTTAAATTCAAATCCAGCCTCAATACTCCTTAGCTGTGTGACCTTGGTTAGGTCACTGAACACTCTTTATCCCATCTGTAAAAATAAGCTGGAAGAAGGAAATAGCAAATCTATGCCAGTATTTTTGCCAGAAAATACCAAATGGGGTCACAAAAATGTGGATATCTTTAAAATAACAACAAAAGAAAGATTTAAAAATGAGAGTAGAGGGTATTCCAGACATTGGAGATAGTCAAGAAAAGAATTGAACTAGATGATATCTAAGGCCGTGTTCCAAATCCAATAATTTTTGTTATGGTAGTTGTCTTACAGAGATTAAAATACTCTAAAGTTATAGGACTTAGTCTAGGAAGAAACTGAGAAGTCACCTTGGACAATGGCTTCATGATACAGATAAGGAAATTGAGACCAACAAAACTTATTTCCCAATCATTGCAGCATTTCTGAGGATGATTGTCACCTCCATCTCTTCTTTCCATGTTTGAAATGTCACCAGGGTAGTGCTTTTATGGGAATAATAATAACTGATACTTCTATAGGGATATATGGCTTACAAAATATTTGCTTTATGATAACTTTGAGTCAGTAAGTCAAATTGCATTGATGTTACTCATCCTAGCACTGGAGGCCATGTTTTATAATTCCCTTTGCTTCCCAAGAATCATGGTCTAAAGTATATTCTCCTTTACTAGATAGAAATCCAGCTCTTTGAATTTTTGACTTGAAATTACTTATTAGTCAATACTCAAGATAGATAATGTCCAAGAGAATTTTCCTTTTTCTGATTAGAGAAAGTTTTCTTTTTTTTAATTTTCAGTTTCTTGGAAATCACTTCTTCTGTAACTTGGAGACTAGAGTTCAGAAATGATATTTCTCAGGATTTCTTTTTCCAGAGCAGATATATATCTGCCTCTGCTATAGGGCTGTCTCAGTACTCCAACATTACTAGCTACTACTCCTTCTGGACCGAGATCTACTTTCTTCTGATCTTCAAGAAAAGAGAAAAGAAAAGAAAAAGTTGCCTAGGTACACAGATCTAAGATGTCTGTTTTCAGACCATGTAGACTTAAGCAAGTGAAGCTTTCTATTTGCTGTTTCCAAAATGTAGCCAATAGTGGCTCTCCTATGGGTCTTTGTTAAGGGGAAAAGTGAAATCCCATTACCACCATCTGCTTTACTTCTAGGACTTCTATGTAAAAAAAGGGAAAAAGCCAAAGATGACCCATGAAATACCATTAACAGGCTATCACAAAAGAATGAATGTATCTTATGAATTCAAGCTAACCATTCATTCTTGGGGATATTTCAGATCAGAGAAACACACCCAAGATATTTCATCATGGAACAGTTCCAAACTAGTTGATTCATCATTGAAGTAGCCTTAGTCATTGAGACTTAATCACAAAATAATTTCTTTAATCATGTCAATAATGTGCCAATGGGAATGTTCACATCCTTTGGGGGAAATGCTTTCAAAAACCTAAAATAACATTTAACTGGCCAAAAGGTATATCAAGTTGATCCATGAACCTCTTTATTCAACTACTTGACTTCTAACTACAATTAATAATAATAATAATAATCCTATCATTCATAGAGCATTTTAAAATTGATAAAACATTTGCAAATATTATCTTGTTTGATCCTTACAACAAACCTGAGAAACGGGTGATATTATTATGTCCATTTTATAGATGAGGAAATTTGCAGAGGGCATACAGCTAATAAGTATCTGAGACTAGATTTGAACTCAGTTCTTTCCATCTTTGGGACTAAAAGTTTCTACTGAAAAAGACAGGGAAAGTCACATTGCAATTACACTTCACCTGTCACAACACTGCACATAGATAAGTATTATTCAATACATTTTCTCTGAGTCAGGAAAGAACTTAGTGTTTTACTTCCAGACAGCACCAGGAGTGCCTTTTCTTGATCAATTGTGCTTTTCATCTTTGGATAATTAGTTAGCAAGCTGCTACAAAAGGAAGATAATCTCCCTGGGAGGGAAAAAAAAACAACTAACACTTCCCCACACCCATATCTTCCAGGAAAGTATACTAGAGAATGCTTTTAATTTCCTGAAAATTTGACTACATAAACAGAAATCTTTTCATCAACATTTTTAAAAAATTCTTCCACCTATCTATCCAGAGTCCTCACTGGGCAGTTGTATAGAAAAGTGTTTAATAAACGGGTAACAAGATACAGTATTTGACCTCAGGGAGGTTATAGTCTTATGGGATGAGTGGAGAATAGGAAACATATAAATAAATGAACATAATACAAAGCAGAGTGGGAATATGTTTGGGTTGGAGTGGAGAAAGTAGCCAGGGAGAATAGAACAAAGACCTTATAATACCATTCAGAATTGGATCCCTAGGCAGAAGCTCCCTTTTCTGTTGCCTATTTTTTTGTTCTCTTAATGCTTATCTATCCATCCATTCATCTGAAGCATTTATTCTGTCTGCTACGTGCCAAGCACTAAGGTATATGATAGATTCTACAGATACAAACACAGAAATGAAATGCCCTTCAGGAACACCCTATCTCTTGGGAGAGACATGTGTAAATTAAAGTATATGCCAGGAACATACGGAAGAAATAAAAGGGTTTTTAGTTTTTAGTTTTGTTTTGTTTTTTAGTTGGAGTGGGAGATATTAGCAGCTGTGGGGGACAGTGTGTAAGGTGATGCTTGAGTGGGCTACAGATATTCTGCATCCTCTTCCCATTCATCCTTATGTTTTAATTATGTTCTTTTATTCTATTCTATTCTATTATTAGCAAACTGGCCTTTTCACAGTGTGTCCCAAAAGTCTTAGTGCAGCTTAAGTTTTAGTAGACTAAATTTAGTGTTCCAATAATTTGGATATGCTGTTTTACAACAATGTGTGTCTTCCAAAAATTACTTTGTATTTTATATTTACTTGTATGTGTGTGTTTTTTTTTTTTTTTGTTTCTCACAAATAGTTATAAACACCTTGAAGAGAGAGACTATTTCATTTTGCTTTTATATTGAAGACTCAGGAGAGGGCATGAAACTAAAAGGGATGGGTTTTTGCCCCCAGGAGGCAGAAGTCTGGCTAATAGATAAAAAGTGCAGATGAAGAGGTTTAATCTTGATCTGAACTCCCAGATATTTGTGTTGCCCTCTAAGTCAACATAAGTCAAATCAACAAGTATATATTAAACACCTAATTATGTGCCACTCACTCTGCTAAGCATGGGAGGAAGGAAGGGAGGGAGGAAGGAAAGGAGGGAGGAAGGAAGGGAGGGAGGAAGGAAGAAAGGAAAGGAGAAAGGGAGGGAGAGAGAGAAGGAAGGAGGGAAGGAAGGAAGGAAAGAAGAAAGGAAGGAAGGGAAGAAGGAAGGAAGAGAGAAAAGGAAAGAAGGAAAGAAGGAAGGAAAGGAGGGAGGGAGAGAGGGAGGAAGGAAAAGAGGGAGGAAGGAAGGAAGAAAGGGAGAGAAACAAGGAAAAGAGGGAGGGAAGAAGGAAGGAGGGAGGGAGGAAGGGAGGGAGGAAGAGAGGAAAGAAGAGGAGGGAAGAGGAGAGGAACCGGGAAGAGATAAGATAGATCGGGAGAGGAAAGGATGGGAGAGATGACAGGAGAGAAGAGAGAAAAGGAGGGAAGAGTGAGTAAGGGAGAGAGAGAAGAAAGGAAGGAGATGGAAGGAGAGGGGAAAAAGAAAGGATGTGGAGGGGAAAGAAAAGAAAAATGGAAAGGAAAGAGAAGAGGAGAGGAGAAGAGAGCAGAGAAGGAAAAAATGAGGAAAGGAAAGAAGAGAGGAAAGGAGAAGAGAGAAAAGGAAAGGAAAAAAAGGGAAGAAAAAAGAAGGGCAAGGGCAAGTCTCTGTTCTCAAAGACCTCATATTCAAATGGGAATGGACAATTTCAGTAGGTAATGAGGTTTCCTCTCACTGGGACTCTTCAAGCTTAGGTAGAATCACCACTTTTTGTTTTAAAGAATTCTCCATTCCATTCCTGTAGTCACAATTGAGGTGAAATTAAATGGTGACTGAGGATACTTCCAATCTTGAGATTCTGTAATTCCTAAAGAGTGGTACGAGTTCACAAAAAGGAAGAGATACAAAGCCACTTCATGTAGTGTTTACCCATAAATGAACTTGAGCCCCTATCATATATACCCCAAGTTTCTTAAGACTTCTACCCAAAAATGTATGTCAATAGAAACTTCCCTCACAATCTTCTCTTCAAAACCTTCACAGGGGAAAAATAATAAATGTTTTATACATTCTTTCAATCTCCCCTTGTAAATAGTTCCTAACACTGGGAACCTCAGAAAGCATACACAAACTTATTGCTCAATAGCCAAGACTTAGCCATTCTTTCCTTTTAGAACCCATTTTCCCAGCTCTGCATGTAGAAGATGCTCCATCAAGGAGATGAGCTGAAAGCCTCTGCCTCATTGAATTAATGTTTTCCCAGTCAGGGTCATTAAGCCTTGAATGAATTAGTAATGTCTCTGGAGTCAGAAGTTGTGGGTTCAGTTTCCATCTCTAACATTTCCTACTTAGGTAACTGTGTCCAAGGTGTTTAATCTCTTTGAACTTCACTTTTCTCATATGAGGGATTTTCCAGATATAGAGCTAAATATTATCCCTGGCTCATGCTGCTAATTTATATTCTTAGTTTTTGAGTCAATGTCAGAGAAGAAAATAGAAGATTTTTGATGAGAAACATTTTCCCAAAGGGAAGATGTTTAGATAAATTCAGAATTCTATGGTCTAACCAAGCTTCCAGATGCCTAAGAGCAGCACTCATCATCTATCAATTTACTGGTTAGTCTTCAAAAGGAAAGAGGTTGAGGGTGAGAATCCAAAGCATTACCTAACATTAGCACAACCTCAGGGAAAATCTACAGAGAAGGTGATTCTATAAATTCATCGTCTGTTCATTTCTTCAGTTGAACAAGAACTTATTAAACAACTCAAACATTTATTAAGTATCTACTATATGCTAAGCACTCATTATGTCCTTGAGATCATGGCTACAAGGACAAAAAACAAAAATGTCCCAGTCTTACAGTAATTCATTTTCTAACAATGTAAATTTCAAAGCATTTTCACAGCCCTCAGAGAACTATCTTCAATTCATCAAGAACTTGTTCAGTTCACAGACACTGAGCCAGGTGTTGTAACATAAAGGCAAAAATGAAATCAGTCCATATCCTTTTTAATGCTTATATTCTGTCTCATCCCTTCCTCTGCCTTAACCCCATTTTCTACCTTTATGAAAGTGAATTTATTGGAAAAGAGGATCTCTTCAGTTTCTCTTTGACTTTAATTCCCATAATGCCAGTCCTAAAATTGAACCTTTATAACCTTGGACATGTAAATCAATCATTAGTAAGCATTTATGAAGCATCTATAATATAAAAATTGCAGTTGATAGAGTGCCTGTAAACAAGAAAAGTCATCTTCCTGACTTTGGTCTCAGACACTTACTCTGTATACATACATCTCTGTATAAGAAGTATGTATGTATATGTATGCATCTGCATATGTGTGTATATGGTGGTACAGTGGGTAGAGTACCAGGTTTAGAGTTAGGAAGACTCATCTTCCTGAGATCAAATCTGTCCTCAGACACTTATGAGCTGTGTGCCCCTATGCGAAGCACTCAATCCTGTTTGTCTCAGTTTCTTCTTCTGTAAAATGAGCTGAAGAAGGAAATGAGCAACCATTCCAGTATCTTTGCCAAGAAAATTCCAAAAGGGGTCACTGAGAGTCAGCTCAACTAAAAAGAATGCAATAACTCAAAAGTGGTTATACTAGTCTTTGAGGATACAAAGACAAAATTTAAATTGTACTAGCCCTCAAGGAGAATAAACAAAAGAGAGTAAGAAAAAAAAGTGGAACAGCATATATACAAATAATACAAAATATATGTGAAATAATATTGTTCATGCTACCCATTGTGGGAATAGGAATTTACACTCAAGAGAAGCCTTGAAAAAAACGGGATTTCTATCAGTGGAAAGTATAAGGGAAATCATGCCAAGCTGGATAACCCGTACAAATGCACAAAGGAGGACTTGAAGTATGTTGTTGCTGATTTTCTGTGGGAGTCACTGAAGCTTCACTGGATTTAAGGTTGGTGACAGAAGCTATTAAAAGCATATTTGAAATTTAATGTCCCTAATGAAAGGCCAGATTTTAAAAAATGCCAGTGCACATTTTGATTATGATTACTGCAATTCACAAATGCCCACAAAAAGGATTTTCTATCATGAAGCTATAAAACGGATGAAAGAACTTGTTCCATAGTCCTTTGCTTAATTTGTTGGAGAACACAAGCCCATTCTTTCTTCCAACAATATCACTAGAGGATTAGACAAAGAATATGCTCTCCTCAGGAGGGAATGGTGGAACACCAGCTTTGTGAAAAATGTTAATTCAAAGGTCTCTATTTAAAATCTCTTCAGAAGAAACCCTGGATCATGTCGTTATTTAGCCATCATTTCAATAGTTGCCAATAACAACCTAATTTTCAATAAATAAAAAAATAAATAAATGAAAGCTTGCTGAGACTTTTGGGCTTCCTTTCTAAAACTACCCCCTATATGCTATGAACTTATTTCATGAGCAATTTACAGAGCAGATTATGAGACTATAAAACAAAATAGGATCAGAGCTCTAGATGCTAATATCATAAGCCCTGTATCATAATCCTCTCCCAACTTACAGATAAATAAAAGGTTGCTGGCATTAATTATAAAATATTTATTTACTTATTTATTTATTTGTTATTGAGTTTGGGACCTGCATCTCCAAATTTATTGTTTTAGTTTTGTTTTTGCTTTCCTACCACACGTCACAGAGAACATAGTTGAGGCTCCTTGGCCTCCTCATCTTGCTTTTTGATCTCACAGTTTTTAAGAGAGATGATGGAGAGGTAAGAACAAGATTTAAAAGATTTCTGAGTTGGCTTGAAGAATGGGTAATGATATTTCAAAGAAGAAACAGAAAAGGATAACAATTCTTGTCTCCCTGGACATGGAAGCAGAGAATTACACATGGAGGGGCCCACGAAAGCCATTTTGTCTAATTTCCTCTCTTTATAATTGAGAAAAGTAAGGTTCAGAAATGACTGGAAGGTGCAATGGATAGTGGGTCAGTTCTCGAGTCAGGAGGCCCTGAGTTCAAATTCAGATTCAGGCACTAGCTGTGTGACTTGAATCATTTAAATCTGTTTGCTTCAGTTTCCTCATCTGTAAAATAGCTGGAAAATGAAATGGGAAACTACCCTTCCAAGAAAACCCTCAAAGAGGTCAGAAAGTATCAGACACAATTGAAAAAAGACTGAACAAAAATAACAAAAAGACTCAAAGAGATCGAGTAATTTATTAAAAATCACATGGGTAGGTAGCAACTAATAAGCCTGGGATCTGAACTAAGAGCCTCTGCCTCCAAATAGACAGTCTTTTCCCACTCCACTAATTCTAAGCCCAAAAGTTAAAAATTATGTGAATGGGTAGACTGCTTGAAGATTTATAAAGGACCCTGTGTACAACATTTCTTGAATCTTTTTGAGGTAGGATTTAGGTATCCCCATTTCACAGATGAGGAAATAGTTTTATTAAGTCCTTAAAAAATCTGCTTAGGTACATAACACAAGTATAATTCCTCCCATCTTATTGTTGAAAAAACAAGCTTCACAGTGGTTAAAGGGATTGTCCATGGTCACATAGATAGTAAATATTTGAGGCAGGATAAAAAAAAAAAAAAAGATTGCCAATCCAAATCTAGCATTCTGTCCACTATATACTACCACCTCTCTCTTATGTACATTAATTACACAATAGTTTTAGGAATTCAGATTTATTTTAGTGCAATGAGAATAAAAAAGACTAAAACAGGAAGATGTTGAGTCCATTGTTAAAGATTTTTAGTCAAGGATTATAATTTAAATTGTGATTTATTTGTTTTAGGAAGGGATTAATCTGAATCATAAATGAAGGAGAAATTGTTAACTCAAATTTTTCTTACTCCTTGATGACAGACATATTAGGACTTTATTTACAGTGTTTCAGTCTGGCCCTGCTCTATCCTAAATCTGGGAGCTGATGTTGTCTTGTTCTGTAACATTTTATAAACTTGATAAATGTTGTGATTGATTTTATTATTCAATCAATGTCACTCATAGAACTAGAATTTATAGCATCGACCAACATGTGGCACATGGGGTGAGTAACGTTAATTTTTGAGAGTGTTTTAAGAAAGTGGGAAGTTTTTAAAAATGGAAATTCTCAGTATTAGCCAAGACTCTACTATATAACCTCTCTCCACATTGTTTAGGAGTATTCAAGGCTATGCTTTGTAGTGCTTAGCTTTTTGAGTTTTTCTTGTTTTTCAATATAATCATAAATTAGTTTAAAGTAGGAGGAGGGAAGGCATAGAAAGTAGAGGAAAATGGGGAAAAGAAAGGCTAGAAAAGGAAAGGAAGGGAAGGGAAGAAAAAGCGGGGAAGAATGAGGAAAGTAGATGGAGAGAAAAGAGAAAGGAAGAGGGAGGAAGGGAAGGAGAAAGGAAGAAAGGAAAGGGAGGTATTTGTAGTGGCTAGAAACTGGAAAATGAATGGATGCCCATCAATTGGAGAATGGCTGGATAAACTGTGGTATATGAATGTTATGGAATATTATTGTTCTGTAAGAAATGACCAGCAGGATGAATACAGAGAGGACTGGCGAGACTTACATGAACTGATGCTGAGTGAAATGAGCAGAACCAGGAGATCATTATACACTTCCACAACGATATTGTATGAGGATACATTTTGATGGAAGTGGATTTCTTTGACGAAGAGACCTAACTGAGTTTCAATTGATAAATGACGGACAAAAGCAGCTACACCCAAAGAAAGAACCCTGGGAAACGAATGTGAACTATCTGCATTTTTGTTTTTCTTCCCGGGTTATTTATACCTTCTGAATCCAATTCTCCCTATGCAACAAGAGAACTGTTCGGTTCTGCAAACATATATTGTATCTAGGATATACTGCAACATATCAAACATATAAAGGACTGCTTGCCATCTAGGGGAGGGGATGGAGGGAGGGAGGGGAAAAAAATTGGAACAGAAACGAGTGCAAAGGATAATGTTGTAAAAAAAAATTACCCTGGAATGGATTCTGTCAATATAAAGTAATTATTAAATAAAAATTAAAAAATAAAAAAAATTAAAATTAAAATTAAAAAAAGAAAGGAAAGGGAGGGAAGGAAGGGAGGGAAGGAAGGGAGGAAGGAAGGAAGAGAGGGAGAGAGGGAGGGAGAAAAGGAGGGAGAAAGGGAGGAAAAAAAGGAATGGAGGAAGGAAGGAATGTAAGAAGGAAAGGAGGGGAAAAGGGAGGGGGAAAGGAAGGAAGGGACGGAGGGAGGGAGGAAGAATACATTTAGAAGCAGAATAAATTTCTGACCGCACCAAAAATATCTATATTTAATCATTATTCATGACTCAGTTGGTGTGAAAAGAATAAACTTGCCTTGTTATTCACAGCTCTGTCATATGAGCTCAGTAACCAAAATAGGATTATTTGGCAACTAGTCAAGTGCAATCAGTAGATGCAAAGAAATCGAAGGCATGGGCAGCTAGCCACTTTTCTCCAGGCAATGCGAGAGCTGTGCATAACTAGGAGTACAAGGCTGGTAAACTGACTTATACAGCTGACCTCATCATGCTACAGTGTTCAGACCCTTGGTAATCCCCCTGATGAAAGAATTAAGAATTTTTACTGGCAACAGGAAAGAAAGGGCCTGTTTAAAGGTTCTGGGATTCCTCCCTCCCCACAGTCTTCACAGAGAACCTTCCCAAACACCCAACACCTAGTTAGGGTAGAGAGCTGAAAAGCAGTTCCTCTGTATTTCCACATGACTTAAGCAATTTTTGATTCCTGCTGCCAAGACATTACATAGTATAATTAACAAAGCTCTGACTCTAAAATCAGAGAATTTGGGGTCCAACTTCACCGTTGTCACTTTTTGTCTGTGTAACTTGGGCAAGGAAGTTCACTGCTCTAAGCTTAGTTTCTTTATATACAGAATGAGGATTTATCCCTTCCAGTTCCCAAATTAGGATACTAAAAGAATACCAACCTCAGAATTAGGAAAAGATTTGTTCAGATTCTGACACTGACTTGTTGTTTAACCAGACAAGTAACTTAATGTCTCTGAGCATAAGACGTTTAGGGTGTTAAATTGTGCACTTCCTAATCCAAGTTCCTACAATGATAAATTCAAATTCTTTGGGAATTCTCTGAAGAGCCAAAGAAAACTGGGTCCATTTGGGCCAGTGAACTGAGTTTGAGTGAGCATGAGAGCTAAATATTAGAACTCTAGAATATCAGAGGCCATTAGAGATTAAATAAAATCAAGATAATCACAGGTGATACTGTGGCAGGTATTCAGATGACCAAGATTCAAATCGTGCTTTACTCCCTGTTTAACTTGCAGTAAGTAGTTCAGAACAAAGAAATGTGAGGTGTACATTTCTCCACTAAGACCAAGGCCCATCTGAAGGTACCCGAGAAAGCTAGCCCGGCACCAGGAGGAGACAGACTGTGAAGGAGACAGGACAGCCACCATGAGGATCTTTGTCTTGAGTCTGAGCTCCAGCCTTCGGTAGTCTGTTTCTTCTACCTCTATCCAAGTCTCTCTTCCCTCCCAGACTTCTTAGCTTTTACATACTCTATTGTAAGTACATCATTATAGGTGTCCATCTTGTAGAACTATACTAAGTTCTAAGTACATGTAAACTAGAGAATCATTATCTCAAATCCACTGAGTTAACACCTTGTTGTAAGATTACTTGTTTCAAGTATACTTGACCCTCTACAAACCAAGATTATTGTGTGACCAAATTTTTCAAATGCATGTAAAGTACTTTATAAAATGTTCAGCATCATGTAAATGTTAGGTATTATTATCACCATCACAATTCCCATACAACTCTAGGCTTGACTAGAATTATCTATTCTCTTACCTTATCCTCCTGGCTTATGTGCCTTCCTCTTAAGACTCAGCTGTAATTCCATCTTTCTCCCAAAAGCCTTTTCCCCAAACTTTAGTTTCTTTTATCTGAGGTTAATTCCCATAGTGAGGTAACACTAAATTGATACTACAGAGGACAGCGATGTTAACCAATTCCAGCCCTTTTTCTACCCTCACAGTTTTTCCTAGATTAATTATTCTAGGAGGTGCCTTTCTCTACAATACAAGAAGCATGTTCCCAGTATTTAAATTTTATCTTCATCTCAGATTTCTGAAGAACAATCCTATGTTTAACTCTAGAAATCTAATTGGTTCTGGGGGAAGCAAAGTTATGTTCCTTCAAGACTCAACTAAAATCCCTTCCTATACAAGAGATATTTTCCAACATTCCACTACCATCTCAATTTTAGTGCCTTTCTTTGATATTATTTGACATTGACACTATATGTATTTTAAATGTATATAGTTTTACATTATATCTCCCTCTATGTAGCATGAGTTCTGAAGGAATTACCCCAACTCCCATTTTCATTGTCAAATGCCCAACTTCTAATTTCTATACCTCCCTTCAGAGCTCTAGAGACTGCACTAAAGGTTAGGAAGGGAAGTCACTATAATGATACATGGCTCATGAACCCCCATCAGTGTGTTTCTTCTAAGATTAACAGTTAATATCATTTAGTCAGCCAAACATAACATTAAAAAAAAAACTATTTACTAAATTGGTTCATTTGGTACATCACAATTTACCAAAAGTCTTGCATAATCTTCTGCAAATACCTACAGAGGCCAATGAAAAGTGAACCCAAGATGATAAAACACATATGGTCAAAGGATAACACAAAGCTTCTGTATTCTATGTTCTATAACCATATTTGGAACCATCATTTTGTATCTCTTTCTTTCCTTTGTTATTACTTAGCATCTTGTTCCAATATACTGTAACTTCTTTGCTAGATTTCTATAGAATGGTGGTTCTTTGCCTATTCTATCCTTGGCTGCCAATGAAGATACACAAGTTATCCAGTTCTATCTCAAGAATTATGTTAGGAAACTGGGAAATTCAAAATTCTCTTGATTTTTCAAAGCTGTCACAGTTAAGGAAGGGATTTGAAAGGAGAAGACCAAGTCAAATTTAGAGTAATTCCATCCCCACATAAAGTAATTGTTCTCAGGAACTTGTATCTGGAATATTCTCACCTCATACCAGTTCTCTGGAATCTGAATGGCTAATCAATGATTAGCTCTTCTTGCTTCTGAGCTGTATTTTCCTATGTTAAAGATGACCATGCCTAAATTATCTTAACCAACATAAAAATTATTTCTATCAATATCATTTGAATTCATTCAAGAACTTTTTCCACTTTTTCTAAAGTATTTGATTGATAAAGACTTGATGTCTTCTTAAGATAACAAGCCATCCTATGGTTTCATTTATTCACTCAATGAATCCTATCCTTCAATCTGTACCTCCAATATTTGGTTTTACTCATGATACTTATTGAATGTTTATCTAAGTAAACTCCAGCCATTGTGTCCTTTTTACCTTTTATACCAGAATTAAGATTTCATTGATTTGGAGAACCAACTTAAAGCCAGGTTTTTCCAACTCCAATTGCCAATTCACTCTATCAGCCAAATCAAGATGCCTCTTATAGACTTTGAAATGTCATGTATTAATTCCACAAATATTTGCTGACTGACTATTGCCTGCTGAGCATTGCACTGGTTGCTCATGGAGCTAAAATAATAGATTACATAGCTAAGAGTTCAATAAATGGATGTGCAAAAGGAAGACATTCTAAGTATAGGAAAATGCAGCAAAGACATAAAAGAGGGAAATACAATGCACACTTAATAGCCACAAAATAGATCAGTTGGACTACAGAAGAGAGAAGAGTGAAGAGAAGAAATAACAACATATTGTGAAAAGGTAACAGATTATGTAGGGACTGAAATGTCAGTGAAAGGAGATTGAAGTTTATTTTTTTTCTTTGTTACTCTTTTTCAGTTATCCTTAATGTTTCCCTTCCCTCTATTAAATGGTACATTTTTAAAGTACATAGCTCTTTTTCTTATTTATATTTGCATCCCCAGTGCTTAGCCAAGCACACATAAGGTGATTAATAAATGCATACAGTTCTATTTATTTATGTATTTAGCTATTTATCATTTACTTGTCATGTCTCTACTTGTATATCTATCTATGTATTTATCTTTCCATTAATTATCTGTCTATTTACCTCTCTACCTATCTATTTATCTACAAACATAGCACTATACCATCCATATATGGAACCATCATTTATAGCAAATAGAGAAGTATTGGATACATGGATACGTTCAATTATTTTAGCAATACATTCTTAATGACTGTACACATTGATAATGAAGTTGATGACATATTGCCATAACATAATTGAATACAAGTCATGGTTGCCAGGAGACTCAAAAATGATAAGATATTTTAAGATATTTCCAAGCCTTAAAGTGTCATAGAACTCCAAAGTTTAAAGACTGGGGAGAAGAAATCATTATTTGATGAAACTGCTGGGAAAAGTACTAAGTAGTGTGTCAGAAACTTCATATAGACCAATATCTCACACCATACACCAAGATAAGATCAAATGGTACATGATTTGAATATAAAAGACGCTATTAGGAGAAAATTATGGGAGCATGGAATATTTTACTTTTCAGATATATGGATGAGAAGAATTTATGAATAATTTATAAGCAGGTCCATAGCCATGGGAAATGATACTGACTGGATATTGTTTTTTTTTTTTTTTTTTTTTTTAATCAGGCTGAGTTAGGGTAAAGCACTCTAGAACCAGACTTTTTCTCAGTCATCAAAATTTGTTGTTTCTTCTACCTTTTTCTTGTGGAAAAGATCTAGGAATTTTAGTGAACTGCAAGCTGAATAAGTTCACAGAAGAATGAGATGGTCAAAAGTGAATAAAACCTTTGGCTTCAAAAAGAGACTCCCTGTGGATATGGAAAAGAGGCAGAAAACAGTCCTTGTTATCCTTAGTCCTAATCAAACCATTCTTGAAGTGTTGTGTTCAATCATGGGCCAGTTTTTGGAAGAACATTAATGCATAGGAGAGGGATCAGAGGAAGACAACTAAGAAAGTGAAGAAACAAGAGATAGAAAGCATTATTAGAGCCAAAATTGATACAGCAATCACATCGAATTAAATACAGCCAAACTACAAGAGAAGAAGAAAACTGGAGAAAAAGTTGTCTTTTTTTGAGCTTCACAGAAAACCTAAGAAGTAAATATTATGAATATTATTATCCTCATTTTTAAATGTTGAAGTATGCCATAAACAAAACAGACCTAACATCAAAGATAAGGGCACACAGATAAACAAACACCCCTAATGTGTGCTAGCTGTGGCCAGGTTACTTACCGCTCATTGTTAAAGGAAATTCTATAAAACTATACATTTCAGAACAAAACATAAACCAGCACTAGCTAAAGGGGTATCCTCATCTGGAAATTGCACATATCAATGAAATACAGATCTAATCTATACAACTACAGATTAGGAAACTGAGGCATCAAGAAGTAAAGTTAATTGATCACTGAAACCCAGATGGTAAACATTTGAGATGGAATAAAGAATCAAATTTTACTTCAAGCCCATAACTCTATTTATTCTATCCCAAAGCATCCTGAAATCAGAATCTAGCTGACTTCTTTTCTGGAATGTGGTCTGTTGGGGGCAGATGCTATATTTTTGCACTCTCCCACCAGAAAGGAAATGAACTTTAACCATCTGGGAGTTTTCCAGTTCTAATTTCTCAAATGCTCTGAAACATAAACTACTTCCAAACCAAGTGCTGTAACACAATTGAATGATGGTGTTAAGTACATCTCTTCCAGAATCTGAGCAAGTTTATAGCCATGATGGGGTGATACTGACTGGATGCTGGCTTTTTTTTTTATTTTATCAGACTGAGTTATCAGATTATAGAACCAGAACTTTTCTCAAAAATCAAAATCTGCCACTTTTTCTACCTTTTTTCTTGTGGAAAAGATCTAGGAATTTCAGTGGACTGCAAACTCAATAAGAAAAAAGTCTCTGTGCCCTAGAGAAAGGATGTAGGGAGTCATTGCCTCTCACATCCTTGGTCAGATCATATTTGGAATATTGTGCTTAATTATGGGCTATTTTTTTAGAAGGACATTAATGAACTGGAGAAGGATCAGATGAAGTCAACCAAGAAAGTAAAGGCTTATACCATCTAATAGAAGCAACTTGTGGATGTTCAGCTTAAGGAAAGGAAGATTAATTTCATTTTTTGTTTGTTTATGGGAAGAAAGGAGGATGACAACTTTCTTCAAGAAATTAAGGGCTTACAACATGAAGAGAAATTGAAGGCAATTTAGTATTGAAGCTAAGTAAAAGTTATTCAAGAACTTGCACATAATTAGATTTATCCAGGAAAACAATGCACTATTTTGGAGTTCCTCCTAGTTGAATTTAAGCAATATTCAGGTAACTATAAGAACATGGATCTAAGTCTAGAAGAAAATTCCAGTGATCATCTAATCTAATTTCTTTTTACAGGTAAGGAAACTGAGGTCTATGGAAACTAAGTGACTTTTCCAAGATACTAAGCATCTGAGTTATGATTTCAATCCATGTTTTCTGACTCCAGAGGCCAGAGCTGTATTTACCACACCAGGATAGAAAAATGTGGTACAAAAATTCTCAGTCAGATCTGATTTGCACCAGATGGACTCTGAGGTCTCTCACAAATCTAAGGATCTAGGCCAGATGGGAAATATCAATTTCTCTCCTTGGATGATGTCAGGCAGCAACATAGCACAAAAGGGCAGGGAAGTAAAGGAGATAATAAATCATCCTATTTGTCTTATCATGGTCAGCTGACAGGGTTAAGCAAGTATGGAGGCTTTGGATTTAGAGAAAGAAAGCTTTCCAATATTTATTCACAGAAGTATTAAGTAGGAGAGAGCAAAACTTCAAAAAACTGCTTGCATATAGCATTGGGCCAGGGTAGCTTGGCAAAGTGGATGTGAAGTCAGCAAGACTTGGGTTTGAGGAAAATGTCCAGCGTTTACCATTTGTATGACCACAGACAAGGCACTTACTCTCTCTGTTCCTGAATTACCTTGTCTGTAAAATAAGAATAAGAATGCTTGTGGTACTTCTAGAGAGCTGTTGTGAGGCTCACATTAAATAAGAAATGTAACCATTCCCCACAATTTATAGCACTAATACATGCTAGTCATTATTGTTATTCTTGCACTCAACTGAAATCAATCCAACAACTTTTATTCTGTTACTATTATGGGCAGAATACCTTGCTGACATTACCAAAGTAAAAATGACTCAATCCTTTACTCTCAAGATACTTGCCTTCTACTCCCTGCAGGACTACAGATAAAGATACTGCAAAGTAAGAAGAGATGGAAAAAGTAGTAATTCAATCTAATCCAATTAATTCAGGAAGTCGGTGCAATGAATTAGTGCTAGTCTTGGAACAAAAAGAATCAAGTACAAATCCTGCTTTGAACATTTACTAGTAAGTCACTTAACCTCTGTCTGCCTCAGTTCTCTTATCTGTAAAATGAGGTTGTTGCTATCAAAGACTTCTAAGGTCTCACTCAATTCTAAATCACTGATCCTACGAAGTATTTATGAACTGCTTACTATGAGGGTCAGCATGGCATAGAGGCCACAGCAACTAAGGAGAGAGGCTCTAGATTTGGAAGGAGAAAGGTCTAGGTTAAGTATGACTTCTGACATATATTGGCTTTGATCCTGCGTAAGTTTCTTCAATTCTCAAATCTCCACAGACTAACCAGATGCTTCAAAGAAGGGATTGATTTGAATTGGTATAAGGAGTTCCAACACCATTGAAGTCATAGGTCTGTTAAGGATAAAAAAGAAAAAGAGGAAAGGATCAGGAAAGAAAGGGAGAAGGATATAAGAGAAGGAAAGAAAGGGAATGACCAGGAAAACAGGGGAAGAGGAAAGGAGGAAAGAAGAGGAATAAAGGAAAGAGATGGAGGGAAAGGAAGAGAAAAAGAAAGGATGGAAAGAAGAGAAAAGAGCAAAAGTCTCACTTCAGAGATTTAGAAGATAAAAAGTGCTGGCAATCGTAATTTAAAAGATGAATCAACCAAAGAGACAGAGAATGAGTTGTCAGAAAGTTCTCTAATAGGTTAGTAGAATCCTCAAAATCCAGAGAAGAGTATCCAGGATGAAAGAGTAATCAACACTGTCAAATACTGCAGAGAATTCAAGAATGAGCACTGGCAAAAACAAAGAAACAAAAATTTAGATTATCCACTTATGAAATCATTGGTACCGTGTTTCCCCAATAATAAGACACTGTCTTATTATTATTTTTTTGGACAGAAAAACACCAGAGGGCTTATTTTCATGGGAGGGCTTATTTTAATGAACATTGATAGCAATTTTAATAAACAGGTAAATGTGAACAAAAAAAAGTACCATTATTCAATAATGATCATGTCATCTTCTTCAACAACATCATCATAAGTGTCCATACCCTGAATTCCATCCTGGATGTCTTGCGCCTCTATTTCCTTCAGAAGAAGTGGACCCAATCTATCATATCCAGCAATATAGCTCTTTTTAAATGAACATGTCTTGTCCAGGTAACCTGCTCGTAGTGCCTTGGCGACACAGCTGTCAGTAAGTTTATCCCATGACTTCTTCACCCAAGTCACGACTTCTTCAGACAGGGCTTCACAAAGTTTCCACGCTGATTTCTTTCCATTCTATTTTCAATGTAGTCATTGACTTCCATGTGCAAATGGTCCTTGAATGGCTTGTTTATTGCAATATCAAGGGTCTGGAGATAGGTAGTCATTCCTTCAGGAATCATTACTTATCTATTCTTCTCTCTGCAAGGAAGTTCTTCATTTCTTTAGCACGGTGAGTGCTGGCTGAATCCCAGATTATCAGATCTCTTTGGTTACCTCGCATAACAAGTGGCAGTATTAAATCAACCCACTTTCTTCTTGTGTACACCAGGCTTTTTCGGATTCAAGAATGTAAATTCCTGATACACAGTCAATCTTATCTTTTTTGCCCTTACTGATGATTAGAGGTGTGGCTTTCTTTCCATCCAAATGAACTGCCAAAACACAGGTGACCTGTGCAGACAGAATAATAAAATTATGACCATCAGTCCTTCTTTTCACTCCATCATGCCCCTCAATAATGTTTTAACCCCATCATGCTCCCTGAGTGCTCCTTCTATCCTCCATGAGGGCCCCTGAGTTCTTCTTTTATCCTCCATCATGCCCCTTCACTCCCGCTTACATACCGGGTTTTTATGTAGTCCTGACTCAGCTCTCCTCCGCGGCACTGCTCTCAATGGCGACAGCAAGCAAATCACTGGGGAAGAACAGGATGATGCGCTCACTGCTGCAGCTCTGATTGGATTCAGCTTGGAGCGTGGTGTGCGTTTCACCCAGGTGGGGGGAGGTGGGGGGACAGTGCATACAGAGGGTACTGTAATGTAGTGTGTAGTGCAGGGGATCACCTTCACTACAGTAGCAATCTCAATAGGGCTTATTTTCAGGGGAGGGCTTATTTTAGAGGAATCTAACACAGTAAGGGGAGGGCTTATTTTCAGGATAGGTCTTATTATATCGGGGAAACACGGTAACTTTGAAAGGAGCAGTTTCATTTGAGTGGTCCCTTCTGAAGCCAGACCAAAAAGAATTAAGAAATGAATGAGTAGAGAAAACAAGTATGTACATTTTCTTTTTTTTCATTTAGCCAAAAAAGGTAGGAGAAATATAAAATGACAGCTTTAGGAAATGGTAACATCTGGTGATTTCATCCCCCTAATATAAGGAATACTTGTGCATGTTTTAAAACTTCGTTTAATGAAGAGACAAGGATATAAGAAGAGAATGATGATTATAATTGAGTCAATAAAGAAGAAATATTTTCGAGGAATATAAGAGAGGATTAGGGCCATGAGCACACAGGAAGAGGTTGACCTTGGAGAAGAGTCACCTCATTATCAGAGATTGAAGATAAGAAGATTGGGAAATAATGGCAATGGATCTGAAGATAAAAGGAAAACAGGGAGCTCATGAGCCAGATAATCTCTATTTCTTTCTATTTTCAGTCATCAGAAGCTTCGACCTAGAATACTAATACTCCCATTACAGAGAAATAGGCCAAAGAAGAGATGAGTAAAGAGAAGCAAGTATACTAGTAGTGTGAATGATTGTAAAACAATTGAAACCAAGTTGTATGAAATCTGAAGAATTTACCCAAAAAGAGGATTCAGTAAAGAAATGATAGAAAACAAAAATCTTAGAAGGAGTGAAAAGAGTTTAGTTTAAGAAAAAAGTCAAGATCCTAAATTCCAGTACAATAATCATCCCCATAACCTTATTATATTCCTAACAACTTTCATGCAAGATTATTGTAGAAACACTCAAGGAAGCCACAAATAACAGATCAGAGGTAGGAAAGCATAAGAATTATATACTCAAAAGCTATTAGGGGGTTGCATTAATGTTATAATTAGATGTATGAAAAACAAGCTCCCAAAAATACCAAAATGTTTCCAATTCCCCATGTAATTTCCCATGGCACCTGGAATCTCATAACCTGTTATGCCTTCAAATTAAGGCATTGTCTCCAGAAGGTTCCCATGAAAACATAATTATGTTATTGGAGAGTGGAGGGCAGCAGGGTGAAGGGCTGTGATGAATTAATATAGCATTTGATCAGATTAGCTAAATGTCACTTTGGCAAAGTAGAAAGTAGGGTCAGATGGTTGAGAAAGGTCCGGCTGACAGGAAATGATGCAAACAAGGTAGGTCTGGAAGAGCACAAAATGGATGATTCTAGGAAACATGTGCCTAAGAAAATGGGAAATGAATAGAACACAGAGATCATTGGAGACTGGTGGTGAAAAGAATAAAACAACTAAGACAAAAGGAATTTTTGCTTACCTGAATGCATCAAAGCCATCAACTCCCACTAGACCATTATTTCTACAAATCACCAGCCCACAGAAAATTACACAGATTCTACAGGCCAGCATTCAAACAAACAATTCATATGCTTTCATTCACATCTATTTTTTTCTTTTCTTTACACTAAATCATAAAAATGATGACAATATGGTATAGGCAATACAATACTGGACTTGGAGTTCAAGATTCAAATCCTACCTCAGATACTTACTAGTTCTTTGAACTTTATAGGTAAGTCATTTAATTTTTCTGGATCTTATTTTTCTCATTTAAAAAATGAAGATGTCGAATTTGAAGACTTCTAAGGTTCTTTTCAGGTCTAAAGCTATATATGATCCTATAGTATATGGAATAGTATACAGAACCTGAGTAAAACTCTTCAGTTTATGCACATTACAGAAAGAGTATGGATTTGGCACCAGAAAAATGAGAATTCTAATTCTTCCTCTTAATAATTTTGCTTTATAATCTTTAAAGTTTCATAGAAATAGAGGTTGTTATCATTAATGATGAAAATTATGATAATGATATTATTAATATGCTTTTCTTTTTCAATGCAATTCAAACAGCCCTGCAACAGGTCACCATCTTGCTATTCATCTTTAAGATTTCTTGAACTATTGCACAACTGAATAAAATAGCCCATTTTTATAGTAAGGTAACAGGAATAGCATAGTCTATAAGTTCATCAAAATTCTGCTCAGGATAATTCAAAGAGCAGACAGGACAATAGAAATGACATGTACCTCATATTTCTCCAACATGATTTTGACTTCCTCAGATAGGGAGGAATTATGAAAATCAATTGTTCCTTGTAGTCTGAGGATTATAAGTATCAAGCATAGTGACATCTATGAAAAATGCTTTTATAATGTTTGTAAGAACTAATGTAAGGTCCAGGTATTTGTTGGCAATGTTTTGTTGTGGGATGATGGTCTGGTTCCACTAATATTTATTAAATAATATCTCTAGGATATTCCAAGGTCTACAATGCTTAAAAAAAAAAAAAAAAGAAAAGAAAAAAGAAAGAATTTGTCATCTAACAGTCCAAGGAAGAGAGTGACTTTCTAATGTTTAATTCAAGCCACTAAGGTAAGTTTTGCTAGGTATTCACTGAGTGATAAAATTTTAGAACATAGAATTCTAGAATCCGGAAATAACCTAGAGTATTAAATGTCTGAGCTCAAGGAGGCCCAAAAACAGAAAATGGCAGCGCTAAGAGTGACCTTAGAAGGTAGGTATCTGGGAGGTATATCAGATTAGAGAATGTGAGAGATCTAGGCAACTCTGGAACACAGATTAAAATACAGAATGTCAGTGCTGGAAAAGACCTTTGAATATAGAATATCAGAGCCAGAAAGAGTCTTAGAAAAGATTTGTGGGACAACAGTCCTCAGAACATAAAATATTAGATTTGGCAGAAGTCTTTGAAAATAGAATGTTAAGTTTGGGGAGAATGTTGTTGTTGTTGTTGTTGTTGTTGTTGTTGAGTCATTGAGCCATGTCTGACTTTTCATGGCCCAATGGACCATAGCACATGAGGTCTTTCTATATTCCACTATCTTGAATGGTCTGTCCAACCTCGTGGGTACTGCTTCCATGACATTATCTATCTATCTCATTCTCTTATATCCCCTTTTCCTTTTGCCTCCAATCTTACCCAGCATCAGCATCTTTTTCAATGCTGATGTCCCTTGAAGTGGATTATAGATTTCCAGAGCAGAATGTGCCTTAGAACAAAGAATGTCTGAACTGGGAATGTCCTTAGAACTTTGAGTGTCAAAGCTATGAGGAGTTTTTTAGAACACAAAATGTCGCAAGGGAGCATTGGAATCTAGAAGGTCAGAATGCAAAAGGTGTTTAACAGCAATTCATAGACATCCGTCATTTTGTTAAGGAGAGAACACTTTTCCAAAGCCTATTAGTAGCTCTCTATTTTCTAATTCTAAAGTCCAAAATTACCAACAGACCTATGTCTCCATGAGTTTTCAGGGTCTAATAAGCAAGCCTGCTACTAGAATTTCACTCTCACATTTGGAGACTGCCAGCCAAGCAATTTGGTAGGGTTCAGAGATTTTACCTCCTATCCCAGCAGATGATGGTGTTATCATTCTCTCTCAGGGCATACAGCAGGGAAATACATCATTGAGAGAATGCTGGAATCCTTGATTGAAGCAGAGCCAGGACACAGAAACAACGGGACTATCTACTCCCAACAAGCTTTGGAATGATGAAAGTCACAGACCCTTTAGAAATCCTTTCTCATTATAAATGGTAGTGGATGATTATTTCCCTCTGTTGGCATATAGCCATGAGTGGCCTGGTACCTCTGCTATAAACATGATTCCCTCATGAAACTAGATGGCACACTCATTCCTAAAATATATAGAGAATGGTCTCAAGTTTATAAGAAATTAAGCTATTCTCCATTTGATAAATGGTCAAGGATATGAACAGATAATTTTTAGATGAAGATATCGAAACTATTTCTATTCATCTGAAAAGATGTTCTAAATCACTATAAATCAGAGAAATGCACATTAAAACAACTGAGGTATCACCTCACCCCTCTCAAATTGGCAAAGATGACAGGAAAAGGTAATGATGAATGTTGGAGAGGATGAGGGAAAACTGGACACTAATACATTGTTGGTGGAATTGTAGGTCCAACCATTCTGGAGAACAATTTGGAATAATGCCCAAAGGGCTATCAAACTACATATCCTTTGATCCACCAGTGTTACTACTGTGTCTATATCCCAAAGAGATCATAAAGGAGGGAAAGGGACCCACATGTGCAAAAATGTTTGTGGCAGCCCTTTTTATAGTGGCAAGAAGCTGGAAACTGAATGGGTGCCCATCAATTAGAGAATGGCTGAATGAGTTCTGATATATGAATGTTATGGAATATTATTGTTCTATAAGAAATGACCAGCAGGATGATTTCAGAGAAGCCTGGAGAGACTTACATGAACTGACATTGGGGGAAATGAGCAGAACCAGGAGATCATTATACATAGCAATAACAAGATTATACAATGATCAGTTCTGATAGATGGGGCTCTTTTCAACAATGAGATGACTGCTGCCAGTTCCAATGATCTTGTGATGAAGAGAGCTATCTGCCCCCAAAGAGAGGACCATGGGAACTAAATGTGGACCACAATATGGAATTTCACTCTCTGTTGTTGTTTGTACTTTGTTTTCTTTCTTGATTTTTTTCCTTTGTGATTTGATTTTTCTTGTGTAGCAAGATATTTGCATAAATATGTATGTGTGCATTGGATTTCACATATATTTTTACTATGTTTAGCATATATTGGATTACATTCCATGTAGGAGATTGGGTGGGGAGTAAGGGGGAAAACTGGAATATGTTGGAGTTCAAATGTTGGAGTTCTTATTCTCAAAACACAGCCGGTTTAGCTTAGAGCCCTCCGAATGTCTCCAAATCCAAAGGTTCTGTCCTTTAGCCTCTGCCTCTGCTTTCTTCAGCCTCCAACCAGCACAGAGATGGAATGAATCTCTTGTCTCCTTCACTTGGGGCTCGGCTAGCTTTCTGGTGAGTCTTTCAGACCAACTTTGTCTCAGTGGGGGAAGTGTAGGAACCCAGCCACCAACTACAGTGGTGTGAGATGAAGATGAATCTGATTGTCCACTGAACTCTCCACTCGTAGCTTTTTCCTTTGAAAACTCTTCTTCTGCCACCAGCAGCCAAGTGGAAAATATTCTGGAATAGCTCTCTCATCACTGGCCTTATATCTGACTCTTCTGAGAGAATGGGATTATGGGTTTTCTCCCATGGTGCTCTCTGGCCCTAAGAGCTTTAAGGCAGGTGTGAATTCACAAAGGTACAAAGTTTACTTTGTGAATCTGGCAAACTTGTGAACTCCGATGAGTAAAGCTGTAAACACAAGCATTGTACTAATTAGTTCTACTTAGTACCTTGTTTCAGGTTCTGGCCCAAAACATCTTCTTGTAAGATCAGATCAACTCTAATTAGTTAGCAGTTTGTAAAGATTCCAACAGGAATACAAGATGAAAAATTATACCTTCATATATTTTTGTGAAGACCAAGTTAGTACCCTGGATACTTTAGAATCAGCCGGAGTCAGGATAAGCAAAAATTCTTGGTCTTTATTCTTGGTAGAAATCAGAGGAATGGACACAGCATGTCCTAATCCCTCTCTAATCCCTCCTCCAAATCTCTCTATACACCAACAGATCGAGCCAGCACAGAATGGTGGGGCGGGCCATTTTCCAAGCATATGCTAATAGAGTAGTGTCCAATTGGGAATTAGCCTTAAGTACTCAAACCTCAGGGCATCAACTCAGTTTCAGTCCATTACATGTTTTGAAAATAAAAAGCTTTAATTTAAAAAAAGAAACCAGATAGCACAGTGAATAGAGTGCTCAGTCTAGAATAATCATGGCCCTGAGTCTCAGATTCTTTCTCCTATGACTCTGGAAAAGTAACTTCTCTGTCTGCCTCAGTTTCCTCAACTGCAAAATAGGACTAACATCATCTACATCACAGAGCTAGTGTGAGGATCAACTAAGGTAATTTTAATAAAGTGCTTATGACAGTGCTTGACATATAATAGGAATAATATAAATGCACGTTCTCTTCCATTTTCACTCATATGCTATAGGCTCGACTATTATTGTGTGAAGGTGACTGGGCTTTTGTGTCAGAATAGTAAGGTTTGAATCCCAACTCACCCTGTGTGATCTTAGACAAAGCATTTTATGTCTTTTTTTTTTCCTTCTTTGGTCTATAAAAAATGAGGAGGGAGGTCTCATCTAACTATACCACTTTGAAGTTTTAGGATGACCTTCCCTCTAGATAGGAAATTCCCCTGTTCCCCATTCCTAGCGCCTCATAGCATTTCAGCTTCCTCTTGTGTGTTATCTTCCTCCATTAGATTGTAAGCTCCTTGGTACATAGTAGTACTTAATAAATATTTGTTGATTGAGTAACTGATGAAATAGGGAGAAATAATTAGCAACTTTGTACCTGACACAATAAGTATGTCTTATTCCCTAAATCAATTATTTTACCCAGATTCAGTTGAGATTTGGAAAATAGAACAGGAATGCCTGTTGGAGTGGCAGAGTGAACCCAGGAATCTGCCCGCTATTGAGAAGTCATTTAATTTATCTCTAAAAATATTAGTTTTAGAAAAATTGCCAGTGTTCGTAGTGTTGGTAGAAGTAATTTTCTCACTTGGGAAACTCCCAAGTGAAATCATCTCTCTGTGTATTTCTCTTTGTTTCTGTCTTGGTGTCTGTGTGTCTGTCTATATTTCTCTCCCCGTCTGCCCCTCTCCGTCTCTCTCTCCCCGTCTGCCCCTCTCCGTCTCTCTCTCTTTCTAGCTGCCCCTCTCTCTCTTTCTCTTTCTATCTGCCCCTTTCTCTCTGCCCCCTTTGCCTCTCTCTCCCCATCTGCTGCTCCTCTCTGCCTCTCTCTCCCCATCTGCCCCTCTGCCTCTTTCTGTGTCTCCCTGTCTCTGCCTCTTTCTGTTTCTTTCTGTCTCTTTGTATGTGTCTGTCCCTCTCCCTCTCCTTCCTCTCTCCCCTTCTCTCTCTTCCTCCCTTCCTTCTCACTTTTTCTCTCTGTATCTGTCTCTGTGTGTGTCCCTTTCCCACCATCCTTCCTCCTTCTGTTCCTTTTTCTATCCTACTCCCTTTCCCCTTCCTTTTTCTTTTTTCTCTCTCCCTTTCTCTTCCTCCATGTCCTCTGCTTTCTTTTTACTCTTCTCTCTTTCTGTGTCCCTCTCTTCTTCATCTCTTTCCCTCTTTTTCACTCTCTCCATTCCTTTTTTTTTTCTCTTCCTTCTCACTGTCCTTGCCCCTTTTCCTTTCTAAATATGACTATGTGGGGAAAAAAGCAAAAAACATTTTTTTAAAAATAAATACTACAAAATAAAGCTTACCTCAGCTCAAGTGAAAAAATATAAAAATAGGCATTTTCTCTCTCCAAAAGTTGTAGAAGTAGGACTATATATTTCTGAACAGAATAGACACAATGAACAAATTCAGTTGAGAACTAATATTTACAAAGTGCTTATTGAATGCAAAATGTTGCATTGGTTGGAAAAAACAAAACAAAAAAGTTTCTCTTTCCCTTAAGACCTGCTGCTCCACTAATCTAATAATATACATTAAAATTACTGTAGTTAAGTATAAATGCCATACAAAATAATTTCAAAAGGAAGGGACTTAAATATGTTTTGAAAGATCAAAAATAAAGTATGTTTATTGGGGGTTTAAAATGCCTCCTGAGCTATGGGATTGAACACAAATTTCAAATAGGTTTTAACAAGTGAAATCAAACTAATGAAGTAAGTATTTACAATTCTTCTTGTAATTCCAGAATTTAGTCAATCAGTCAATAAACACTGAGTAAGGTTCTGTACTAGGGACAGTAATAAAAATAATAAATAATATTTATTTGGCTCTTACTGTGTGCTAGGCAATTTTTAGTAATATGTTTAATTTGATAGAACAAATCTGGAAATTAAGTTTTGTTACTGTTCACATTACGCAGTTGAGGAAACTGAGGCAAGAAGGGAGTTAAGTTACTGTTCAGAGTCACATAAATAGGAAGTAAAATGATTTGAACTCATCTTCCTAACTTCAGGACACTGCCTGAATGTAAAAGATTACTCTGATAGATACATAGTCATATACTGGAGAAAGATGCAGTATCAGAACAGAAAAGGAAAATGACAGATGCTGGAGGAATACACTAATGCTGGTTGGTAGAGCTATGAACCGGTCTAGCCATTCTGGAAAGCAATTTGGAACTATGCCCAAAGGACTATAAAACTGTGCATACCCTTTGAAGCAGCAGTACCAATACTATATCTGTATCCTAAAGAGATCAAAGAAAAGCTAAAGAGGCCTGTGTGTACAAAATATTTGTAGAAACTCTTATTGTGGTGCCAGAAATTTGGAGATTGAAATGTTGCCTATCTTGTATATAGTAATAGCAATATTACAGAATAATCAATTATGAATGACTTAAGTCTTCTCAGTAATACAAAGATCCAAGACAATTCTAAAGGACTGCTGATGGCAGATGCTATCAATCTTCCAAGAGAGAATTGATGAACTCCAAGTACAGATTGAAGTATGCTTTTTTCAATAGGATTAATTTGGAAATATTTAGCATAATCTCATATGTATAATTGATATCAAATTAATTTCCAAGAGTGGAGGAAGGTGAGAGGAAGATAGAGAATTCAAAACTTATTTTTAATGGATGTTAAAAAGGAATAAAGAGAGTGACAAAGACAGAGACCAGAGAGAGAGACACAGAGAGAGAGATAGATGCCAGCTGGGCAAATCAACTTCTCAAAACTCTTGAAGAGCATAAATTGCAAAAAAGGCAATTCTCAGTGCTGGTATTGTTGGAAGGAATTTCCTCACTAAGAACTGTAAATGCCAATGAAATCATAGGGTTACAAGTCATCCCATATTTAACCTGTTATGTGCTAACTACTTTTTGCAAGAAATATGATCTCCTTTACTCCTCTCAATAACCCTACAAGGTAGATATTGTTATTTGTTCCATTTTATGGCAGAGAAAATTGAGGCAGACAGAGGTGAATTAACTTGCTAAATAAAAGTAACATAGTTGGTACTTATCTGTGGCCAGTTTCTAAGCTCTATTGGTATACCAGGTTTCTGGGTTAGATGACCTCATGTTTCATTCATCTCTGAGATTCTATAATTCTTAGATTTATTTTCTTCTTTTAAATAGCATTTGATTTTTCAAGTTATATGTACAGGCAATATTTAACATTCTTTTTTAAAATAAAGTTATAACTTCTAAATTTCTCTCTCTCTCTCTTTCATCCCTCCTCCCTGAAGTGGTAAGCAATTAGGTACAGGTTACATATGTCCTGTTATGTAACACGTATTTCCATATTAATCAAATTGTGAAAGAAGAAACAATGAAAGAAAAAAAAAAAAAACTATGAACATAATGCTTTGATCTGCATTCAGAGTCCATCCAGTTCTTTTTTTGTATGTGGATATCATTTTCTGTCATTAATCCTTTAGAATTATTTTAGATCATTTTATTGCTGAAAAGGACTGTGTCATTCATAACTGATCATCCCACAAATGCTCTTGCTGGTTTTGCTCACTTCACTTTGTATCACTTCATGAAAGTCTGTCTTTTTTTTCTTTTTCTCTGAAATCTACCTGCCCATCATTTCTTTTTTTAATTATAATTTTTAATTGACAGAACATATGTGTGGGTAATTTTTTACATTATCCCTTGCACTCATATTGTTCCAACTTTTCCCTTCCTTCCCTCCACCCTCTCCCCTAGATGGCAGGCAGTCTTATACATGTTTAATATGTTATAGTATAACCTAGATACAATATATGTGTGCAGAACCATACAATTCTCTTGTTGCACAAGAAGAGTTGGATTCAGAAGGTAAAAATAACCTGGGAAGAAAAACAAAAGTGCAAGTAATCCACATTCATTTCTCAGTGTTCCTTCTCTGGGTGTAGCTGATTCTGTCCATCATTGATCAATTGGAACTGAATTAAATCTTCTCTTCATGGAAGAAATCCATTTCCATCAGAATACATCCTCATACAGTATTGATGTTTCTGTGTATAATGATCTCCTGGTTCTGCTCACTTCACTCAGCTTCAGTTCATGTAAGTTTCTCCAAGCCTCTCTGTATTCATCCTGCTGGTCATTTCTTACAGAACAATAATATTCCATAACATTCATATACCACAATTTGCCCAGCCATTCTCCGATTGATTTTCCATTCATTTTCCAGTTTCTAGCCACTACAAAAAGGGCTGCCACAAACATTTTGGCACATACAGGTCCCTTTCCCTTCTTTAATATCTCTTTGGGATATAAGCCCAGTAGTGATACTCCTGGATCATAGGGTATGCCCAGTTTGATAACTTTTTGCTGCCCATCATTTCTTTTTTTTTTTTAACATTTTATTTTATTTTATAATAACTTTATATTGACAGAATCCATGCCAGGGTATTTTTTTTTTTACAACATTATCCCTTGCACTCACTTCTGTTCCAATTTTTCCCCTCCCCTAGATAGCAAGCAGTCCTATATATGTTAAATATGTTGCAGTATATCCTAGATACAATATATGTGTGCAGAACCAAGCAGTTCTCTTGTTGCACAGGGAGAATTGGATTCAGAAGGTAAAAAAACAATTCAGAAAGAAAAACAAAAATGCAAATAGTTCACATTCGTTTCCCAGTGTTCTTTCTTTGGGTGTAGCTCCATCATTTCTTATAGCATAATAATACTGTATTACATTCATAAGACATTACTTGTTTAGCCATTCCTTAATCGATGGATATCCTTTCAATTTCCAATTCTTTGCCACTACAGAAAGAACTGCTGTATAAATATTTTGAACATATGGGTAGTTTTACCTTGTTTATGATCTCTTTGGGATACAGAGCTAGGATTGGGATTGCTGGGATCAAAAGGTTTGTAGAGTTTTATAACCATTTGTGCATAGTTCCAATCTGATTTTCAGAATGATTGGATCAACTCACAACTCCACCAACAGAGCATTAGTGTCTCAAATTCACCACACCCTTTCTAATCCAATCCATTTAGTTTGCTTTTCTGTCATAGTAGCCAATCTGATAGGTAGGGGGGTAACTCAGAATTGTTGGAATTTGCATTTCCTTAACCAACAGGGATTTAGAGTATTTCTTCATATGATAATAAATAGCTTTGATTTCTTCATCTGAAAACTGCCTGTTAATATCCTTTGACCATTTATATGACTTTTTTTTAATAATTAAATACTTTCTTCTCTTTCCTCCCCAGTTAAGACTTGTATAATATACTCAACAAGTTGTTACTATGACTATGATTTGATTAATGACCTTGAGTGAGACAAAATCCTGAAGTAACGCATTACATTTTATGAGAATAATCTCAACCCCTAAAACAGGGCTTGTCACATGCTTTCTGATTAGTTAATTGAGCTAAACAGTTAGAAATGTTAAATATATAAACATGGTAAGAGGGAATTCCATTATATTAGGTTAGGGAATTATAGACAGAAGGATTTATCACAAGAACAAATGGTTCTCATTGGTTTTAGGAACCATGAGGGTTTCCAAGGTTTTTCCATGGGGTTCATAAGGTCATCATTCTTTGTATACTAAGATTTCTAATTTCTATTTCTATTTCTAACATAATAAATAAGTATAAATATAACCCAATAGAAAAGAGCTCTTTGGGAGCCCTCAATAATTTTCTATACCATAAAGCTACCTTAGTTTCCTCAAATATAGATAATAATTATATCTCACAGAGTTGTAAAACCAAAATTAAATAATCAAATATATTAGTAAATAAATATAATAAATAATAATATTAATGTTATAGTACATATAATATAATAATGTAAATAAAATCAATATGATTAATGATTATAATAAATATTAAAATAAGATAATAAATATAAAACACTTTAAAATGTAACTAGTTATATGAATGTCATTTATTATTATTCTGCCTCATTCACCTCTGTTCTCTTTACTCTGATACCTTATAAACCTATCTATTACTTAATGGCTGTGTTAGATCTATTGCAACAAGAGATTATATAGCTCTTTACATCATATATATATACACACATACATGCATGCATGTATATATGTGCATACTTATATATACAGTTATATATATGTATGTTATACACACACCAAAAACAAAAACAAAAACAAAAAACGTAAAATTCCTTGAGACCAAAATGATTATGAAACATTGACCACTGGTTGAAAAATGATATCCTTCCCTCTCTACTCTCTGATGTGGAATAGCTTCATAAGTCTTCTCAACAATGTGTTTACTCAAACACACTTACAACTCCTTAGAAAATGGAAAATATGGCAGAGAGGGAAAAAAGACTATTTGCAAAGACTTCTCAGAGTTTTCCCTCAGGACATTCCCTGGAGAACCTCTCCTCATCATTTTGCAATTTGACGCTATTAAGCTGACCAACTTTGGAGTCAGCCTAGAGGCAAAATAGATTGGCTTCTATGAAGAGAGTAGAGCTCACAAGATTGTAGTGAGAAAAAGTGGGTAAGAAGTCTTACTTGAACCTTTCCAAGTCTCCCTATAGCAGAGACTTCGCTGGTGATCCTACTCCTTGAGGATCACAAACTTCATCTAACTCCTATGGTCAGAAAAGAAGAGAATACAGATTTAAGCAGTTAGGATTGGGGTGGAGCACAACAATCTGGTTGTTTTTCAAAGCAACCGAAAATGAAAAATAAGGGATTGGCGATACAAAGTTTCATTATAGCAAGAAATCATGGAAAATTCAATAGAGAGGTTGATTTTTAAAACTGATTAAAAAGTACCAATGGAGAAAAAAAATGAATATTTTCCCAAAAAGTCAATATAAGGAACAGATATTTTATAGTGAAAGGAAGAAGAGTCCAAAATGTCAAAAAGAAAAAAAAAAGTAAAATGTTACGATTAATTGTGCAAGTCTATAGAACTGGCCATGGGACAATTCCAATAATGCTATAAATGATTTGAAAGGGATGTTATAGAATTAAGTGATAAATGAAAGGAATAAAGATATAAATTGGTCTTCTCAAGAAAGAAATCAATATAAGAAACATTAGGTAAAATGAGATATTCTAAAACAGAGGATTCTGTGAAATAGAGAATAGCATTAAAACGCAAAAACTCAAAAAAGAAAAGGAAAAATAATTGATCAAAATTTTAAAAAAGTAAGTTGATTGAGAGGGAATAGTCATTTGTTAAGTACTTACTACATTCCAGGCACCATGCTAAGTTCTTTATAAATAAATATATATATATATATATATAATATATATATATATATATATATATATATATATATATATTGTACTGGATAGAGATTCAATATTAGGAAATATCTCTGGAGCCTCACTAAAATTGAATATGAGTGTAGAATTTGAGGAGGCAATTTAAGTATTATGAATATGCCAACATAATCACTGTCTATATACACCCACACTTAATATATATATATTAAGTGTGTATGTGTATTTCATAGTTGATAAAATCATGGAAAAAAACTTTCTTGAAAGCAGCAATATTGGAAATAGCTAAAAAAAAAAATCTCAACTCATGAGAATATACAGGAAAACAGGAGAAAAAAAAATCTCAAGGTTAGCTTACTCAAAAAAAAAACCGCTCACGCTTCAGAGTGAATACTTCAAACAATAAATACCACAGACAAAGAAAACAACTCATATTCTAAGTAAAGCCAAAAAGAAACATTCAGAATTATTCTTTCTTGGGGCAGCTAAATGGTGCAGTGGATAGAGTGAGAACCCTGAAGTTAGGAGTTCACATCTACCTCAGATGCTTAATACTTCCTAGCTATGTGACCCTGGGCAAGTCATTTAATCCCAATTGCCTCAGCAAAACAACAACAAATACAAAATTGTTCTTTCTTTATAAAAGAAAAAGGAAAATTATTATAAGGAATATGAAATTCTTCCATCCACCAAAAAAAAGTATTTGGCACTCCCAAAATAACATAATCTTAAAATCTTAATTTAATCATCAATGATAAAAAAAATGGTATGCTTAGAAAAAGAGGATTTAAATCATTTTTAATTGATCAAATTTTTGACATACAAAGTAATCAAACAGAAGTAAAATTTGCAAAAGCAGCTATGAAAGAATAAAAAATGAAATAAATATCTTCATGTGTCTAAGACTAAACATAGCTAGAAGTATAAGAGTTGCTATCATTTTGCTTTTTTTAATTTTCAAAAAAATTCAGGAAATTGTCAAATTATCTGGAAGAAAAAACATTGAGGGGATGAAGAGAAAATATTGAAAGGCAAAGGGATGTAAGGAGGAAAGAAATAAGGTGGTAAAATAATTCAACTGAATAGAATAAAAGATGAATTAACATTTTTCTGGATCAAAAAAAGAAGCATATTCTATCATCAAATAATTATTTTAGTGCTAGGATAAAACAGAGGAATTCCTCACAGGGAGAATACAGAATATTGAGATATAGAGATATTTGAGAAGATCGGTCATGTCTAGAGAGAAAATATGAATCAGGGGTTTTGGGTCTCTTTATTCCTTGAAGACTTGAAAATAATACATAAGAGTCCAACTAGACATTGGTGGTCAGAGGGAGGTTAGCGAAAGAAGAATGGGAATCAAGGCTTTCTCATAGAGGGTGTCTTACAGAAAGATTCCCTAAGAATGGGAGGAAATGCAAGATGCTCCATTTGTAGCTGATAATAAGGATGTGAGATGGGCAGAACTGGAAAGTTCAGGATTACAATTTCTACAAGTAATGTTCCTTTCAAATGAGGTAAGAATTTATTGTGTTCTCTGGTGTTGTATGCTGCTCAGGAAAGTTGACATGAGTTCAAAGAACAGGTGATGAGAGATCAGGCCAGTAGCAAGATTGGATCTCATGGACTCAAGACAAAATGTTCTACATTCCACCTCATATCTGATTTCATGAATAAATAATACTGGAACTGATTCCCCTCAGAAAAAAATGAGAGAAAGAGAAGGAGAGGAGAAATGAAGGGAAGAACAGAATAAAAGGAGTGAGAGAATGAAAACAGAGAGGATAAAGAAGAAGAAGAAAGGAAGGAGAGAAGGGAAGAGAAAGGGAAACATTTAATAGCACTAACAGATGGACAAGAGCAAAGTCTACATTCCCAGGTATCCCAAAGAATGTAAAGGCAACAGAGGGAAAGGAATAATAAAACACAAACTCCATGAAAAAGTGATCAGATTCTAAAATTAACTTGATGGGCATCTCCTATAAAGTATAATGAAGTGGAATTAAAGCAACTCTTTATTGGAAGAAGCAGTTTAAATTGCTATCATTGAAATTAAGAGAATTGTGTGAGTAGGGCAATCTGGAGGGCCAGCTGGGTAGCACAGTGGACTCAGAGTCAGAAAGACTTCTCTTCCTGAGTTCAAATCTGGCCTCGGATACCCACTGATCCTTTGACCCTAGCACTTAACCATCTTTGGCCCAATTCCACAGCTGTAAAATGAGCCGGAGAAGAAAATGACATAACATTCTACTATTTTTGCCAAGAAAACCCCAAATGGGGTCATGGAGAGTCAGACATGACTGAAATAAATGAACAACAACAATGAGTATCTTCATTGTTTAAGAAAATTAGTCTTACATGCTTATCTCAGCCTAAATATGGAAGGGTAAGATAATTTTTAAAAAAAGAAAGATGAAAATAAAGGAATGGAATAAAATACATTAAACCTTAGGTGACTAAGAAAAACAAGTTACAAATGTGAACTCAGAGATGGCAAAAAATAAAAATTTATATTAGGAAAACTAGAATGAAGGAAAAATAATTTCACATTATGTATTATTGATGAAATCAAAAAACAAAGATATCTAGAGAAATGATCAAAAATATGTAAGACTAAGAGCTATTTGCGCTTATCAAAAAATAAAGAATTTTTTCAAGTATTCATTACTATATGAATTTGGATCTAAATCACAATGAGAGGAATGCAAATTGGTACAACTCTGAGGTTTCATGCCATTTCCATAAAACCCCAAAGACTAAAACATTGATGTCTAATGGAACAGGAGTCAGATGACTTTAGTATAAATCCAGCCTTAGACACCTGCTATCTGCAAGATCTGGGGAGAATCACTAAATCTGTTTGAGCCTCAGTTAACTCATCTGTAAAAGGAAGAAGTTTGACATATTAATCACTAATGTATGTTTTCCATTTCTAATTCTCTGTCCCGATGAATTTGTCCCTGAAGAAGAGTTCCTACTACGGATGGGAGAATTTAAAAAAAAAAAAGTTTCCATTATAGTTCTGGAGGCATATATAAATGAGGTTCAATCAGTACTATAGAAAAAGACATCAAAGAGAAAAAATGTATTGTTTTCATTGTAATTATTTTCCAAAATGTCCAAAGCTTCTCAATTTCAGTTAGAAATAAGGTGGAATGAACCTCAATAGCCATCTAATCCAACACATATTTGAAAAAGATGTCCAACTTTGACATTCCTGACATCATCTCACCTCTTCTTGGAAACCTCCAGTGAAGGCGGGGAACAACTATCACTAGCGTTATTCCATTCAATTTTGAGGCAATTCTAATTCTTAGCACGTTCCTTGCACACACTGTTTAATAAATGATTGTTGACTGGTACGTTATTTAGGAATGTATTTTTTATTTCAAGGAATCAAGCCTAAATTTTCCACTTTGCTACTCATTGCTACTGATTTTGCCTTCTAAAGCTAAACAGAATGAGTATAATCTGTCTTCTATACTATGACTCTTTGTTACACTGCCACTTGTCCCTACAAGTTCTCTGATTAGATCATGATTTACTTAATTTATGGGGAAAATCTTGAGCTGAGAAGCTCCCTACAGGATTTATAGAAACACATACATAAGTCATCATAAAGGATAACAACACATGATACAGGTCAGAATCAAAATCATTGGAGAGATCCTGGATTCATTCACGTAAATAAAATATTACATATTACCTGGTTCAGGTAAGCCCTAATTCTAAGTTTTCAATGAACTTTCACATACATAAAACCAAATGGTTATATAAATGTGAGGGATATTCATTATTTCATTTGAACCTCATCACCAATCTGGAAAGCCAACCAGGAAGTATAGCTAGGCTGTCCCAAAAATCCTACTGAAATAAATTTAATAGTTTAAGTTGGTACTAAGGCTGTTGGAAAAACCCTGAATTTACCCCTATTTTAGAGAAAAGGAAACTGAAGACCAGAAGAGCCAAGGAAAGAACACATCCAAGATCATTTCTAGCTTAGTAAATGATGAAGAGATCACAAGTCTTTTGATTCTAATTCTCTTGCTCTTTCTCACACTCCCCCCATTCTAGATTTCTGAATTCTTTCATGGTTGTTGCTATCCAAAGCCAAAGTTAAGTGTGGTTTCTTGGAGAGAAGATCTAAGAACATTTTTTTTGCCAGCATTTCCTGTGCTAAAAATGTTAGACACAGCATAGGTTTGACAGAAATCTGTCAAAAGCCAGTAATCTTTTAAGCCTGAGATATTTTTTGATATTTGACAAATGGAACTCTTCTGAATAAAGAGATTTTTTTTTCTTGAGGTAATCAGGATTAAGTGACTTTCCCAGGATCACACAGCTAGGAAACGTTAAGTGTCTGAGATCAGATTTGAATTCAGGTCCTCCTGGCTTCAAAGCTGGTGCTGTCTTCACTGTGCCACCTTGCTACCCCATAAACAGATCATTTTGAGAGAAGGGAAAGAGGGAAGGGGAGAGAGACAGAGAGAGACACAAAGAGGCTGAGACAGACAAAGAAAGAGAAAGACAGAGAGTTAAAAGAGAGAAAAACAGATGGACAGAAAAAGAGAGAGACAGAGAGACCGAGAGAGAGATACAGAGAAAGAAAGAGAGGGAGAGAAAAAGACAGAGAGAGAAAAAGAAGAGAGAGAGAGATTGGTTTAATAAGGGATAGCAAGAGCATGGACTTTGAGGAAGATTTCTAGGTCAATACAAACATATAAATCCCCCCCCCCAGAAAGAAATTCTATAAATTGAGGATAAAGATAGGAAGCAGGCACACAAACATTTCCCCAAGAGGATAGAAAGTAGATTATGAATAGCTGCCTGTGCTAGGCCCAGCAGGGCCTCCCTTGTAGCTGCTCTAGAAGAGAGGGAGATTCCTGCTGATTCTTGCCATGAAGGGGGCCCAGAAGAAAGGGAATAGTAACAATATTCTCTGCTGTTCTGCCCTGCAAGAGGGTTATGTGTGTAAGACAGAGACAGGCTGAAATACAAGTAAAGAGACTGACAGACAGATGGACACAGAACAAGACAATGAAAACAAGGTTGCGAAGAAAGAGATGAGGAGAAATAAGTAGGGACAGACCCAAAGAGACATAGACATGTGCAGATGGAGACAGAGAGACAGATAGTGACAGAAAAATGGAGATAAAACAGGCGAGGAGACAAGACAGCTACATAAGTATATCAAAAGAAGAAATTTTTTTCAGTTATCATTAGAGACAACTTAGATAAGCACTAGGTTTGGGTTTGAATGCTGAATTTGATTCCCCCAAGTCCTTTGACCTTTGTGACTCATGTCACTTAATCAGAGTCTCAGTTTCCCTACCTATATAATTCTAAAAATAGTTAAAACAGATAGACCGCCAGGGCAAGGGTCAAAAACACTTTTCTTGAGTTCAAATTCAGCCTCAGATATTTTGTGGGCAAACCACTTAACTGATTGTCTCCTCATCTGGAAAAAGAGAAGGAAATGGCAAACCACTTCTGTATCTTTGTCAAGAAAACACCAAATGGGATCACAGAGAGTTTGACTCTGTTATCATTATCACCATCATCATAATATATAACAAAATCTAATAATAATATAAAAAGAGGCATAATCATATCTATAACAGTTACTTTTCAATGTAATCTCAAACCAGATGCTGTAGGTGAAATGCTATGGAAAACTTAAAACATTTTTATGAATAACATCAGTTATTATTCAACTATGACCAATATTTCTGGTCTACTTGGGTCAAACACCTACTCCATTCCAGTTATTTTGTCTTATTAAGGATTGGGAGCAACATCACGGCTCGTCTCTGTGGCCATATTTGATGAATAAAGGAAGTCATTCCCCCACAACCTCCTCTGCACATATTTTCAAAGAAGCAAGTTTAGAATCAAGGAGGTCTTGCCCCTCTAGCAAAAGAAAGCTTCCTCCTCAATCTAGTTATGTGAAACAGCCCACTCTCTTGAAACATACGTTCCAGCTGAACAAACAGGAAGAAGGAAAAGCTATTCTGCCCACTTGCACATTTCAAATTATTCTAGATCATAGCAAGGTATTATTTGAAAAGAGGGTTTTGCTAAAATTGGCTAGGCAAGAACTCTCCTAAACAAAGAGATCCCTGTATTGATATTATAATATGCCATGGGAGGAGAGTATAGAATTCTAAATTTGGAATTATAGGAATGTGAGATCAAATCACTCCATGAACAAGAGTCAGACTTAGAAAGACATTTTTGCAGGTGCAAAGCTACTTTATGGGGTACAATGGATGAATCGGTGGCCCTGGGATCGGGGGGAAGTATTCAAGTCTCAGACAGTGATTATCTGTATGATCCTTGCAAATCATTTAATTTCTATCTATCTTGGTTTCCTTGTATATAAAATGAGGATCATAATAACATCTATTTTCCAAGGTTACTGTGAGAATGAAATGAGAATATTTCTAAAACATTTTATAAGTGATAGACTAAAAAGAATAAGTTACTGAAGGCAATAGAACATTACATACCCTATCCATGGGACAGAGAAGTGGTACAGTGGCTAGAGTGACAGATTTGAAATTAGGAGACTTATCTTTCTGAGTTCAAATCTGGCCTCAGACAATTAGCTTAGCAACCCTAAAAAGTCACTTAATCATATTTACCTAAGTTTTCTCATCTGTAAAATGATTTGGAGAAGAAAATGGCCAATGTCTTTGCCAAGAAAACCCACATGTTCTCAAGAAAAATTTGACACAACTTAAATTGCTGAACAACCACCAAAAAAACCCTAACTAAAGCAGAAAATAAAAAGGGGAATTACTGATAATATTTCAGTGCTTTTATATTGGTGATAACTAGAATTGGAAGGTTCTATGAGCATTTACAGGGAGGAATTATAATTGTAATATTATCTACATTGATTATGTGACATTCCATCTTTCTCTAAGAAAAAAAAAAGGAATTTTGTTCCACAGCATTCCCATTATTAATTCAATTCATCCTAATAAATGTCCATTAAGTTCCTGCCATGTACCAAATCCTGGCTTAAGTTCTGGGATACAAAAAGGAGAAATGACAGGTTTTGTTCTCATGGAGTTTTCAATTAAACACAAGTGATATGAAAAACACAGGTATATATGTAAGGAAAACCATGGTAGGATAAAGGGGAACTTCAGAGGAACCTGAGAATGTCTAAGGTGAATTATTTCAAATGGAATGGATCAAGGAAAGATTTCATGGAAGAGTTGGATCTAGATAGAAAGGAAAAGAAATACTAAGTGAATGAAGATATGGAAAGAATGCCTTCCAAACTCAAAAGATAGCTTTCATTTTGATGAAATCTTCATGTCAAAAGAGTGGGAGAAAGCAAAACTAGGTAGTGGACATAGAACCACAAACCTAGACCTGGGAGGAAGCCCAGTTACTATTAATAAACAAATTATACATATGCACATGCACTCATTTCACAAATGAGGAAAAATGGGTATTGGGTATCAACAGTAAGTTAAACGTCAACATGGCAGGGTCCCAGAACTAGTAGATGAAGTATCACCAGATTGCCTTGGGGGAGGGGGGAGGGGGATTAGCCAAAAACTGGAGCAGGCTATTGGGACAATGGAATAAGACTCATGAATAGTATATGAGCTTACAGTAGGAAGAGATGGGAAGACCTTACCTTTTAAAATAAAAATAGCAAGGTGAAGAAGCTGAGTATGAGAAAAAAATAGATTATTTTCCCAGGATCACACACTTGGTGTCAAAAGTTCTATTTCAGGTTAAATGAGCTGTCCAAGGTCACACAGATAGCAAAGGGCAGCATAATATGATCTCAAATCCTTTAAACACAAATCCAACATTCTTCCTATTGTCCTTGGGCTACAGAGTTCAGGAAAGAAAATTGTATGAAATACACTCTGTGACACTGTTCACAGAAGGTTCTGAAAGCCTAGCTAAGAAGCTTGCATTTCATCATGTAGATAAAAGAAAGCCATTGAAGATTTTTGAACAAAGAAGAGGGTAACTGAATTGATCAAAATAATTGGTTGTTTAGAGCCTTTGGGTGGCAAGTAGGTTTCCAACTTTTTCAATGCAACATCATGTCAGTTCTTTCACTTGTTATAGTCTTTTTGTCTTCAAGAAGAAAAAGTGGAATATTCTAAACTCTTACATTTATGAATCGTTAAGGCATTAGCCATCAAGATAGCTATTAGCTGAAATCTGAGGGCCCAGATAAAAAAAATGAGATAATCTGCTTTGAAGTATTTGGCCTTATTTTTGAAGTCCCTTTTAGCTCTGACTTGATGAAAAAGTTATAAAGTTGGGACGATAGAATCTGTTTTTAAAACAGTCACCAAGATTACCTAGGGACCCGAGTCATCCCTAGAATGTAGGAGAACCACAGGAAAAAAAGAAAATACCATACCAATCACACTATAAAACCACACCAAATGTATGTTTTAGTTTTTTTTTTTTTAATAAATAAGTACCAAATGAAATTTTCATTTAAATGCTTTCCTTGAGTATTCTAGAAATTAAAATATCAATAGCTTGAGGGAGGGGTGTTTTTTATTATATCTTTTTATTGACAAAAAGATATGCATGGGTAATTTTTCAACATTGATCCTTGAAAAACCTTTGGTTCCAACTTTTCCCCTCCTTTCCCCCACCTCCTCCCCTAGATAGCAGGTAGTCCAATATATGTTAAAGTATGTTAAATCCAATATATATATATGTGTGTGTGTATATACACATACAGAGAGAGAGAGAGAGTTATCTTGCTGCACAAGAAAAAATTGGATCTAGAGAGAAAAAAAAAAAAAAAAAAACCTGATAAGGAAAACATAAATGCAAGCAAACAATAACAGAAAGAATGAAAAATGCTATATTGTAGTCCACACTCAGGTCCCATGGTCCTCTCTGTGGGTGTAGATAGCTTTCTTCATCCCTGAACAAGTAGAACTGATTTGAAGCATTTCAATGTTGAAGAGAGCCCCGTCCATCAGAACTGATCATTGTATAGTCTTCTTGTTGCCATGTATAATGATCTCCTGGTTCTGCTCATTTCAATTAGCATCAGTTCATGTAAGTCTCTCCAGGCCTCTCTGAAATTATCCTGTTGATCATTTCTTACAGAACAATAATATTCCATAGCATCTACAGCATAATTTATTTAATCATTACCCAACTGATGGATATCCACTCAGTTTCCAGTTCCTTGCCACTACAAAAAAGAGCTGCTACAACATTTTTTGCATATGTGGGTCCCTTTCCCTCCTTTAAGGCCTTTTCCGGATATAAGCCCAGTAGAAACACAGCTGGATCAAAAGGTATGCACAGTTTGATAACTTTTTGAGCATAGTTCCAAATTGTTCTCCAAAATGGTTGGATTCATTCACAGTTCCACCAACAATGCATCAGTGTTTCAGTTTTCCTGAGGAAGGGATGTTGAAGGAATAAAATAGTCTATTCTCTTTTCTGTGGTAATGGGAAAGTGAAAACAAAGGGAATAAAATTTGAATTTATGTAGTACCTACATGCTGCTCATGGTGCTAATTACTTTACAAATATTATCTATCTCATGTGATTTTTTTACATTCTGTGAAATAAACACTATTATTCTATGTAGGGAATACAACATGTAACTTTGCTTTACCTTTGGCAGATTTTTTCTTCTCTTGAGAGAAGATGATAGTGATTCAAGGAGACTGAGAGGCAGTTGCTGTTCTCTGACCTTCTCACTGAGAGACCGTTGCATTGTCTGACCTCTCTCCTGTTCCCTCTGCCTCCTATTTATTTCATTCCCAATGCACAAGCAGCACCTGTGTCAGTAAAGGCTGCTTTGCAACTCCTTCAAATGTTATGATTCACAGCTGTGGAGGCTCTCGGAGATTTGACCTGCCCCTGACAATGAACTTAGGCATGGTCCTTACTTAACAATTCTCCCCATTTTCTAGTCAGGAAAACTGAGGCAAATAGAGGCTTCGTTACTTGTCCAGTTACAAAATAATAAGGGCAGCTAGGTGATGCAGTGGATAGAGCACCAAATCTGGAATCAGAAAGATTCACCTTTCTAAATTCAAATCTGATTTCAAACACTTTCTAACCATGTAACCCTGAACAGATCGCTTAATCCTACTTACTTCAGTTTCCTTGATCTATAAAATGAACTAGAGAAGAATTATCAAAACAGTCCTATAATATTTTCACTAAGAAAATCCCAAAGAGATCACAAATAATCAGACATGATTGAACAACAGCAGGGATAATGGGGGGAGAGGGGAAAGAGGGGAGTTGACCTGAGTCCGGTCTTCATAACTCAAGACCCAGAACTCTATTCTCTTCACCACCTTTTTGTTATTCTGTCATTTCAGCTGTGTCCAATTCTCCATGACCTCATTTGGGGTTTTCTTGGCAAAAGATATTAAATACTTTGCCATTTTCTTCTGCAGATAGCTACCTCTTTAAGAAATCATCTGGTTCAAACATCTAATGTTATAAATGAAAAAAAAAAAAAGCCAAGAGCTATTAAATTGCTTTCTCAATGTCATATAAAAATAATAAGTGGTGGAACTGAGATTTGAATCCAAGTCATTTTGCCCTAAGCCTTATTTTATAGATTAGTGGGAAAAAAAACTTAGAAAAGGGATGGGGCTTAGGCAAGATCAAAGGCTATCAACTGAGAGACCCAGCATTTGGAACCCAGCTTTCCTGTCTCCCAGGTCTATGTTTTATCTATTCCTCCAGGTTTCAGTGGCAAATCTCCACCCTCTGTGGCAGGTCCTCCTGACACTTGCAGTCTAATTAGTCTATTCCCTTGGCAAACCCAAGTACATTTACAGGGCTGAAGAAAACATGTTTTTTATTTGTTCTTGTTAATTTCCTACTTTAACACAAGATTTATTTATTTTTGTTCTCTGTGTGCAAACTCATTTGGTTTCCTAGTAAAATCCTGAGGATCCAGGTGTTTCCAGTCACGGCTGGCAACTGAATAGGCAGCTTTGTAACAAAGAGTTGAGAACAGTTTGGCTTAAATGCTACAATTTTCAGGCTTAGCCTTTATTTTTCCACCCTGAGCAGATATTGTTTGGATCAGTCTTCTCCACCCACACTTTCCTTTCTGAATTGATAAGCACAGTTCATTTTGGGGCACCCCTTAATAGGCTGCTCAGGAAAAGGGGAAAGTGGGAGTTCACTTTTAATAGTTGTGGAGAATGCCCTGCCAAACTGGACATCCAACAGAAAAGCTCCGTGAGAGTAGAAACTACTTAACACGTGAATATTGAATAGTGAAATGACTTGAAAGTGGACAATGTGCTCTTTTTCTGGATATGATGTTCAATCTCCCAAGTCTGACCCTTTTGAACAAATTATTCTCCATTCCTGAAATATAATTCTTTCTCATCTCAGGTCTGCCGCTTATTTTCTATGTAAACTTAGGTAAATAATTTGCCCGTCATCTATAAAATAAGGATCTTGTGGAAGATGATCTCTGACATTACAGATTCATTAATCTCAAATCCTTATGAACCTTAAAGATGATTTAATCTGAATCCTTTATTTTATAGATGAAGAGAATGGATCTCATAGAGAATATATATGGTCACATTATTAAATGTTCCAAAGGCATGGTTTGAATCCAGATCTTCCTGAAGGTCAACCCAACAATCTCTCTACCATGAAATGCTGACTAGAAAGAGTTGGGTTCCCCCCCTGCTTTAGACATGGAAGACCATTAGATATAGAGCTCCACAGGGATCAGCTGAATGTTACCTTCTACATGAAGTCTTTCCTAATTCCCAGTAATTCATATTTTCATACCACACCGTTTGTGTTTAGTTTCTGTTGAGTTTATATTTCTCACAGTTTGCCATTTGTCCTTTATTCTTTAAGTGGACTGTGACATTAGAGAAGTGATCCTTAATCTGAAAGTAAATTAAATTTCAGGAAGGGAGGGTGGTGCAAAATCATCAGCTTCACTTTCTATTCTGGAGTCATCTGGATCCAGTGGCAAGATATAGACCAGGATGAGTGGAGATATTCCTGGGTGCAGTGGGAAATCTTGATCTTTTTTAAGCTAAGGTCTTTAA